>NC_041393.1:744657242-744692795 GCF_002162155.2 Triticum dicoccoides | reverse complement strand
AGGAAGTCATTTACTAATGAGATGACAAAACCGACAGTTTGATTCCTTTGGGATAACATGCAACATATGCAATGGAAAACAATAATACTACTAAACATGAAAGAATAGGAGTGATCCCATCCTTTGGTCTAATTTTTACGCTCACCATGAACATATGTTACTACATCCATATTTTATTTTCCATATAATTGAGAGCTATTTGTATGCCCTAACCTGATCTGAGAATTAGTATGATTCAGTTGTACCTGTTACCTATAAACCTAAATTAAGCAAGCATTCGGGAATGACACTCCGCGAACAAACCAATCTTGCCCTGGCTTGATGGATGGCTTCACAACTGCGATAGCTCGATGGCCAGTATCACAAGACTTCACAACAGTGATGGCTGCATCACAAGACCCACATCGATCAATTATTGTGTGGGTCATAGAGCGCAAGAAAGGAATGGGGCAGCGAAGGAAACTGGGAGGATTACCGACCCGGTGGAAAAGAAGATGATAGAGACTCAGAGAAGCAACTATAGTGAAGAGGTGTGGCCGAGCGATCCTTGTATATATAAACACAATCTTGGATATTCTTACATACAACATTATTTTGCTTCACATTAAAAAATTTAAGCAGATAAAAAACATGTACACGCACTGCCAATGGGATAACTGATGGTCATATTTTTTTCTGAAAGGTAACTGATGGTTATATGAAACATCTAACACTTCAGGAACCAGATATGATCTAAGGAAGTGACACACATCTGCATGTACATAATAACAAAAGCCATAGGAAAGATAACCTTTATTGATTATAATATTGCCAGATCCACTCCTTTGTTCGAATACCAATGGGCTTTGGCGCCAGCACATCCTCTTCGTCATAGATCAATAGACAACAAAAATGGAGCGACATTAATGTGGGTTAACTCCTATGATAGTTTTGCATAGTAAGAAACTGATATTACATATGGCTAGATAATGAGATTCCTTTGCATCATTGTGTTCTTACTTTGAAATGTGGTCGCAACAATTAGAAAGATTCTAATACGTTAATTTTGGCACAACGGAAAATTCAGTGCATGTACCTGTAATCAACACTAGCTATGATGGTCAGTTCATCTTGATTTAGTACTGATCAAGCTGCACCAAGTTTAGCAAAATCAACTATTTTCAGTCCCTATCTGCTGCAATAGTTTAGCTAGTAAACAAAGCATCTGAATAGGTCTTAGCATTCCAAAAATTAAACTTAGCATATCTCAGCAATCTTGTTGGGCAAGAAAGAGGCCTTGTTCACCTGCTCCACCTCTGAGCCGTTGATGGGAACCACCTCCCTCTTGAATTAATTGCTGATCTCCTCCACCTCTGCCATCTGCCACTCTGCCACCTTCGTCGCCACCCCCTTCTTATTCACCTGCTTCACCTCAACCGATGGCGACTGGCCCATGGAGCAACCGATAGGTCCAGCTGCACCGCCCTATCGCTGCCTTAGCTCCTGCTGGTTGGCATGTCGATGTAAATAGACTACACTGATTAGACATATGTCAAAATAATCAATGAAGGTTGATCTATATGTAAATCATATATAGGCACTCGCAAATGACAGTTCAGTAGAAAGGCTTATAAGATCATGATCAACTATTGTTCTTGAACACGTCAATTACTTCTTCCCAAATAAAATAAACAGTCATCCATAAATCTGCATTTAGAAATCAACCATGAACACTAAACTTGTATACTTGTGTGTACTATACCATAGAAAAGAACTGATGTACTACAGAAAAAGATGAAAATAAGTTCTTACTTATGGACCTTGCATGGCAGCTTGAAGTTTCTTCACGTCGACACTGACCAGTTCGCTAGCCTTCTCACCTTTGTGATAAAAGCGGAAAGTTTGTTGTACAAGATCCAACATTAGTCAAGTATTTGCATTACAAATTAGGATGAAGGGTGGTGAGAATCATGTTTATATTAACACGCAAGCATGCTTGTAGAAAGATAATATTCCTATAATCATGGCTATCTTTAATTGAATAGAACAAACATGCATATAAGCATTTAACAGGGTAAGGTTAAATCACTGTGTGTTCTCAGATTACTCCATTCATTAAAACAAATACAACAAATCATTACCATGAAATAGAGTGAAAGTAGCATTGAACTTTATGTCATAAGCACGAAAATGAATTGTCATAAATTATTGCTTAGGATATGCAACTTACGACAGAGAATAATTTCAAACCACCAAGTCTAGATCCAATTCCTTCCTGCATCACTAGAAGTGGCACGGAAAAATTGCTTACCAGTAACCATGTGAAAGAGCAGGTATACTTTTTTAACACATTCCATTTAACAAACTAATCTAATCAGTTGAACATATGTCCACTTTGCACACAATCAGAAATTCACAATAGAATAAAACCACACCACACCACGTGAACAAACAACTGATTTGATCTTGAATGTATATGCACCAACTCATAAGCCAATCTTCCTACTGTAAAGCATTCCGTAGGGGCTCACCATGACTGGAGAGGTAAGGCGCGGCGGCAGGTGAATGGAGTGGAGGAAGAAAACCGAATTCGACCAAGGTTGTAGCATGTGAAGGGGGTGGCTTCCCCATGTGCGTCAGACCAGGGCTGTTGAGTTTGCCAAACACAAGGCGGCGACCACCAGGGAAGGCGGCGACCGACAGGGAATACGAGAGCGAAGCAGGGGCGCAATACCAGGAGGCAGGGCTGGTCGAGGAGCTCCTATGCTGCAGCGGCACGCGGAACCCTAACGCACGCGAGGGCTATCTAGGAGAGGAGCGGGTGCAAGGAACCCTTGGCCCCCAACACCCCGTCCTCAATCTCGGGCGGAAGGAACCCTCGTCCCTCCTCACCTTGTCCTCGATCTCGATCTCGGGCGCAAGGAACCCTCGGCCCTACTCACCTCTTCCTTGCTCTCCATCCTAGCGTGGCGCCGCGGTGAGCTGGAGAAGCAGTAGGAAGAAGCAGGGCAGGTAGCGCGACCGTGGATAGGAGGCATCGCGGCGGTGGACGGAGAGACAAAGTGCGGTGACCATGAACACACAACGGGATCCAGTCGAAGGCGGACCTCGGCAGCGGTGACCTGACGGCGACCTGGAGGTCCGCAACAAAGGCGGCGGCGCCTCCTCTACGATCTCGGCGCTGACAGAAGGATCGGTGGCTCCTGGGCATGGTTCCGGTCATGGTAGTGGATAGATAAAGGGCGTCAGATTTTTTTCGTGCGAGGGGTCCTCGCTGGCTTGCTCCTAGGGTAGTGCAAGGGGGCCTCGCTCGTCCGATTTCTCTGGTTTATTTTCGTGTGAGGGGGCCTCAATCGTCGTCAGATTTTTTTCATGCGAGGGGGCATGAGTGATCTCTAATCCTAATGTTTACTAGTAGAATGCCCGTGCATTGCTACGGGCTACCATTTGATATAAATGAATTAAATAAATAATTAAGATCGTATTGAAAGCAGAAGCTCATTTCTCTCAGCTCCTCGAAATTCAACCGTCAGGAGAGTCCGGGCTACCTGAAATTCAGAACATATGTGGGGAGAAATGTGGTTTTTCGGACTATCCACCATTGTTATCGCCAACACACGAGCCCAACACAAAAAACCCCACCCACATTTTTCTGCTAGACCTTCCCATTCCTACTCGTTTTTAGGCCATAGGAAAACATTTCTCGGTGGAACTCTCTAATTTAAAACCAGATGAAGGCCACCTCACCTTCGCAATGGAGCCCTCTCTCCTTCATATCTTACTTCCCCACGGGCTGCCCTGATCCCCTCCTCCCCTGTGTTCGTGTCGATCTGCCACCACCATAAAGGGGGAGGAGGTGAGCGCCATTCATGACGCCTCCACCCCACACCCTGAGGCACGACGGCAGATCTGATGTCTCCTGATCCATTACTTTTTTTTGACAATCACAAGACTTTATTTCTCAGATAATAGTCAAGTCTGTTACAATGAGTTGAGTCCTGATCCATTACTATATTGCAACATAGAGTTGAAATGCTATGCATTACCATGAAATAAAAATATGATATCCATTGTTGCCATGTTGGGTATGCAACTGATACGCCACCGTGTCCGTTATCAACTCTTGAAGCAACAAACCAATGGATTTACTCTTCTATCATAACCAAAAAATTGTACAACTTTATGGAAAAAATATAAATGGCTCGGTCATGCAAATTCTACAAAGCCATCTCTAATGAAACACAATTTTACCACATTTTCTAAAGTAGGAAAATTAGCCGTAACTCAGTGGACTAACCCCAATCCACATCCACATCTGCTGCATAATATAATTGTGTGTGTGTGTGTGGGGGGGGGGGGTGACGTGTGTCCACGTAATTTTTATAGGACAAGTGGACATCACACATAATCTCACGTCAATGATAATCTTGCTAAACCCGAAACAAAATACTGTTGCCAGACACTTGAAGTAACCAACTACTGATCTATCGTTGTTCTTACTGAGCAGTTGTAACTTTAAACTATTTTACAACTTGTTGCTTCTAAAATCAGTTCATCTCAATGCACACATGAAGTACAATCCACTATTTGATTCCTAGTTCTTTCATGTTTATACCCGATCACACTTTTATACACAGATCCACCCTGAGTTGTAAGAAGTTAGAAAATAAACCAAAAAATAAATTTAAAATACATTGGAGTATCGAAAGCCATGCTATAGTACCACCATATATGATCTGAGAAAACAAATGTTCCCATCAATAACGAGAACTGCATGGCAAACAGCTAGATAAGCAAAAATAAATATAACTACGATAAAATCTCAGCTCAAAATAGCATAGTGCCCTTGATTAATTCCTGAGAGTCCACTACTAACGAAGGCCGCAACATGATGAATCCTTTCATCCATACACTACAATATTTCAGCAATCAGCTCTCTTGACAAGGATACTCCATTTAAACACATGCCACTTGGCACCGACATAGCGGCCATCCTCAGCCTAGGCACATCCTCACAAGTCTCACCAATATGCCCAGTGCTCCATAAAAAGTACAAATTGAGATCCCCATTAAAAGTTTGATAGCATAACTATCACCAAACTTGAAGGTGATGTTTTATCATGTAGACATTCCTCGAACACATATCCGAATCCTTCTTGAAAGAAACCTGGGTTGGAATAAACGTACACACCTCTAGGCAGGAGAAAACAGAAAACAAACACAGATATGATTGAAACTGCCTGGGAAGAGTCTCAGTAATTGTTACCTTGGTTTTCCTTAGCTCCATTACATCATTCACATAATCACAAACTCTGTAATTGAACCGATAACGGAGTAGGTTGCCATACAAGCATTAGATCTATGTTAGTAATCTAGCTCATGTGATATTTCACAAAAGTAGTAGTTCCATCACGAACGGTGGTGGACTGTGTGCCCTTTGTATCTGGTTTTAACCTGGTTTCCCCTAATTAACTGGGCAACTCTCTTCTTCTTTATAAAATGCAAGACCCCCTGCCCATCTGGAGGTAGTACTTGGAAAAAGTATATTATTTTGTGTCTGGTTTATTTTTTAATGTAGATGATTGTGCATGATTTATATCAGTTAATAAACCGTAGGACAAAATTTTCAGTTCTAATCTCCATAGCTCTAGGTAGTGTGTACTAAATTTGTTTTTGCAAATGCGGGGAGAGCCATGGGAAGTCAAGTGTTTCTTGATATAGTAGGTCAAACAACCTACAAACATTGTACTTCTTTGTGACGCCCCCGATTCAATCGTACACTGATCATACACGCAAATGTGTACGATCAAGATCAGGGACTCACGGGAAGATATCACAACACAACTCTAGACACAAATCAAAATAATACAAGCTTTATATTACAAGCCAGGGGCCTCGAGGGCTCGAATACATAGCTCGATAAACAAGAGAGTCAGCAGAAGCAACAATATCTGAGTATAGAAATAAGTTAAACAAGGGTGCCTTAAGAAGGCTAGCACAAAAGCAACACGATCGAAGAGGCAAGGCCTCCTGCCTGGGACCTCCTAACTACTCCTAGTCGTCGGCGGTCTTCACGTAGCAGCATCCATCAGCGGTGGCATCTGGCTCGAGGGATCCACCATCTGGTTGCATCAACCGGAAAGAAGAAAGAAGGGGGAAAAGGGGTAGCAAAGCTACCATGAGTACTCATCCAAAGTACTCGCAAGCATCAGATCTATACTAAGTATGCATTGGTATCAAATGGAAGGGTTGTATCTATGGACTGAACTACAGAATGCCACAATAGAGGGGAAGGCCTAGCCTAACGAAGACTAGCATCTTCAAGCAACTCCAAGCATCTTGCAGCATGTAGAAGAGTAAAGAATAGCATTTTTTAAATTTAACAAGCATGTTGTAACATTAAGGACCAGAGATCCTTCCTCAACTCCCCGTGAGAAAGTAATCCCGGAGCCACATATCTCAAGTATCCATTTGTAGTTGTATAAGAGCAGGATATAAGTCCGAACGTCCATTACCGTGGACACGGTATTCGAATATATAACTTCCCTGCAGGGGTGCACCACGTTACCCAACATGCTCGATCACTCTGGCCGGACACACCTTTCTGGGGTCAATGCCGCCTCGGAAGATCAACACGTCGCCGCCCGACCTAGGCTTAGCAGAGAGGTCCCCACTGGTCTACATCCTAAGCACTCCGGGGTCTGGGCCCATCGCCCGTTGCACTCCGGATCATGGTGCGCAAGGGGATACCAGCACCACCTATGAAGTGGATGGCACGATGAGCGTGCAATGGGCGCGGTCCGGTCTGGCGGGCGCACGGTCAGGCGGCGACGACCGCGGAACCGACAACGGGGAGAGAGAGGAGGACGGATGAGGCTCACGGCAGGGTTGTAGGGAGACGGCAGTGGGCTCGGGGACGGTCGAGGTGGTCCGACGAGGGAGAGGACGAGGCGGTGGCAGTCCGGCGACGACGTGCGAAGGCGCAGGGGAATGGCGCCGGCGTCGAGGCGCGTTGGGGTGGTGCGGGATCTGCCCCCCTCCCCGATCCAGTCGAGTGGGGGACGCCTGGGAGGAGGCAGGGGAACGGGCACCAGCAAGGGGCGATGGAGCGACGCGGGATCGGGGTTGCTGCCTCCTGATTCAGATCGAGGGAGAGGAGTGGGGGAAGTGGGGAGAGTGGCTAGGGTTTTGTTGCCACTAGGGGGGTTATAGCCAGGGGGTGAGGGGGCCGCGTGGGCCGGCCTGTGGGGTTACCTGGGCCGAGGTCCAGCGAGGGGCGGGGGCCTCTCCCTTTGTTCTGTTTTTTTGTTTGCCTTCTCCTTTTCTTTTAATTACTTTTTCCTTTTGATTTAATTTTGAAATTGAAACCAAATGTGATCTAATCATTGCGAGGTTAACAACATAAATCGCGATGACGTGGCATCATTACCATGGGATTACTGTGGCATAATTTTCCGGGCGTTACAATTCTCCTCCACTACAAGAAATCTCGTCCCGATATTTAGGAGGTAGAAGGAAACAAAGCGGGGTATTCATCACGTAGGCGATCCTCACGTTCCCAAGTGGCTTCGTCTTCAGAGTGATGCGACCACTGGACCTTGAGGAACTTAATCGCCTTCTGACGTGTGCGGCGTTCAGCTTGGTCGAGAATGCAGACCGGATGCTCTTTATAGGAGAGGTTCTGTTGCAACTCGAGCACTTCATGATCCACTGCTCGGATTGGGTCCTTGAAGCAGCGCGGAGTTGTGACACATGGAACACATCGTGAACCTGAGAAAGGTTCGGCGGTAGTTCCAACTGGTATGCCACCTTTCCACGCCTTTCGAGAATAGTGAAAGGACCAATATAGCGAGGATCTAGCTTGCCCTTGATCCGAAAGCGGTGTGCACCCTTCATTGGTGTGACCCGAAGATAAGACTTTTCACCGGGTTGATAGACCATGTCTTTATGATGACGGTCATAATTACTCTTTTGACGTGACTGAGCAGTCTTGAGATTCTCGTGAATGACGCGGACTTGTTCTTCGGCGTGTTGGATAATATCCAGACCGAAGAGTGGACATTCCCCAGTTTCTGACCAGTTCAGAGGGGTTCGGCACTTTCGTCCATATAAGACTTCGAAGGGAGCCATCTTCAGACTAGCTTGATAGCTATTGTTGTAGGAGAACTCGGCATACGGGAGAGATTCCTTCCATTTCTTGCTAAACGAAATGACACAAGCTCGAAGCATGTCTTAGAGAACTTGATTGACACATTCAACTTGTCCCTGCGACTGAGGCTGAAAGGCAGTGGTGAAAGATAGATGAGTTCCCATAGCTTCTTGGAAACTTGCCCAGAATCTTGAAGTGAATAAACTGCCACGGTCTGAGCTGATTACCAGTGGAATACCGTGGAGTGAAACAATCCTTGACATATAGACAGTTGCCAGCTGACTAGCAGTGATCGTCTCTTTCACGGCCAGGAAGTGTGCAACTTTAGAAAGCCGGTCAATGACGACAAGAATAGCATCATTACCTTTCTGCGATTTGGGAAATCCAGTGACGAAGTCCATTTCAACATGGTCCCATTTCCATTCAGGAATAGAGATAGGTTGCAGAGTTCCAGCAGGCCTTTGATGTTTTGCTTTGATACGACGGCAAACGTCACATTCAACAACATAACGAGCAATATCTGGCTTCATGTTTGACCACCAGAATCTCTGACGAATGTCTTGGTACATCTTGGTGCTACCAGGATGAATATACAAAGGTGTATCATGAGCTTCTTTCATAACCCTTGGAGTCATATTCAGGTTTTCACTCGCACATGGCACCACTAGGCGGCCCTTGAAGTACAAGGCGCCATCATCGGCAATAGTGAAGAATGTGGGCTTTCCTTCTAAGAGATAGCATTTAATCATCTCAACTTCAGAGTCATAATGTTGAATAGTCTTGATATCGCCCACGAGATCTGGCACGACAACGAGGGTATTTAGAGAACCCTGAGGAACAACACAAAGATTCATCTTTTGAAACTCTGGGAAAGGGGGTGCAAGTGCACCAGGAGGAACAATATGGAGGTTCAGCTTTCTGAATTCTTCAACAAGCGAGGGGTGAACTTTTCGAACCTCGAGGTGATTGCAATATGACTTGCGGCTCAGAGCATCAGCCATCACATTAGCCTTGCCTGGTGTATAGGAAATACCCAAGTCAAAATCTGCTACCATCTCCATCCATCTCTGCTGACGGAGGTTCAGGTCTGGCTGGGTAAACAGATACTTCAGACTTTGGTGGTCGATGAAGATCTCACATCGATTACCGAGAAGGTAATGTCGCCACTGTTTCAGTGCATGTACGACAACAGCAAGCTCGAGGTCATGAACTGGGTAGTTCTCTTCGTGAGGGCGCAACTGGCGAGATGCATAGGCAATCACTCTGCGCTCTTGCATTAGGACACAGCCTAATCCTTGACGTGAAGCGTCGCAGTAAATGACGAAGTCCTTCTTAGTATCAGGTGGAGCAAGCACTGGGGCAGAAGTCAACTTGTCTTTGAGTGCCTGGAAACTTTCCTGACACTTTTCTGTCCAATCAAACTTGACGCCCTTGTGAAGCAGACCAGTCAGGGGCTTGGCAATCTTGGAGAAGTTCTCGACAAATCGACGGCAATAGCTGGAGAGTCCGAGAAAACTTCTGACTTGCTTGACATTCTTCGGAGGAGTCCAATCGAGAATAGCCTGAAGGTAGGTCACTTCGGGTAGCCAAAATTCACACTTCGAATACTTATTATATAGTTGATGTTCTCAAAGCTTTTCTAGAACAAGTCGAAGGTGTTCAGCATGTTCTTCTTTGTTCTTGGAGTATACAAGGATATCATCCAGATAAACAACGATGAACTTGTCGAGGTATTCCATGAATATATAATTCATCAGACGAGAGAATGTCGCTGGAGCATTGGTCAAGCCGAAAGACATGACGGTGTACTCATATGAACCATAGCGAGTCACGAAAGCAGTCTTGGGAATATCCTCTTCACGAACCCAAATCTGGTGGTAACCCAACCTCAAATCAAGTTTAGAGAATACTGAGGAACCAGCAAGTTAATCATACAGATCATTGATTCTGGGAAGTGGATACTTGTTCTGAATTGTTGCCTGGTTGATAGGTCGGTAATCTTGGACCAAACGATTAGTTCCATCCTTCTTCCTGACAAAGAGAGAAGGTGCTCCCCAAGCAGATGAATTTGGACGAATGAATCCCTTGTGAAGAAATTTGTCGATTTCCTCCTTAAGTTCAAGGAGTTCATGTGGCGGCATCTTGTAGGGTCGCTTGGCAATAGGAGTTGTGCCCGGTTTCAAGTCTATGAAGAATTCAACAGCTCTAGCAGGGGGTATTCCTGGAAGTTCTTCTGGGAAGACATCTTTGAAATCACAAACAATTGGAATGTTCTCTATTCCCTCAAGAGGTGAAGCATTCAATGCATTCAGAACATATATCTGGTTCTCGGCATCCTGAGCTACTCAAGCTGAGTAATGGACTGTCTGGCCAGAAGGGTGGGTGAGCTGGACTGTCCTAGTAGCACAGTCGATCTTAGCACTATGGGCTTTCAGCCAATCCATACTGAGAATGACATTTATGGTAGAACCCTTGAGGGCCATGAGTGAAGCAGAGAACACTAATCCTCCAATTACAATGTGGTTGTTCTGGGCTACCATCGAGGTATCCCACCTGGATCCTGGAGAGTTAATCACCAGCGGAGGGTACATGTTTTCAAATGATAGGTCTTGTTCACGTGCAAATGCCTTAGATATGAAGGAATGCGACGCTCCTGAATAAAAAAGAACGAACGCTGGCACTAAGTTGACGAGGAGGGTTCCCATCACGACAGTCGGTTCCTTCTAAGCCTTATCAACATCGATGTGGTTGGCCTGGCCAAGTATAACAGCAGACGATTGGGTATTGTTGTTTCTGGATCGATAGCTTCGACGACTCTTCTTACAACCCACAGCAGAACATGATGCAACTTTAGGATGATCCTGGCGACATTTGAGAGTAGGGTACCCTGGCTGTCCACACTTGCGGCATAAACCATCATTATGGGGAGGAGCTACAACATTGTACTGTCCACCCTGAGCTGTTAGCAGTCTCGGCGGTGGAGGCAGACGAGGTGCAACATAAGACGGCCTTGGTGTTGCAGCAGGTCGGTGATGAACATTGTGTGGGACCCAGACTCAACGTTTCTGAGCAGGCTAACTCGAGGATGGGCCAACATCGCGAGTACACCTGAGTGACTCCTGGTACTCAGTAAGACCAGTTTCAGTTCGGAAAGCTTGGCTGACAAGTGTCGCAAAGTTTGCGCAATCATGAGCAACAAGCGCGAGCTTTATATTGGGATGCAGTGCTTCACGAAATTTCTCCTGCTTGCGAGCATCAGAGCAGACGTCATCCGTAGCATTGCGAGATAATTCAAGGAATTTCCTTTGATATTCATCCATAGTTATTGTGCCTTGTGAGAGTTTGCGGAACTCCTTCTTCTTCTGGTCCAGCAAACCTTGAGGAATGTGCCGTGCACGGAAGGCTAACTGAAATTCCTGCCAAGTGGTTACAGTCTCTGCAGGCAGCATACCGCTATGGCTTTCCCACCATTGAGCAGCTGGACCTTTCAAGTGGAATGTCGGAAAGGTGACGTAACTGGCAGGGGCAACATTAGCTGACTCCATCTCAAACAGGATGTCACGAAGCCAATCATCAGCATCCATAGGATTAGTGGAGTTGCGGAAAATGGACGGGTTGATGCGCACGAATTCTTGTAGTGTTATTGGGGCAGGCTGCTGATGAGCATTCAGGTTTGGAAGCTGAGCCATTACTCCAGTCATAAACTGACGATTCAGCTCAAACTGCTGCATCATTGCGGCAATATAGGGTGGAGGTGGAGGATTGTCAGCCATCCTGCTAAAACATCAGGAAGCAATTTAACAAGGGTGGAGCAGGTGTATGGAGTCATTCATGATGTAACTTGAACAATGAGCAAAGGCGCAGTATGTATAAAACAGTAGTCATTAAAGACATACAGATACATATATATAGAGCCAAATACACGTTGTTAGTAGGAGTTGGACAAGAGGATCACCCTAGACATACTAGGTGGCACATGCACGCGATGGAAGGATACAACAACGAGGTATAGCAAAGGCTACATCATCGTCGGAGAAAACCAGTAGAGCGAGGAATCTGCAGGGGACAACGTAGGGTGCCCTCGATATGAAGGATTTCTGCGGCCCGTGGACAAAGTGAGGCTGATCCTGGCTCCCAATTCAAGAAAGGCATGATACAATTCTCCGGGTGGATGTGTGTGACGCCCTCGATTCAATCGTACACTAATCATGCACGCAAATGTGTGCGATCAAGACCAAGGACTCACGAGAAGATATCACAACACAACTCTAGACACAAATTAAAATAATACAAGCTTTATATTACAAGCCATGGGCCTCAAGGGCTCGAATACATAAGCTCAAATACACAAGAGTCAGCAGAAGCAACAATATCTGAGTACAGACATAAGTTAGACAAGTTTGCCTTAAGAAGGCTAGCACAAAAGCAACATCGATTGAAAAGGCAAGGCCTCCTGCCTGGGAGCCTCCTAACTACTCCTGGTCGTCGGCGGCCTCCACGAAGTAGTAGGTATCCTTGGGGTAGTAGTAGTAGTCGCCGGTGGTGTCGTCTGGATCCTGGGCTCCACCATCTGGTTGCGACAACCAGAAAGAAGAAAGAAGGGCGAAAATGGGAAGCAAAGCAACCGTGAGTACTCATCCAAAGTACTCGCAAGCAAGGATCTACACTACATATGCAACATTATCAAAGGAAGGCTGTATATGTGGACGGGGCTGCAGAAATGCCAAAATAGAGAGAAGGCCTAGTCCTATCGAAGACTAGCATCTTATGGAAACCACCATCTTGCAGCAACCGGAAGGAATGGAGTAGCATAATGTAAAGTAGTAATAGTGTTGCCAACCTCGGTCGGAGATCCTTTCTCGACTCCCTGTGAGAAAGAAATCCCAGAGCCATACTATCCAGTTATCATCACAATCCAGACCTCATCACCATCGAATTCTCATCACCAGTATCCAGTTCTAGTTGTATCGATCGGGATACAACTCCAAGTGTCCGTTACCGTAGGACAGGCTATCGATAGATGTTTTCTTCCCTGCAGGGGTGCACTAACTTACCCACCACGCTCGCTTAACTCCGGCCGGACACACTTTCCAGGGTCATGCCCGGCCTCGGCCAAACAATACGCCGCAACCCGACCTAGGCTTAATAGAGAGGCCAGCACGCCGGACTAAACCTATGCCCCCAGGGGTCATCGGCCATCTCCCCGGGAACTCCTGCACGTTGCGAGGGCGGCCGGTGAGCAGAACTAGCTACCTCCTTCAACAAGGCAGGCGCTTACGCAGTCCAACCCGGCGCGCGCCGCTCAGTCGCTGATGTCTACTAAGCTTCGGCTGATGTATACGACACAGAACGCCCATACTATGCCCACGTGATGGTTAGTGCTGTCAGGCCAGAGGCCCCTCGGATCAAATATCCGAATCGTAGTGGATTAGGAACGCGCGGTAACAAGCAGAGACTCACGAAAGATGTGACCCCATTGCCCCGTCTCGAGGACTTGCGGCAAGGGCTAGGAATGCCCGGCCACGCCTCGTAATTATCTCGCGGGCACCCTCCAGGTCAACCCGACTCTACATCACTCGCAATTAAGCTCGCGCGGGCACCCCTCAGGGTCGAGTCATCTTTAGTAACATGGTTCACTTTAAGTCATAGTAATCATAGTAACTGTGTGTCTAAACATCAAGGGGAGAACCCGAGGAATCACCCCCGGTGAATTCCACTCGATGTAATCATCAAGGTGAACGTAAGAGGATTCACCCTCGAGGTCCACACTTGAGGGGTTGCACGACAGAGTCGTATCAGAAGTGGTTAAAGAGGAAATCACCCTCGATGACCACGACCGAATAGCTACACTACAGGGTTAACATCAGAAGTACTGATGAGGTCTCACCCTCGGTAGTCGATAGTAACCTAGTAGTGTCGAGCAACTAAGGGGAAGTGATGTGCGGTGTTGGGGCCTGGTCTTCGATCCCGTTGATCGGGTCTTCTGATAATCCAGCGGGGCAGTCGGGACAAGGCGGGGGACACTGATGGATCACTAACCAACCAATACTAAGCAGTTTAGGATAAGCAGGTAAGGTACAACAGTAGATACAAAAGCAGGCTATGCATCAGAATAGGAGCAATCAATAACAGTAGAAAAATCTAATGCAAGCATGAGAGAATGGAATGGACGATATCGGGATGATCAAAGGGGGGGCTTGCCTGGTTGCTCTGGCAAGGAGGGGTCGTCGGTGACGTAGTCGATCACAGGGGCATCGGCATCGGTCTTGGGGTCTACCGGAGAGAAGAGGGGGAAGAAACAGTAAATATAAAGCAAACATAGCATCACAAAGCATAACGTGGCTATATGTTGTGCCGGGTGTGACCTAACGTGTGGCTACATGATATAGGTGAAGGGGGAATTCAACCGTGAATGTATTCCCGGTTCCGGGCCTGTGTCAAATAGATGACATGAGGGGGAATGTTCCATGTTCAGATAGTTAGAGGCTTCTGACAGGTAAACGGACCACATATTTGGATTCGTCTCATTTTTCTGGGCGTTTTTCATATATAAACTTTTACGATCCGAGCTACGGTTTAAAAGTTATGAATTTTCAAAGTTTAAACCAATTTCTGAATTATTTTAAAAGCAGAAAAGGTTTATTGTGTCAGCAGTGACGTCAGCACTGCGTCAGCTCTGCTGACCAGTCAAACTGACAGGTGGGACCCACCTGTCAGCCTCTCTGTCTAACAGAGGCTTAACTAAACTAACAGGGTTAGTTAGGGGGCGTGGGCCCCAGCAGTCAGTGACTAGTTAGTACTAACTAACTAACTAATTTAACTAACGTTTTAATTAATCGTTTTTATTTAGAAAAACGTTTATCTAACAAAATATGCGATGGGGCCCGCGTGTCAGAGACACTGTGTGCCCAGCCAGCACAGTTGACCACAGTCAACGTGGTCAACTGGGGCCAGGGGGCCCACGGGCAGTGACCGAGAGGCGGGGCCCAGGTGTGCCACGTCGGCGGCGTCGGGGTTTTGTCACCGGCGACCTAAACAGTGGCGGGAACTTGGCGCATTCGAACAAGGAGACGAAGCCGCGCCACATGGTGTGGTCGGTTTGACGCGGGGGTGACCGGAACTGCGTCGGCGACGAGTGGAGGCGGCGGTGGGGTTCGGGACCTCGTCGGGATCGGCGTTGCAGTCCGTGTTTTGGCGAACGAAGAAGCTGGGCGAGGTCTACGGCGCTCCAGGAACTCGTCGGAGCTACTAGCTCGAGCGGAGGAGCTCGGTGGCAAGCCCTACGACGGCAATGGCGGACGGCGGAGCTCGGCTTGCGGGCGAGCTAGCTACGGTGGAGGCGGAGACACGCGAGGAGAGGGAAAAGGGGGCCGGAGCTCACCTTGGGGGCACACGGTGGCCCGTTGGGTGACTAGGAGCAGCAGTGGTGTGGATTCGGGGCAGCGTCGTTCGTCGGAGCCGAGGGCGAAGGCGAGGTCGTGGCGGTGCGGCGGGGCCGTCCCGGTCCGTGCGGCTCGGCGAGGCGGATGTGGAGGTCGAGGCAGCGCCTGGGGGCACGTCGGAGAGGGCCGGGGACAGCGGTGGCCGCGGGATCAACCCACGCACGGCGACGGTGGCGCTCGGGAGGAGTGAGCGCGTGAGGGAGAGGGGAAAGGTGGATCTGGGGGAGGAGAGGCGCAAGTGGGAGTGGGGAGCTGACGAGGCCAGGAGGCTCGGCCTTATCCGCTCGGCGCGAGCAGCGGGGTGGCGAGGCGGTCGGGCGGCGACCGCGCGGGTGCGCGCCTTGGTCGGGTGAACAGGGGAAGGGGACGACCGCGGGGAGGAGTGGGCTGGGCTGTGCACTATAGCAATGGGCTACAAGTGCATAGTAATAGCTAGGCCCTTTTCTATTTCCTTTTTTTTAATTTACAGAGAGAGAAAGGGAATTATTTGGCCAACTATTTCACTTAGCAAAAATTTGGGAGGTGTCCCATTAAATCCCTGGTGATCATAGACAGTGCCACAATTATTTTGGAGACCAGAAGAATTCATTTGGAATTTTTCAAAAATAGGATATCATTTAAAAAAATGCTGAATTGGTGCTGCTATAATTGCTAATGTTCATCTTTGTACCAAAGTGATGTTGTGTTCCTTAACAAATATTTGTTATGGAATTTTTGACAGATGATGAACATTTTTCCGGCAACTTTTGATCAACTTCAGACTTCAGTTGAATTTGAATTGACTGGAATTTCAAATGGGATATTGGACAAAGGTGATTAAGCACTGTTTGTGTAAATAATTAGCTTAATCACAGAGGGTTACTGTAGCATGATACTGGGGGTGTTACAAATCTCCTCCACTACAAGAAATCTCGTCCCGAGATTTAAGTGGGGAAGTAAAGAGTAACTTCGGGAGAACTGACCCTTATAGGGTTAAATATCTGGTGAACAAATCAGGGAATGAGGCGGAAGTATCTCTCGAGTTGAACTTAAATAAAACGTCGAGAGCAAAGTATGAGGGTACCATGAGAAGTTTTAACGGGCAGGCAATCATTCGATGTCTAATCAAAAGGTGAAAAGGGGTCCAGAGCAACAACAACAACAACAAAAATTATTGCGTCTGATACTAGAATAGATCACTAGGAAGGTGGCTCATGAATTACTTACGGAGCCAAGAGCGAGGAATATCTTTGGCAACATGGTGTAAGGAGAGTCAGGTTACGATCCTGTGGAAGTGTGGGTTATGGGCCCACCATGTGGGTTAAAGGTAGGAAGAGTAGTGACATCTTGCACGGTCATGATAGCAAGGCAGGTCAGAGGATAGCATGTCTGTTATGTTGGCAACAAAGTTTGGTACCAAGGGCGAGGGACGAAGAGAACCATTTTCCTGCTCGTTAAGATGAGGCGGACCAATAGGCAAAGTTCTCATCCATCGGTGGCCACTGGAATGTCACCAACAATAGTAACATGGTCTCACTGAGAAGGTTGTACATCGGGGTGTTTTATAAGCAGAGAATTATTTGTGCTTATATCGTATAGATCACAAGAAGGTTAAACAAGACAGTGGAAAGGAAATAAGTGGTTATTAGGATAATCAGACCAATGAAAAGGAAAGGTGTTTATACCCAAGTATTAGGGTATAACTTTCCCAAGGAAAGGCAGAGCATGATAGGGCTCCAAGTATTAAAGCACTTAGACAAAGGGGCAAGGAATTTATGAGGCTTATCCATACAACGGGGTTTGGATAAATGATCAAGAACAGTTAGCATTGTGCTCCCAAATGTTCTTGTTGATTATCGGAGTACCACACACATGCTTCGGGATAGTGTGGACATGGTCATCTGGGAAATGGCAGACTTCGGATACAAAAAGGATCCATCGAAAACAACTTAGAAAATAAGTCCAGCAAGGAAAAGATGAGGGTGTGGCCGACGGGCTCAGCAACAATCCATCGGCATGTCAAAAAGGATGTATTTCCAAAATTATATGAACAAGTTTGTGTTGGGGAAGGCAAGAATGTTGTTGATGATAATTCAAATCATCGAGGGGCAAGGATGGTATTTATCACATGGATTCGATTGATATCCTGGAAGAAGTCAAAATGTTGACGGTGATCACGACAAATTTTGTTGAGAGACTCTATATATGAAGATGCCATCGAGCAACGACGACATTAAGCAAAAGGAAGGATGAAGTTAAAGGCTATGAGAACCACGGATTCGACACAAGCTCGAAATCAAGCTTGCTGTTCGAGGTGAAATGATAAGATGAGAAGGATCGACGTAAGCTTAACTCATCATCGAAAAGTTCTACTTCGGGAATAAGGACCAGGTAGCACAGTTAAAATTAGCACGATAATGATATAGTCGATCAGGCTAGGAATGGTGTGACGAAGTATGACTCCAATAAGAATTCAGAAGAGGTAGTGCAATGACAAAATATCCTCGAGACAACAGGGGCAATACTTGCAGGTAGATCGGAACATAGGTTGGACATGTGAAATGATCTAAAGAGGACAAGTATTTTATCTTGTCTGGAATATGGAGTGAAGGAGAAAATATGGTTGGAACCACGATTGCAAAGGATCAATTCACAGATACAAGATAAACTTATACCAAAGGAATAATTAGTTTTAAGAGAAGCTTCCATGATAAGATCTACCTCGTGTCCATGGGCATGAACACAAAGTTCAAGGTCGACTCCCACTTCTTCAATGCATAACCTTTCATTCACTCCTCGTTTTCGAAGAAATTGTAGTGCGAAAGATTTACCTGGTGAAGCACCAGAAGAGTATGACTCACATCTCCTTCGAGTTCACATGGATTAGTGAAGGCATAGGTTCAACCCGTAGGGGTATCTTAGGAACATATACCACTATCTTCAGGATTAAAATATACCAGCTCGAAAGCAGAGCATGGTTGACAGAAGCAGATGATAGAATTTACCAAAGGCATTATGTGTCAGGGCAAAACTCACAAGTTTAATGAATATGAAGGACATTATCGGATAATAATCCAACCAAGGATATGGCGGTCCATAAAAGATCTGATGTGAGTATCGATACTCACCCAGAAGAAGAAAGAATGCCAAGACATCGGGTTATAGATATAACTGGATAACTTCAAAGCTTGAATACAAAGGAATTACGATTTTCAAATCAGAAGATCTGAAGCAGAGGCTCTGATCAAAAGATAATTGAGTTGAATCGATACAGATCGATAGTCAAACAAGGTTTGATTTCACAAGAACAAGCTCATTTTTGGAGTGACGTCTGAGCCGGAAGGATGAATGTTAGGATCTGATTGAGGATTACGAGCATTCGTGACATATTGGATCAAGGGACTCGAAACGATAGTGACAAAGGATGTCAACGAAGATTACTAGAATTATGGAATTAACCATAATACAAGCAAACAAGAATTTCAACAATAATAGGCTGCTGAGGATTATCGGAAGATTGAGTAGTATTTCAAAGAATTTTGTGAAACATATGAACAACTGGGGAAAAACCAAATCCTCGATATGTGTGAGGATTAATTTGTCGATGTAGTCAGGCGACAAGGAACTACAAGGCAGTAGGCACAAACGAATTCTCGAAAGAACGACAAGTATTTCGGGGTATCTTGTAATAACAAGAGCAACTGGGGATGAAGGTATGAGCTACAAGGATATGCAGTTATCCATAGGGATTCAACGGTGTTAAGGGACTGGAAAGGAATTGAACACAAGTTCTCGGGAGTAGATCGGAGAATATCTTCGAAGTCTTCTGGTGAAGCAGGCAACCATCCGGAATGAAGGGGCTCTCTGGGGAAAGTCGTTACGAGAACCTAATGTAGTTAGTAAATTCATTTAACCCAAATAGAAGAGAGAACAGAGTCCCAGAGTAAAGACGAGGAATAAAAGATCCTAATACCACCCAATGGCGACGTGGGCCCGTAAGCCACACAGCCAAGTTAGTAAAACACTTTTGGATGACTAGACTCAACTTCGGCCAAGGAGTTGGAAAGGGGGGCTACCTACAGGCAGTCGGTTCTGATACCAACTTGTGACGCCCTCGATTCAATCATACACTAATCATGCACGCAAATGTGTACGATCAAGATCAAGGACTCACATGAAGATATCACAACACAACTCTAGACACAAATTAAAATAATACAGGCTTTATATTACAATCCATGGGCCTCGAGGGCTCGAATACATAAGCTGAAATACACAAGAGTCAGCGGAAGCAACAATATCTGAGTACAGACATAAGTTAGACAAGTTTGCCTTAAGAAGGCTAGCACAAAAGCAACATCGGTCGAAAAGGCAAGGCCTCCTGCCTGGGAGCCTCCTAACTACTCCTGGTCGTCGGCGGCCTCCACGAAGTAGTAGGTATCCTTGGGGTAGTAGTAGTAGTCGCCGGTGGTGTCGTCTGGATCCTGGGCTCCACCATCTGGTTGCGACAACCAGAAAGAAGAAAGAAGGGGGAAAAGGGGAAGCAAAGCAACCGTGAGTACTCATCCAAAGTACTCGCAAGCAAGGATCTACACTATATATGCAACATTATCAAAGGAAGGCTGTATATGTGGACAGGGCTGCAGAAATGCCAGAATAGAGAGAAGGCCTAGTCCTATCAAAGACTAGCATCTTCTGGAAACCACCATCTTGCAGCAACCGGAAGGAGTGGAGTAGCATAAAGTAAAGTAGTAATAGTGTTGCCAACCTCGGCTGGAGATCCTTTCTTGACTCCCTGTGAGAAAGAAATCCCAGAGCCATACTATCCAGTTATCATCACAATCCAGACCTCATCACCATCCAATTCTCATCACCAGTATCCAGTTCTAGTTGTATCGATCGGGATACAACTCCAAGTGTCCGTTACCGTAGGACAGGCTATCGATAGATGTTTTCTTCCCTGCAGGGGTGCACCAACTTACCCACCACGCTCGCTTAACTCCGGCCGGACACACTTTCCAGGGTCATGCCCGGCCTCGGCCAAACAATACGCCGCAACCCGACCTAGGCTTAATAGAGATACCAGCACGCCGGACTAAACCTATGCCCCCAGGGGTCATGGGCCATCTCCCCGGGAACTCCTGCATGTTGCGAGGGCGGCCGGTGAGCAGACCTAGCTACCTCCTTCAACAAGGCAGGCGCTTACGCAGTCCAACCCGGCGCGCAGTGCTCAGTCGCTGACGTCTACTAAGCTTCGGCTGATGTATACGACGCAGAACGCCCATACTATGCCCACGTGATGGTTAGTGCTATCAGACCAGAGGCCCCTCGGATTAAATATCCAAATCGTAGTGGATTAGGAACGCGCGGTAACAAGCAGAGACTCACGAAAGATGTGACCCCGTTGCCCCGTCTCGAGGACTTGCGGCAAGGGCTAGGAATGCCCGGCCACACCTCGTAATTATCTCGCGGGCACCCTCCAGGTCAACCCGACTCTACATCACTCGCAATTAAGCTCGCGCGGGCACCCCTCAGGGTCGACCCATCTTTAGTAACATGGTTCACTGTAAAGTCATAGTAATCATAGTAACTGTGTGTCTAAACATCAAGGGAAAAACCCGAGGAATCACCCCCGGTGAATTCCACTCGATGTAATCATCAAGGTGAACGTAAGAGGATTCACCCTCGAGGTCCACACTTGAGGGGTTGCATGACAGAGTCGTATCAGAAGTGGTTAAAGAGGAAATCACCCTCGATGACCACGACCGAATAGCTACACTACAAGGTTAACATCAGAAGTACTGATGAGGTCTCACACTCGGTACTCGATAGTAACCTAGTAGTGTCGAGCAACTAAGGGGAAGTGATGTGCGGTGTTGGGGCCTGGTCTTTGATCCCGTTGATCGGGTCTTCTGATAATCCAGCGGGGCAGTTGGGACAAGGTGGGGGTCACTGATGGATCACTAACCAACCAATACTAAGCAGTTTAGGATAAGCAGGTAAGGTACAACAGTAGATACAAAAGCAGGCTATGCATCAGAATAGGAGCAATCAATAACAGTAGCAAAATCTAATGCAAGCATGAGAGAATGGAATGGACGATATCGGGATGATCAAAGGGGGGGCTTTCCTGGTTGCTCTGGCAAGGAGGGGTCGTCGGTGACGTAGTCGATCACAGGGGCATCGGCATCGGTCTTGGGGTCTACCGGAGAGAAGAGGGGGAAGAAATAGTAAATATAAAGCAAACATAGCATCACAAAGCATAACGTGGCAATATGCTGTGCCGGGTGTGACCTAACGTGTGGCTACATGATATAGGTGAAGGGGGAATTCAACCGGGAATGTATTCCCGGTTCCGGGCCTATGTCAAACATATGACATGAGGGGGAATGTTCCATGTTCATATAGTTAGAGGCTTCTAACAGGTAAAAAGACCGCATATTTGGATTCGTCTCATTTTTCTGGGCATTTTTCATATATAAACTTTTACGATCCAAGCTACGGTTTAAAAGTTACGGATTTTCAAAGTTTAAACCAATTTCTGAATTATTTTAAAAGCAGAAAAGGTTTATTGCGTCAGCAGTGATATCAGCACTGCGTCAGCTCTGCTGACCAGTCAAACTGACAGGTGGGACCCACCTGTCAGCCTCTCTGTCTAATAGAGGCTTAACTAAACTAACGGGGTTAGTTAGGGGGCGTGGGCCCCAACAGTCAGTGACTAGTTAGTACTAACTAACTAACTAACTAACTAATTTAACTAACATTTTAATTAATCATTTTTATTTAGAAAAATGTTTATTTAACAAAATATGCGATGGGGCCCGCGTGTCAGAGACACTGTGTGCCCAGCCAGCACAGTTGACCATGGTCAACGTGGTCAACTAGGGCCAGGGGGCCCACGGGCAGTGACCCAGAGGCAGGGCCCAGGTGTGCCACGTCGGCGGCATCAGGGTTTCGCCGCCGGCGACCAAAACAGTGGCGGGGCTCGCCGGACTTCGCCGGGAATCACGCACAGGGGGTCATTTGGCCCGGGACTTGGCGCGTTCGAACGAGGAGACGAAGCCGCGCCGCATGGTGTGCTCGGTTGGACGCGGGGGTGACCTGAACTACGTCGGCGACGAGTGGAGGTGGCAGTGGGGTTCGGGACCTCGTCGGGATCGGCGTTGCAGTCCGTGTTTTGGCGAAAGAAGAAGCTGGGCGAGGTCTACTGCGCTCCAGGAGCTCGTCGGAGCTACTAGCTCGAGCGGAGGAGCTCGGTGGCGAGCCCTACGACGGCAATGGCGGACGGCGGAGCTCGGCTTGCGGGCGAGCTAGCTATGGTGGAGGCGGAGACACGCGAGGAGAGGGAAAAGGGGGCCGGAGCTCACCTTGGGGGCACACGGTGGCCCGTTGGGTGACTAGGAGCAGCAGTGGTGTGGATTCTGGGCGGCGGCGTTCGTCGGAGCCGAGGGCGAAGGCGAGGTCGTGGCGGTGCGGCGGGGCCGTCCCGGTCCGTGTGGCTCGGCGGGGCGGATGTGGAGGTCGAGGCAGCGCCTGGGGGCACGTCGGAGAGGGCCGGGGACAGCGGTGGCCGCGGGATCAACCGACGCGCGGCGACGGTGGCGCTCGGGAGGAGTGAGCGCGTGAGGGAGAGGGGAAAGGTGGATCTGGGGGAGGAGAGGCGCAAGTGGGAGAGGGGAGCTGACGAGGCCAGGAGGCTCGGCCTTATCCCCTCGGCGCGAGCAGCGGGGTGGCGAGGCGGTCGGGCGGCGACCGCGCGGGTGCGTGCCTCGGTCGGGTGAACAGGGGAAGGGGACGACCGCGGGGAGGAGTGGGCTGGGCTGTGCACTATAGCAATGGGCTACAAGTGCACAGTAATAGCTAGGCCCTTTTGTATTTCCTTTTTCTTTAATTTACAGAGAGAGAAAGGGAATTATTTGGCCAACTATTTCACTTAGCAAAAGTTTGGGAGGTGTCCCATTAAATCCCTGGTGATCATAGACGGTGCCACAATTATTTTGGAGACCAGAAGAATTCATATGGAATTTTTCAAAAATAGGATATCATTTAAAAAAATGCTGAATTGGTGCTGCTATAATTGCTAGTGTTCATCTTTGCACCAAAGTGATGTTGTGTTCCTTAACAAATATTTGTTATGGAATTTTTGACAGATGATGAACATTTTTTCGACAACTTTTGATCAACTTCAGACTTCAGTTGAATTTGAATTGACTGGAATTTCAAATGGGATGTTGGACAAAGGTGATTAAGCACTATTTGGGTAAATAATTAGCTTAATCACAGAGGGTTACTGTAGCATGATACTGGGGGTGTTACAATGTGATCACGAGAACCTAGGGTAGAGTTAGCAAAACCATTTAACCCGAATAGAAGAGAGACCAGAGTCCCAGGGTATAGACGAGGAGTAAAAGATCCTAATACCACCCAATGGCGACGTGGGCCCATAAGCCACGCAACCATGTTAGTAAATTAGTTTTTTTTAAGACTAGACTCAACTTCGGCCAAGGAGTTGGAAAGGGGGATCCTACAGGCAGTCGGCTCTGATACCAACTTGTGACGCTCCCGATTCAATCATACACTAATCATACACGCAAATGTGTACGATCAAGATCAGGAACTCACAGGAAGATATCACAACACAACTCTAGACACAAATCAAAATAATACAAGCTTTATATTACAAGCCAGGGGCCTCGAGGGCTCGAATACATAGCTCAATACACAGGAGAGTCAACGGAAGCAACAATATCTGAGTACAAACATAAGTTAAACAAGGGTGCCTTAAGAAGGCTAGCACAAAAGCAACACGATCGAAGAGGGAAGGCCACCTGCCTGGGACCTCCTAACTACTCCTGGTCGTTGGCGGTCTTCACGTAGCAGCATCCATCGGCGGTGGCATCTGGCTCCAGGGATCCACCATCTGGTTGCATCAATGTGAAAGAAGAAAGAAGGGGGAAAAGGGGTAGCAAAGCAACCGTGAGTACTCATCCAAAGTACTCGCAAGCATCAGATCTATACTAAGTATGCATTGGTATCAAATGGAAGGGTTGTATCTGCGGACTGAACTGTAGAATGCCAGAATAGAGGGGAAGGCCTAGCCTAACGAAGACTAGCATCTTCAAGCAACTCCAAGCATCTTGCAACATGTAGAAGAGTAAAGAATATCATTTGTTAAATTTAACAAGCATGTTGTAACATTAAGGCCCAGAGATCCTTGCTCAACTCCCTGCGAGAAAGCAATCCCGGAGCCACATATCTCAAGTATCCATTTGTAGTTGTATAAGAGCAGGATATAAGTCTGAACGTCCATTACCGTGGACACGGTATTCGAATATATAACTTACCTGTAGGGTGCACCACGTTACCCAACACGCTCGATCACTCTGGCCGGACACACCTTTCTGGGGTCAATGCCCGCCTTCAGAAGATCAACACGTCGCCGCCCGACCTAGGCTCAGCAGAGAGGTCCCCGCCGGTCTACATCCTAAGCATTCCGGGGTCTGGGCCCATCGCCGGTTGCACTCCAGATTGTGGTGCGGAAGGGGATACCAACACCACCCGTGAAGTGGATGGCACAATCCGGCCCGACCACAATGTTGAACTGGACGTCTGACAAAGCTTCGACTGATACGACGATGTCGAGGACCATATCTATTCTCGCGTGGTGGTTAGTGCGTAAAGGCGAGAGGCCAACTCAGAACAAATACCCAAACCATAGTCTATTATTAGCTTGCGGAGACGAGCAGAGACTCAGGATCGAAAGTGACCCCGTGATACGTCTCCAATGTATCTATAATTTTTGATTGCTCCATGCTACTTTATCTATTGTTTTGGACTATTTTCCACTTTTATATTATTTTTGGGACTAACCTATTAACCGGAGGCCCAGTCCAGAATTGTTGTTTTTTGCCCATTTCAGTGTTTCGAAGAAATGGAATATCAAACGGAGTCCAAACGGAATGAAACCTTCGGGAACGTGATCTTCTCACCGAACGTGATCCAGAAGACTTGGACCCTACTCCAAGAAGTGCCAGAGGCGGTCACGAGGGTGGGGGGCGCGCCCTCCCCCTGGGCGCGCCCCCTACCTCGTGGGCCCCCTGACGCTCCACCGACGTACTCCTTCCTCCTATATATACCTACGTACCCCCAACAGATCAGGGACAGAGCCAAAAACCTAATTCCATCGCCGTAACTTCCTGTATCCACGAGATCCCATCTTGGGGCCTGTTCCGGAGCTCCGCCGGAGGGGGCATCCACCATGGAGGGCTTCTACATCATCACCATAGCCCCTCCGATGAAGTGTGAGTAGTTTACTTCAGACCTTCGGGTCCATAGTTAGTAGCTAGATGGCTTCTTCTCTCTTTTTGGATCTCAATACAATGTTCTCCCCCTCTCTCGTGGAGATCTATTCGATGTAATCTTCTTTTTGCGGTGTGTTTGTTGAGACCGATGAATTGTGGGTTCATGATCCAGCTTATCTATGGAAAATATTCGATTCTTCTCTGAATTCTTTTATGTATGATTAAGTTATCTTTGCAAGTCTCTTCGAATTATCCGTTTGGTTTGGCCAACTAGATTGGTAGTTCTTGCAATGGGAGAAGTACTTAGCTTTGGGTTCAATCTTGCGGTGACCTTACCCAGTGACAGAAAGGGTTGCAAGGCACGTATTGTATTGTTGCCATCGAGGATAACAAGATGGGGTATTTATCATATTGCATGAATTTATTCCTCTACATCATGTTATCTTGCTTAAGGTGTTACTCTGTTTTTAACTTAATACTCTAGATGCATGCTGGATAGCGGTCGATGAGTGGAGTAATAGTAGTAGATGCAGAATCGTTTTGGTCTACTTGTCACGGACGTGATGCCTATATACATGATCATTGCCTGGATAACCTCATAACAATGCTCAATTCTGTCAATTGCTCAACAGTAATTTGTTCACCCACCGTAGAATACTTATGCTCTTGAGAGAAGCCACTAGTGAAACCTATGGCCCCGGGTCTATTCTCATCATATCAATCTCATCATATCAATCTCCACAAAAAATACCAAAAAATATTATCTCTATCAGATCTCACCCTCGTAAGTGACCGTGAAGGGATTGACAACCTCTAGGCGTTGGTTGCGAGTAGCTATCGTTTTGTGCAGGTACGAGGGACTTGCCCGTGGTCTCCTACTGGATTGATACCTTGGTTCTCAAAAACTGAGGGAAATACTTACGCTACTGTGCTGCATCATCCTCTCCTCGTCGGGGAAATCCAACGCAAGCTCGAGATGTAGCAAGAAGAATTTCTGGCGCCGTTGCCGGGGAGGCTTACGCAAAAGTCAACATACCAAGTACCCATCGCAATCCAATCTCTCCCATTACATTATTTGCCATTTGCCTCTCGTTTTCCTCTCCCCCACTTCACCTTTGCCGTTTTATTTGCCCTCTCTTTCCCAATCTCCTCCTATCTTTTCCATTTGCCTTTTTTCCCGTTGCCTTTCTGTTTGCTTGTGTGTTGGATTACTTGTTGCCATGGCACAAGATAATACCAAATTGTGTGATTTCTCGAATACCAATAATAATGATTTCCTTAGTACTCCGATTGCCCCTCTTAATAATGATGAGTCTTGTGAAATCAATACCGCTTTGTTGAATCTTGTTATGAAAGATCAATTCGTCGGCCTTCCTAGTGAAGATGCCGCTACTCATCTAAACAATTTTGTTGATTTGTGTGATATGCAAAAGAAGAAAGATACGGATAACAATATTGTCAAATTAAAATTATTTCCGTTTTCACTTAGAGATCGTGCTAAAGTTTGGTTTTCATCTTTGCCTAAAATAGTATTGATTCTTGGAACAAGTGCAAAGATGCTTTTATCTCTAAGTATTTTCCTCCTGCTAAGATTATCACTCTTAGGAACGATATCATGAATTTTAAACAACTTGATCATGAGCATGTTGCCCAATCGGAAAGAATGAAATTAATGCTTCACAATTTCCCTACTCATGGTTTGAATTTATGGATGATCATACAAAAATTTTATGCCGGATTGAATTTTGCTTCTAGAAATCTTTTAGATTCGGCCGCGGGAGGCACTTTTATGGAAATTACGTTAGGGGATGCTACCAAATTGCTTGATAATATTATGGCTAATTATCCTCAATGGCACACCGAAAGATCTTCTAGTAAAAACTTGCATGCTATAGAAGAAATCAATGTTTTGAGTGAAAAGATGGATGAACTTATGAAGATGTTTGCGCCTAAAAATATTCCTCTTGATCCCAATGATATGCCTTTTTTATCTACCTTGCTTGAGAATAATCATGAATCTATGGATGTGAATTTCGTTGGTAGGAATAGTTTTGGAAACAACGCTTATAGAGGGAATTTTAATCCTAGGCCTTATCCTAGTAATCCTTCTAATAATTATGGAAATTCCTACAATAACTCTTATGGAAATTTTAAGATGCCCTCTGAATTTGAGAGTAGTGTTAAAGAGTTTATGAATTCACAAAAGAATTTTAATGCTTTGCTTGAAGAGAAATTGCTTAAAGTTGATGATTTGGCTAGGAACGTTGATAGAATTTCTCTTGAAATTGATTCTTTAAAGCTTAGATCTATTCCTCCTAAGCATGATATCAATCAGTCTCTCAAAGCCATGAGAATTTCCATTGATGAGTGCAAGGAAAGAACCGCTAGGATGCGTGCTTCCAAAGATGCCTTTATTAAAGCGTGTTCTTCCAATCCCTATGAAAATCAAGATGAAGATCTAAAAGTTATTGATGTGTCCCCCATTAAATCTTTGTTTTGCAATATGAATCTTGATGAATCTGAAGATTATCTTCCTTTACCTAGAAGGCATTCTAAGAATTCGGAGTTTCTAGATCTTGATGATGAAATTGATGAAAGTGGGATTGAAAGAAATAAAAATCTTGATGTTGCTAAACCCAATATTTTGGATCTAGGGGAATTTAATTATGAAAATTCCTCTTTGATTGATTGTATTTCCTTTTTGCAATCCGTGCTAGATTCTCCTCATGCTTATAGTCAAAATAAGGCCTTTACCGAACATATTGTTGATGCTTTGATGCAATCTTATGAAGAACAACTTGAGTTGAAAGTTTCTATCCCCAGAAAACTCTATGATGAGTGGGAAACTACTATTAAAATTAAAATTAAAGATTTTGAGTTTTATACTTTGTGTGATTTGGGTGCTAGTGTCTCTACTATCCCCAAAACTTTATGTGATTTGCTAGATTTCCGTGATTTTGATGATTGCTCTCTAAATTTGCATCTTGCCGATTCCACTATTAAAAAGCCTATGGGAAGAATTAATGATGTTCTTATTGTTGCAAATAGGAATTATGTGCCCATAGATTTTATCGTTCTTGATATAGATTGCAATCCTTCATGTCCTATTATTCTTGGTAGACCTTTCCTTAGAACGATTGGTGCGATTATTGATATGAAGGAAGGGAATATTAGATTCGAATTTCCCTTGAGAAAGGGTATGGAACACTTCCCTAGAAAGAAAATAAAACTACCATATGAATCTATCATGAGAGCCACCTACGGATTGCCTACCAAAGATGGCAATACCTAGATCTATCTTCGCTTTTATGCCTAGCTAGGGGCGTTAAACGATAGCGCTTGTTGGGAGGCAACCCAATATTTTGTGTTCTTTGTTTTTGTTCATGTTTAGTGTTAAATTTTGTTTCTACTTTCTGTTTAGATGTGGTCTTATCTTTTAATTAGTGTTTGTTCCAAGTAGAACCTATAGGATAAGCTATGATGATAGTTGATTTGATTCTGCTGAAAAACAGAAACTTTGCGCTCACGAGAAAAAAATCAATAAATCACAGGAACGAGTTATTGCATTGATTCTTTTTTATGATGATCAATAAACAAATTTTCCAGTACTTCCTATTTTGGTAGAAGTTTTAGACTTCCAGAAGTTTGCGTTAGTTACAGATTGCTACAGACTGTTCTGTTTTTGACAGATTCTGTTTTTCGTGTGTTGTTTGCTTATTTTGATGAATCTATGGCTAATAAAATAGTTTATGATACATAGAGAAGTTGGAATACAGTAGGTTTAACACCAATATAAATAAATAATGAGTTCATTATAGTACCTTGAAGTAGTCTTTTGTTTTCTTTCTCTAACGGAGCTCACGAGATTTCTGTTGAGTTTTGTGTTGTGAAGTTTTCAAGTTTTGGGTGAATTCTTTTGATGGATTATGGAACAAGGAGTGGCAAGAGCCTAAGCTTGGGGATGCCCATGGCACCCCCAAGATAATCCAATGGCACCAAAAATTCAAAGATTGGGGATGCCCCGGAAGGCATCCCCTCTTTCGTCCACTTCCATCAGTAATTTACTTGGAGCTATATTTTTATTCACCAACATGATATGTGTTTTGCTTGGAGCATCTTGTATTATTTTTGTCTTTGCTTGTTAGTTTGCCACAATCATCCTTGCTGTACACACCTTTTGAGAGAGCCATACATGATTTTTAATTTGTTAGAATACTCTATGTGCTTCACTTATATCTTTTGAGCTTGATAGTTTTGCTCAATGTGCTTCACTTATATCTTTTTGAGCGTGATAACTTTTGCTCTAGTGCTTCACTTAGATCTTTTAGAGCACGGTGGTGGATTTTTTTTAAAGAAACTTGATCTCTCATGCTTCACTTAGATTATTTTGAGAGTCGTTAATAGGATGGTAATTTGCTTAATGTTAATATACTTAGTGTTCAAGATATGTGAAACTTTCTTTTGAGTGCGTTGAATACTAAGATAAGTTTGATGCTTGATAATTGTTTTGAGATATGGTAATAATATCAAAGTCATGCTAGTTGAGTAGTTGTGAATTTGAGAAATACTTGTGTTGAAGTTGGTAAATCTCGTAGCATGCACGTATGGTTAACGTTATGTAACAAATTTGAAACATGAAGTGTACCTGGCTTGTGCATCCTTATGAGTGGCGGTCGGGGACGAGCGATGGTCTTTTCCTACCAATCTATCCCCCTAGGAGCATGCGCGTAGTACTTGATTTTTGATGACTTCTAAATTTTTGCAATAAGTATATGAGTTCTTTTGACTAATGTTGAGTCCATGGATTATACGCACTTTTACCTTTCCGCCAATGCTAGCCCCTTCGGTACCGTGCATTGCCCTTTCTCACATTGAGAGTTGGCGCAAACTTCGCCGGTGCATCCAAACTCCTTGATACGATACGCTCTATCACACATAAACCTCCCTATATCTTCCTCAAAACAGCCACCATACCTACCTATTATGGCATTTCCATAGCCATTCCGAGATATATTGCCATGCTTTGCAGCATTCCGTTCATCATTATTATGACATACATTACTTTCGTCATATTGCCATTGCATGATCATGTAGTTGACATCGTATTTGTGGCAAAGCCACCATGCATTATTTTTCATACATGTCATTCTTGATTCATTGCACCATCCCGGTACGCCGCCGGAGGCATTCATATAGAGTCATACCTTGTTCTAGTTTCGAGTTGTAATCCTCATGTTGTAATCAATAGAAGTGTGATGATCATCATTATTAGAGCATTGCCCAAAAAAAAAAAGAGAAAGGCCAAAAAAAAGGAAGGCCCAAAAGAAAAGAAAAGAAAAGAAAAGGGCAATGCTACTATCTCTTTTTCCACACTTGTGCTTCAAAGTAGCACCATGTTCTTCATGTAGTGAGTCTCATATTTTGTGCTTCAAAGTAGCACCTCGTTCTTCATGTAGTGAGTCTCATATATTGTGCTTCAAAGTAGCACCATGTTTTTCATATAGTGAGTCTCATAAGTTGTCTTTTTCATACTAGTGGTAATTTTTCATTATAGAATTTGGCTTGTATATTCCTACGATGGGCTTCCTCAAATGCCCTAGGTCTTCATGAGCAAGCAGGTTGGATGCACACCCACTAGTTTTCTTTTGTTGAGCATTCACAGCTCTAGTGCATCCATTGCATGGCAATCCCTACTCCTCATGTTGACATCAATTGATGGGCATCTCCATAGCCCGTTGATTATCCTCGTCAATGTGAGACTTTCTCCTTTTTTGTCTTCTCCACACAATCCCCATCATCATATTCTATTCCACCCATAGTGCTATATCCATGGCTCACGCTCATGTATTGCGTGAAGGTTGAAAAAGTTTGAGATTATTTAAGTATGAAACAATTGCTTGGCTTGTCATCGGGGGTATAGAATTTGGGAACATCTTTGTGTGACGAAAATGAAGCATAGCCTAACTATATGATTTTGTCGGGATGAACTTTCTTTGGCCATGTTATTTTGAGATGACATAATTATTTTTATTAGTGTGCTTGAAGTATTATTATTTTTATGTCAATATGAACTTTTGTCTTGAATCTTTCGGATCTGAATATTCATATCACAATTAAGAAGATTTACATTGAAATTATGCCAAAGTATCACTCCGCATCAAAAATTCTTTTTTTATCATTTACCTACTCGAGGACGAGCAGGAATTAAGCTTAGGGATGCCTGATACGTCTCCAACGTATCTATAATTTTTGATTGCTCCGTGCTACTTTATCTATTGTTTTGGACTATAATGGGCTTTATTTCCCACTTTTATATTATTTTTGGGACTAACCTATTAACCGGAGGCCCAACCCAGAATTGTTGTTTTTTTTGCCTATTTCAGTGTTTCGAAGAAACGGAATATCAAACGGAGTCCAAACAGAATGAAACCTTCGGGAACGTGATCTTCTCACCGAACGTGATCCAGGAGACTTGGACCCTACTCCAAGAAGTGCCAGAGGCGGTCACAAGGGTGGGGGGCGTGCCCTCCCCCCTGGGCGCGCCCCCTACCTCGTGGGCCCCCTGAAACTCCACCGACGTACTTCTTCCTCCTATATATACCTACGTACCCCCAACAGATCGGGGACAGAGCCAAAAACCTAATTCCACCGCCGTAACTTCCTGTATCCACAAGATCCCATCATGGGGCCTGTTCCGGAGCTCCGCCGGAGGGGCATCCACCATGGAGGGCTTCTACATCATCACCATAGCCCCTCCGATGAAGTGTGAGTAGTTTACTTCAGACCTTCGGGTCCATAGTTAGTAGCTAGATGGCTTCTTCTCTCTTTTTGGATCTCAATACAATGTTCTCCACCTCTCTCGTGGAGATCTATTCGATGTAATCTTCTTTTTGCGGTGTGTTTGTTGAGAGCGATGAATTGTGGGTTTATGATCCAGCTTATCTATGGAAAATATTTGATTCTTCTCTGAATTCTTTTATGTATGATTAAGTTATCTTTGCAAGTCTCTTCGAATTATCCATTTGGTTTGGCCAACTAGATTGGTAGTTCTTGCAATGGGAGAAGTGCTTAGCTTTGGGTTCAATCTTGCGGTGACCTTACCCAGTGACAAAAAGGGTTGCAAGGCACATATTGTATTGTTGCCATCGAGGATAACAAGATGGGGTATTTATCATATTGCATGAATTTATTCCTCTACATCATGTTATCTTGCTTAAGGCGTTACTCTGTTTTTAACTTAATACTCTAGATGCATGCTGGATAGCGGTCGATGAGTGGAGTAATAGTAGTAGATGCAGAATCGTTTTGGTCTACTTGTCACGGACGTGATGCCTATATACATGATCATTGCCTGGATAACCTCATAACTATGCTCAATTCTGTCAATTGCTCAACAGTAATTTGTTCACCCACCGTAGAATACTTATGCTCTTGAGAGAAGCCACTAGTGAAACCTATGGCCCCCGGGTCTATTCTCATCATATCAATCTCCATCACTTTATTTACTTGCTTTTGCTTTTACTTTTTACTTTGCATCTTTATACCAAAAATACCAAAAATATTATCTCTATCAGATCTCACCCTCGTAAGTGACCGTGAAGGGATTGACAACCCCTAAGTGTTGGTTCCGAGTAGCTATCGTTTTGTGCAGGTACGAGGGACTTGCGCGCGGTCTCCTATTGGATTGATACCTTGGTTCTCAAAAACTGAGGGAAATACTTATGCTACTGTGCTGCATCATCCTCTCCTCTTTGGGGAAATCCAACGCAAGCTCGAGACGTACCACCCCGTCGCCCCGTCTCGTGGACTTACGACCAGGGCTCAGAATACCCCGGCCGTGCCACGTCATTATCTTGCGGGTGCTCTCCGGGCCCGCCCGACTTCCACCAAGGTCTCAAGTAAAGTCAAGTTAACTGTGTGTCCAAACATCAAGGGGAAAACCCGAGGAATCCCCCACGGAGGATTCCACTCAATGTAATCATTAAGGTGAACGTAAGATGGACCACCCTCGAGGTTCACGCTTGAGGTGTTGAATGACTGAGCTGTATCGGGAATGGTGAAAGAGGAAATCACCCTCGATGACCATGACCGAATAGCTACACTACAGAATTATCATCAGGAGTGCGTTATGAGGGATCACCCTCGACACTCGATGGTAGCTCTGCAGAGTCGAGCAACTAAAGGGGCGTGATGTGATGTGAGGTGTCGGGCTCTGGTCGTGGATCACGTCAATCGAGGCATGGATGACGAAGCAGGGGCAACAAGGACAAGTGGGGGTCACTGATGGATCACTAACCAACCTATACTAAGCAGTTTAGGATAAGCAAGTAACGTACAATGAGCAGGTTACAAAAGCAAGCTATGCATCAGAATAGGAGCAAACAATAACAGTAGCAAGATCTAATGCAAGCATGAGAGTATAGAATGGGCGATATCGGGATGATCAAAGGAGGGGCTTGCCTGGTTGCTCAGACAAGAAGGAGGGTCATCGCCGACGTAGTCAATCACAGGGACATCGGCATCGGTCTCGGGGTCTACCGGAGAGAAGAGGGGGAAGAAACAGTAAATACATAGCAAGTGCATAACATGACAACAGACAGAGCTAGACGTGTTCTAGCGCAGCGCTAGGCGATACTGGCGAAGGGGGAAACGTCCGGGAAAGTTTTCCCGGTTCCGGACGTCTGTCAGACAGATGAACCGAAGGGGAAAAGTTCAACGTTTGCTATGCTAGGGACGTGTGTTAGACGAACGGAGGACGTATCCGGATTTGTCTCGTCGTTCTGAGCAACTTTCATGTACAAAGTATTTTCATCCGAGCTACAGATTATTTTATATTAATTTCAAAGTTCTAAAACATTTTTAGAATTAACAGAACTAAATTAATTAGATAAAAGCCATCACTGTGCCAGCATGACATCGGTAAGATGTCATCAGTCAACAGTCTGTTTGACCGGTCAAACTAGCTCGTGGGTCCTGGTTGTCATTGACTAACACTAATTAACAATTTAATTAGTTAATAAGTTAATTAGGTTATTTAACAAGATTAATTAAGTTAATTAATTAATAAATTACACTTATTTATTTTTAATTTCCTTTTTTAACATCTTATTTAACCAGGGGGGACTGGGCCCCGGCCGGCAGTGGCCTAGGGCCTTAGCAGGTGGGTACCGGGCGCGCGAAGTGGGGCGGCCCTAGCCGCTGGCGCTTGCACCCGGGATGCGCGCAGGAGGGCCGGTGGCCACGGCTCACAACCGGCCGGCCGGGACAGCGCAACGAGGGGGAGAAGGTGAGGCCAGGGCGGATGTGTGCCTGTGCGGGCACAGGGGCGAGGCCATGGCCGCGAGGCCAGCGCAGGTGGGCGGGTGGCCGCGGGGTGAGGACGGCGGGCGAGGCCACCACGGGTGGGTGACGCAAGCGGCCGGACGGTAGCGGGGCACGAGCGACGGGGAGAGAGGCGCGGTGAGTGCGCAACGGGCGCGGTCCGGTGTGGCGGGCGCACGGTCAGGCGGCAACGACCACGGAACCGGCGACGGGCAGAGAGAGGAGGACGGACGAGGCTCACGCGGGGTTGTAGGGAGACGGCAGTGGGCTCGGGGACGGTCGAGGTGGTCCGACGAGGGAGAGGACGAGGCGGCGGCAGTCGGGCGACGACGGGCGAAGACGCAGGGGATGGGCGCCGGCGTCGAGGCGCGTTGGGGCGGCG
>NC_041393.1:744632606-744656755 GCF_002162155.2 Triticum dicoccoides | reverse complement strand
GAACAGGCGCCAGCAAGGGGCGACGGGGCGACGCGGGATCGGCGTTGCTGCCTCCCGATTCAGATCGAGGGAGAGGAGTGGAGGAAGTGGGGAGAGTGGCTAGGGTTTCGTTGCCACTAGGGGGGTTATAGCCAGGGGGTGAAGGGGCCACGTGGGCCGGCCTGGGGGGTTACCTGGGCCGAGGTCCAGGGAGGGGCGGGGGCCTCTCCCTTTGTTCTGTTTTATTTATTTGCCTTCTCCTTTTCTTTTAATTACTTTTGCATTTTGATTTAATTTTGAAATTGAAACCAAATGTGATCGAATCATCGCGAGGTTAACAACATAAATCGCGATGACGTGGCGTCATTAGCATGGGATTACTGTAGCATAATTATCCGGGCGTTACATTCTTAATCAAGGTCAAACCAGTTCACGGGAACAATCCAAATAATAGTAGTTATCATGTCTTCAAAGAAATATACAATAGGTGTTCATATATATAAAGCCAATACATTTATTATTCCAGCTCCAAACTCGAAAGCAATATATAATTTACGAACCTTACTCCAATGTCATAGAACCTGCAATCTCGAATATTACCTTTCGACTCGAGAACCATAGTCTGACATGGCACTCATATTTTACCATATGATAGTATAATGAAATTCTAATAAAACAAAGAGTAAATCGTCCACATGTGATATTTATTAGGAATGTGTGTTATATAAAAAATATTTATCACGCCCCTAATTATTACTATAACTTCTTCAACATGAGCATACTCTCATGGATCAAGAGGCCACAAAAACTCCTAAACTGAAAGATTATAAATGAGTGCCACAAAAGTCAAGCCATCTAACACTCCATATTGTATACCACGAAATAAAACATTAAGAAGAGATGTTTGAAGTAGTACCTCTCTGATAATAAGGGGGGATACTAACTACTTTGAGCCATACAAGAAATCTGGCGTAGTCAAGTTAACTCCTAGCAATCAATACATAAGATTATATGGTTAGATACAGAATCATATACAACTCAAAGTAAGTTTACAGTTTACACTAACCATTCTAGAGAAAGAAAATAAATGTCTATGTATGTTCTAATTTGTATTTAGTGCAAATAACTTTCCATACGATTTAAATTTCCACATAAAAATGTGTCTTAGTTTAGGTAAGAGTTATTTCTCAGATATTTGAAACAGGATGATTTTTTTTATCCTAGCAGACAAGAAACCCATAGATGTGCAGATCCTACGTGTACTGTAGTTATATAATTTGAAGGGTGTCATGATCAAGAAAAAACTAATCTGCAAAAGCATGTATGTATGGTCTGAATGATAAATAAAAATTCATTTTTTTCCAATTTGAGAAGCAGGTGTCGCTGATATATGTAGATAGTCCAAAGGTGATTTATCTATATATCCTTCACCTTGATATCATATAACCTATGTTCAGCCCTAAAGCATGTAATTATTTCCTTGTCAACAAAGCTAATATGAACATAAAACGTGTGGTGTTAATCACCAACAGCGAAGGTAGATCCTACAGTTCTGCAACAGGCAGCAACCAAGATATACACAAAAGGGTAATATGTGCAGGAGAACTTAAAATGACAACACCTATAACAACATATATAAAAGGCACTGTACCGCGAGCTAAGAAAAGTAAGAATTATCTAACTGGTAGATGCCCAATAGTAATTTTTCTTTACAGTGCACTATTTATTGTAGCATCGGTAACACAATTAATCGCCTTGAAGTGTCCTCATCGTTGAAAATAAAGCTTGTGCAGGTGCCTTTCTTCTTCTGCACTGCTGGATATATATGGCATAAAACACATGATTATCTGCCCAGGAAGTTCTGTACACAACTTACAATAAAATAGCTCGGTTCATCTACACTAATTTTTGCTCAGATCGATGGCGGCACATGACAGAATGGTACACATAGCCTAAGCAAGAAGATTGAGAATAATCCAAAGTGGAAGGCAATACACCAACCATTAATCAACCAAGAATAGTAAAAAAATTCAGAGCATGTGTCATACTCATACCAAATGGAGAAAGATTGAAATGAGAAAATGTTTTTCTATGAAGGAAAAAAATTAGGACAACATGAATGGATAAAGTAAGAGGATTGGTCCTTTGTGAAGAAGAACTGGGTGTCAACAATTGATAAATCTAGATTATTATATTATTGCTATAGAAGTATTTAGTATGTCCAACCCACACGAAATTACGGTTTTCTATCTAGTATAACGTCATACATGGAAACATGAAACTGGTACTAAGACAATCATTTAGACCTCTCTCTCTCCCTCCCTCTCCATCGCTCCCTCTCTTTCTCTTCCTCATCATTGGTGATACAAAATAAAGAGAAAAGAGAGACTAAAACACATGAGAGCTAGAGGATATACATTTTATCTACATTATAAATATATACAGAGAAGTAACTGTGGATGTCAATGTTAATGCAGCAAGGAATCTAATGGTTTTCCAATGCATATAAGTAGCCTAATCAACATAGTTTATGAATAGATATATATAGAGAGAAAAATTAGTAAGTATATATGTAACTCATTTTATTGATTAGAGTAGCCATTGTATCAGGCAGTTTTGGATCTTCTGAATCTCAGTTTCTCAACTTTAATAGTTTCGGGATAGAAAGCAAATAGATTGAAAACCAACTATTTTCCTAATATCAAATAGTATACTATCTCAAATATAGATAAAGTAACATGCCAAAGGAAGCAAATTTAATAAATATGGGAGATTATTAATTACCGGAAGTTGAATGGAGCTCTCGACCAGTATTTTCTTACCATATAAGGAAGCTCATGTCTAGAGCCGCGGAAGTGCAAACGTCCAAAGATATAATGTTGCATGAAAGCGGCTAGGCAAGCTTTCATGGAGTACTCGGCATTTCAAATGTTCAGAGATGAGATATCCAGATCTGGACTGAGCAACAGTATTATCTCAGCCTGCGTAAAATGAATTAAAATGTATGAGAAAGATAAAATATTCCTAAGTTTTAGGAAGCTAGGAACCCCGATTAATATATTTTTGGGCAAGAAAGAAGTGTATAAAATTATAATAACAGGGTGTAGTACCATCTCAATCAATAAATTAAGCTAGGAAAAGGAGTACATAATTCAGTCTGGTGTTTTTATTTCCATTCACAATTCATTGACATCAAGTTATCTTCTCTCTTCCTTTATGTGAGACTGCAGCTACATATTTAAATCAGATTAGTACATGAGCTTTTTTACGCACATAAGTAAACTGAGATCCTGCTTTCGCTTTTAAATCCTGACTAGATGCTAGCATTTATTCCATGGCTCCGACATTAGTTAACCAGAAGGGTTGATACAATACAATCTATCGTCATTGCGGCAGCCGATACAATCAATTTATAATGTAAAATCGATGGATCAAGCACAAAAGACCACCAAAATACACACATGCATACATGCACCACTCTCTCTGGAAAATTCCTTACTTACCGCAACTCAGTGGTGACGAACGATCCCGGCCTTGGACATCCTCCAACTCAGACGTGATGAAAGACCATCTCATTGTGGAACTGTCGCTCCCAATAGCACAGGAGCTTCTGAAACTCCATCCCCCTCCTGTAGAGTCGCTGTTCTTGAGCAGGCCCAAGGTGGCAGCAGCCCCATCACCTGATCAAATTGAACCATTAATAATGCAAATCATAGGCTCCAATAGTAACTGGAAAGGGAAGTAACGAACGCACCGGTGAATCTGAAGCCATGGAAAGAAATTAGTGAAATTCAAAAGAATAAATTTGGGACGTCTCTCCGAAGTATCTTAGTTTGATCCAGAATGTCTGAAAACAAAAACAATGTTGAAATGGGAAATACCAAAAATCTGGTACATGTTGCTAATAACAAATTGCATGACTAATAAACTACATCAATTATGTCACAAGATACCAGGCACTTCCGAATCATAATGACTCTCAATCAAATTAAGCAATTGACTTCACAAACATGGGATTATAGAGAACCCGCCAATAATAAAGAACGTTTCGGGTTTAGAAATTAGAAATAAGGACGATCAGGATCAACCTACCGAAACACGTTTTAGAACATGTCTCGGTATCTGAATATATTCATCATTCGGCACCTCCTTGACAGTTTCTAGATTGCCTATGCATCGCCTAGACAGAGCTTGGGAGAGGCTTTCTTCCTCTCGCCTGCATCTCTTTCCTGATGAAATCATGAAAGCGTATGATAAAACAATGTTAAGAAAATAAATCATTTGCAGACGTCTTCTGTGCAAGTATCTCAACTGTAACTAAGGGTGAGTTGGAAACATGTCTCTTACCTTGTTGTCAGGGATAGCTAGCGCCTAGTAAGCAAAAAATGATTTCAGTTGGAAAACATAATTTCTGCTAAAGTAGCATGATATTTGCGACCAATCTGATTTGCTTCTATGTATTTTGTTGAAGAAGAAAATCTTCACCAGTACCAACCAGAATGTTGGAACGAAACAGAAAGAAAAACTGTGTTGGTCATTACCATAGCTGCAAGTCAATGAATTCTAAGATATTCTCCAACTCAAGAGGTACACCACCGTACATGCAATGCAAGCTACAGTCATGTTCATCTCTGAATGATCTTAATTCACAAAAGGAGCACATTAGCAAACACCGCCAAGTTGTGTCCAGACCATTTGCAATCAAAAGATGGGATGTGCAGGGAAGGGGGTGGAGCTCACCACACCAGGTCAGCGGGTAGGAGGGAGTAGGCAGCCGCAGCAGCCATGAGGGAGGGCTCGTCCTCGTCCACCTGAAGCAGTAGGAGCAGCAGCTGGTCCAGATCCGAGCAACCTGCACCAGAAAACAAAGGAAAGAAAAAGAAAGGAATGACAAGGAGGGTCATGAAGAAACCGACAAGACAAAGGAAGGAGGCGCACACACCATGGTGGGAGGTCGCCGGAGATGGCCTGCAGCCGGCGTGCATCCTTTCCTTGGAGGTTGAGGCATCGGACCTCCACGGGTAGCTAGGATTTCGGGCATCTCAGTCCATGGCTGCAGCCGGGTCGGACCTCCATGGACGATCTCGAGGGATGGCGGCCCGCCGGTGCGGCTGCGGATCTGGGCGCTGCCCCCCCCCCCCTTGCCGCCGGATCCTTCCATTCCCTTCCCTCACTTGGGAGAGCGAGAGAAGGTGAGGGGTAGGAGGAGGCCGCCGGCGGTATCGCCATGGCCGGGCAGGGCTCCTCCCGCCTGCCCGCGACGGGAGGTGGCGGGTGTCGGTGTCAAAACTGGCGGATCTCAGGTAGGGGGTCCCGATCTGTGCGTCTTAGGCTGATGGTAACAGGAAGCGAGGGACACAATGTTTACCCAGGTTCGGGCCCTCTCGATGGAGGTAAAACCCTACTTCCTGCTTGATTAATATTGATGGTATGTGAAATACAAGAGTAGATCTACCACGAGATCGTAGAGGCTAAACCCTAAGAGCTAGCCTATGATGGTATGATTGTAATTGTGATCGGCCTTCTAAGGACCATGCTCTCAGGTTTATATAGACACCGGAGATGATGTCCATAGGCAACGCAACCTGTCCTAGATTCAGATCCAAGGCTGCTTCGGGGATGATGTCCCGGGCACTGTCCGATAGCAGGTCTAGGCCGTGCTCGTCGTGCCTGTCCGGCACTCCTGGTGTAGGCTCGAACCCGTCGAATATCAAGTCTCTGCGGACATCTTCCGTGTAGTTCAAGTTCCCGAACCTGATCTGGTGGCCAGGGGCGAAGCTGTCGATCTGCTCCAACTCGCCAAGCGAATTGGCCCGCAGTGCGAATCCACCGAACACAAAGATTTGTCCGGGGAGAAAAGTCTCACCCTGGACCGTGTTGTTGACGATTGAAGAGGCCATCAAGCCTCGAAGTGACGACACAGAGGAACTCTCAATGAAAGCACCAATGTCGGTGTCAAAACCAGTGGATCTCGGGTAGGGGGTCCCGATCTGTGCGTCTTAGGCTGATGGTAACAGGAAGCCAGGGACATAATGTTTACCCAGGTTCAGGCCCTCTCGATGGAGGTAAAACCCTACTTCCTGCTTGATTAATATTGAAGGTATGTGGAATACAAGAGTAGATCTACAAGGAGATCGTAGAGGATAAACCCTAAGAGCTAGCCTATGATGGTATGATTGTAATTGTGATCGCCCTTCTAAGGACCATGCTCTCCTGTTTATATAGACACCGGAGAGCTAGAGTTTACATGGATTCGGTTACAAGGAAGGAGACATAATATCCGGATCGCCAAGCTTGTCTTCCACGCATAGGAGAGTCCCATCCGGACACGAGCCGAAGTCTTGAGTCTTGTATCTTGACGCTTCAATAGTCCGGACGATGAATATAGTCCGGCTGTCCGGATACCCCCTTATCCAGGACTCCCTTAGCGGGGGCGGCCACGACGGGAGGTGGCGGGGGCGGCAGCGATGGGCGGCGGTGTTTGAGGGAGGGGATCAGCGGGGGCTGCGAGGGTGAAGGATGTGGTGTGGTGTCGCTCGAGGGCAAAGGCTTCGCTCGCTCGTCACTCGAGGGCAGGCTAATTTTCGTAGGTTAACCGTCGTAGATTTTTTTAGGACGATTTTCTGTCAATGAACCGTAGTGTTTCACAACAGGCCTCGTGGTAACATACCGTTTTTTGTCGGTCTTGAGGGTGGAAGGGGGAATCGTTGGTTTGTTGGAGGTGGGATTGTGTGACGCCCCCTGATTGAATCATACACTAATCATGCATGCAAATGTGTACGATCAAGATCAGGGACTCACGGGAAGATATCACAACACAACTCTAAAAATAAATAAGGCATATAAGCATCATATTACAAGCCAGGGGCCTCAAGGGCTCGAATACAAGTGATCGACATAAACAAGTCAGCGGAAGCAACAATATCTGAGTACAGACATTAGTTAAACAAGTTTGCCTTAAGAAGGCTAGCACAAACTGGGATACAGATCGAAAGAGGCGCAGGCCTCCTGCCTGGGATCCTCCTAAACTACTCCTGGTCGTCGTCAGCGGCCTGCACGTAGTACTAGGCACCTCCAGTGTAGTAGGAATCATCGTCGACGGTGGCGTATGGCTCCAGGGCTCCAGCATCTGGTTGTGACAACCAGGTAGAAGGGAAAGGGGAAAAGAGGGAGAAAAGCAACCGTGAGTACTCATCCAAAGTACTCGCAAGCAAGGAGCTACACTACATATGCATGTGTATATGTGTAAAGGGCCATATCGGTGGACTGAACTGCAGAATGCCAGAATAAGAGGGGGATAGCTAATCATGTCGAAGACTACGCTTCTGGCCACCTCCATCTTGCAGCATGTAGAAGAGAGTAGATTGAAGTCCTCCAAGTAGCATCGCATAGCATAATCCTACCCGGCGATCCTCCCCTCGTCGCCCTGTGGAAAAGCGATCACCAGGTTGTCTGTGGAACTTGTCTGGGTGTGTTTTATTAAGTATCCGGTTCTAGTTGTCATAAGGTCAAGGTACAACTCTGGGTCATCATTTTACCGAGGGACACGGCTATTCGAATAGATAAACTTCCCTGCAGGGGTGCACCACATAACCCAACACGCTCGATCCCATTTGGCCGGACACACTTTCCTGGGTCATTGCCCGGCCTCGGAAGATCAACACGTCGCAGCCCCACCTAGGCACAACAGAGAGGTCAGCACGCCGGTCTAAATCCTATGCGCGCAGGGGTCTGGGCCCATCACCATTGCACACTTGCACGTTGCGTACGCGGACGGAAGCAGACCTAGCAACCTCCATTACAAAGGAAGTTGCGTTAACGCAGTCCAACCCGGCACGCGCCGCTCAGTCACTGACGTCACGAAGGCTTCGGCTGATACCACGACGTCGAGTGCCCATATCTTTCCCACGTAGTTGGTTAGTGCGTATAGGCCAGTGGCGAGACTCAGATCAAATACCAAGATCTCGTTAAGCGTGTTATTATGAAGTAACTGCGGACACCGACCAGGGCCAGGTCCACCTCTCGCCTAGGTGGTCTCAACCTGCCCTGTCTCTCCACCACAAAGTAACAGTTGGGGGCCGTAGGGAGCCCAGGCCCACCTCTACCGGGATGGAGCCACATGTCCTTCCAACCCCCACATCGAAATCACTTGCGGGTACTCAACAAGCTGACCCAACTTTAGTCACCATCTGTATAGTATGTATATATGTATAGTATATACCCGTGATCACCTCCCAAGTGATCACGACCCGATAGTATAGCAAGGTAGACTGACAAGAATGTAGGACCAATGATGATAAACTAGCATCCTATACTAAGCATTTAGGATTGCGGGTAAGGTATCAACGACTGTAGCAACAATGACAAGCTATGCAACAGAATAGGAGTAACCGAACAATAACATGCTACACTACTCTAATGCAAGCAGTATAGAAAAGAATAGGCGATATCTGGTGATCAAGGGGGGGGGGGGCTTTCCTGGTTGCTCTGGCAAGAAGGAGGGGGTCGTCAACTCCGTAGTCGAATGGGGTACCAGCAACGTCGGTCTCGTAGTCTACCGGAGAGAAAAGGGGGAAGAAACAATAAATATAATGCAAACATCAGCATGACGAAGCAAGACATGACAATGAGCGGTGTTAGGTGTGCCTAACACGGTAGTAGGTGATACCGGGGAGTTGGGGAAACATCCGGGAAAGTATCCCCGGTGTTTCGCGTTTTCGGACAGATGAACTGGAGGGGGAAAGTTGTGTGTTTGCTATGCTAGGGATGTATGGCGGACGAATGAGCTGCGTATCTGGATTCGTCTTCTCGTTCTGAGCAACTTTTATATGATTTTCTAAAGTTTTAACAATATTCTGGAATTTATTAAAGTCGGAAATAAATGATCAAATCGCTATGGGTACACTTGTGTACCCAGCTGTTTGCACCAGGGGCTGACAGGTGGGGGCCGGTTGACTGCCCAGTCAGCAGTCAACCGAGACTGTTGACTAGTCAAAGGGGTTAGGGGGACCCGCATGTCATTGACTGGGTTATCCCAGTCAGCAGTTTGACTGGTCAATGGGACCAGTGGGACCCCACTGTAAGTGCCAGTTCTATTTATTTTAATCCAACAATGGGTCTACATGTCATATACACTACACCTAACCACTAATTAGCCTAACTACTAGTAGTAATTTAGCTACTAGCATAAAAAAAAGGGTCGGTCTCATCCAGAGACCCAGCCGGCCATACACACACATGGCCGCACCCACAGTCGCGCACGCACACAACACACACACACACACGCTGCACGCACACACTCACACTCACGCACACACGGCCGCTTGGCCATGGCCATGGCCAGCGGTAGCAGCTGCGCGCGGCGGACAGCGGCACCGGCGAGCAGCAGCGGAGCCGGCGAGCAGCGGCAGCACACAGTAGCAGCAGCCGTTAAAAGCAGCAACAGGAGGAGGAACGGCAGCAGCGCAGCCGCAAGCTGGGTGGCGACGGGGCTGCGTGTTGGAAACGATTGTTTTCGCAATGCTTCACGATGTATTGATCGGTGCAAAGCGCCACAAAGTGGGCCACAACCTCAACTATACAAAGACTAGGAGGTGGGCCAGACTATACAATAGACATGTACAAACCATATATTCAACACCCCGCGCAGTCGAAGCGTCGCCGGAGATGCAAAGACTGGACCTGAACTCCTCAAAAACAGAAGTAGGCAGTCCCTTCGGCATGACGTCGGCGAACTGCTGCGCTGTCGGGATGTGGAGGACCCGGATGCGCCCGACAGCCACCTGCTCACGAACGAAGTGTATATCAAGCTCAATATGCTTCGTTCGACGATGATGGACCGGGTTGGCGGAGAGGTAAACGGCGGAGATGTTGTCGTAGTAGACGAGCGTAGCCTTGTGAACATTACAAAGCAACTCCTGAAGCAGCTGACGGAGCCAAGAGCATTCAGCAACGGCGTTAGCCACTGCTCGATACTCAGCCTCGGCACTCGAGCGGGAGACGGTGGGCTGTCGCTTGGAAGACCAAGAGATCAAGGACGGCCCTTGGTAGACGCAGTACCCCGAGGTGGAGCGTCGTGTGTCCGGAAAGCCAGCCCAGTCCGCATCAGAGTAGACGACGAGGTTGGTGGAGGTGGAGGTCGTCAGCGTAAGTCCCAAGGACTGGGTGCCGCGTATATATCGGAGGATACGCTTCACCATAGTCCAGTGAGAGTCGCGCGGAGCGTGCATGTGAAGACAGACCTACTGAACGACATACTGCAAGTCGGGGCGCGTTAGGGTCAGGTACTGCAGGGCGCCCACAATGGAGCGGTAGAAGGCCGCATCAGATGCGGGCAAACCCTCCAAAACGGAGACCTTGGCCTTGGTGTCGACTGGCGTGGGAGCGGGCTTGCAATTAAGCATGCCAGCTCGGTCAAGAAGCTCATGGGCATAGCGCTGCTGATGCAGGAAGAACCCATCTGGCCGTCGAACCACCTCAATGCCAAGAAAATAATGCAGAGGACCCAAATCCTTCAGGGCAAACTCATCACGAAGATGAGCACTGAGCCGCTGGAGGAGCGCGACAGTGGATGCCGTCAGAATGATGTCGTCGACGTATAGCAGCAAGTAGGCCGTGTCAGCTCCGTGATGATACACGAAGAGGGACGCATCGGAGCGAGTTGATGTAAATCCGAGCGTCTGCTAGAAGGCGACGATGCGCTGGTACCAGGCTCGAGGTGCCTGCTTCAACCCGTAGAGCGAACGGGAGAGCAAGCACACATGATCTGGATGCTTGGCATCGACGAAGCCGGTGGGCTGCTCACAGAACACCTACTCAGCCAGGTGGCCGTGCAAGAAGGCGTTGGACACGTCCAACTGATGCACATGCCATGCTCGGGACATGGCTAGCTGGAGCACGGCGCGGATCGTGCCCGGTTTAACAACCGGGGCAAATGTGTCGGTGAAGTCCACGCCCGCGCGTTGCCGAAGACCCCGAACCACCCAGCGAGCTTTATAGCGCTCGAGAGTGCCATTCGGACGAGTCTTGTGCCGAAATACCCACTTGCCCGTGATAATGTTGGCACGGGGCGGCCGAGGGACGAGCTGCCAGGTACGGTTCCGCTGGAGCGCATCGAACTCTTATTGCATTGCAGTGAGCCAATGAGGATCCCGAAGGGCGGCTCGAGCTGACGATGGGACAGGAGATGGCTCAGAGGCGGAAGCAGCGAGAAGATTCTCATCGCTGGGGTACCGCATGCTCGGGCGAAGAGTGCTAGCCCGAGAGCGAGTCATCGGGCGGGGCAGTGGGTCCGGAGGGGAGGCGGGCGAGGACGAAGACGAGCCCGCCTTTGATGTGACCGCCGCAGGCGAGGCCTCCGCGGACGAGGCCGCCGGCGAGGCGGCCGGCGAGGCCGCCGGTGATGCGGCGGGCGAGGCCGCCTGCATGGAGGCGGACGAGGCCGCCGGTGTGGCGGAGGCAGCCGGCGTGGCAGCGGACGAGGCCGCTGGCAGGGTCGAGGCCGGGGACGCCAGGGGCATCGCGGGCGTCGAAGGAGGTGCAGCCCCTAGGGCAGCCAAACGGGGAGAGACTCGACCCGTGGCGCGGGGGGCACCCTCAAAGCCGGGAGGCGGCCCAAGAGAGGCACATGGACGGCCATCACCGGAAACGGGCAAGGCCGCATCATGCGAAGGTACCTGCAGGAACGGAAAAACCATCTCATCAAAGTAAAAGTGTCGTGAAGTGATCACCGGATGAGAGATAGGATCATAGCAGCGGTAGCCTTTGGTGTTAGGAGGATAGCCGAGAAAGATGCTGGCCACCTAGGTGCGAGCTTATGAGGAGCGGTGGAAGCGATGCTGGGGTAGCACAGGCAACCGAAGATGCGGAGCTCAGCATAGGAGGGCGGCATGCCAAACAAGAGGTGATGAGGTGCGAAATTCCCGCGAGTGTGACAGGGACGAATGTTAATGAGTAGTGATGCGGTGGCAAGCGCGTCGGGCCAAAAACGTGGTGGCACGTTGGCGTGAAAGAGGAGGGTGCGAACGCAGTCATTGAGAGTGCATAGCACGCGCTCAGCGCGGCCGTTTTGTTGCGAAGTGTACGGGCAAGTGAGGCGAAAGATCGTGCCGTGTGTGGCGAGAAGGTTGCGGATCGCAAGGTTATCGAACTCCTTCCCGTTGTCTGTTTGCAACGCATGAATGGGACGTCCAAACTGCATGGAGACATAGGAGTAGAAGGCGGTGAGAGTGGCAACAGAGTCCGACTTTCACCGCAACGGGAAGGTCCACACATAGTGCGAAAAATCATCAAGTATGACAAGATAATAAAGATAGCCCGTGTTACTTGCAACAGGAGAGGTCCAGACATCACTATGAATTAACTCAAACGGGTATGATGCGACATGCGAGGAATTGCTAAATGGAAGACGAACATGTTTGCCGAGGCGACAAGCATGACAAGTGTGATCGTCGATCTTATTACACGTGAATGAAAAACTCCGAAGAATATGACGAAGGGTGGCGATGTTGGGATGACCGAGACGAGCGTGCCAAAGGTCCACTCCGGAGGAAAGCGCCATGGGTGCAGCAACGGATGAGGTAGGTGAGTGGACCGGGTAGAGCTCGTCGGGGTTCTCACACCGGTGGAGCACCATCCGGGTACAGGCATCCTTGACAGAAAAGCCAAACATGTCAAATTCAACGGTAACAGGATTTTCACGTGTAAGAGAACGGACGGAAACAAGATTTTTAATGATGTCAGGAGAAACAAGCACATTACAAAGATATAATGGCATGGAGTTAGAAGGAAAAGCAGCATGGCCGACATGAGTAATGGGCATGGAAGAACCGTCACCCACCGTAATGCGAGCAGCGGTGTGAACGGGGTGAGCAGCAAGAAGGTTACCGGGGTTGGCGGCCATGTGAGCCGTGGCTCCGGTGTCCATATACCAGTCACCACCGCTAGTGTACTGCTGCGGCGTGGGGGCGGTGTTGAGAGCCTCTAGGAGCGCGGGATCCCAAGGCGCCGGCGGGAGGGCTGGGGCAGACGGCACCGGCTGAGGCGGGGGCGCCACATACCCATAGCCCGAGGGGCCATAGAACGGAGTGGGCTGGTACGCCTGAGGGGCCGCGTACAGGGCCTGATGAGGGGCCGGGCGGGCGCCAAAGGAGCCGGGGACGGGGGCACGCGGTATTGGCACGAAGTACGCATGCACAACCCCCGTCCAGGGGTTCTAGCCGGCCTGCCAGGGCGCCGGCGGCAGCGGGTGCTGCGGCTGGCGGGGCGCCCCGCCGTGGGCAGCTGGCTGCTGCGGCTGCTGCTGCTTGCGACCTCCGTGGCCGCGACGCCCGCCCCGGCGCTGCTGCTTCTCGGCGGGGGGTGGAGGGGCCTGCGGCGGCGCCGGGTAGGGAAACCCGGGCGGCGGCGGCGCCTGGAAGGGGCCCGGGGCGGGCTGCGGCGGTGGGGCCGGGGCGGTGGGCAGCGCACCGCCACGGGTACCGGCGGTGAGGGCCGTGTGGGTGGCCCGGGTGCGTGACATCCTCATCCACCGCTCCTCCAGCTTCAGGTACGCGACGATCTTGGGGAAGGTCGGGTTGGTGATGAGGGGGATGTTGGAGGCGGCGTTCCCGAAGTCATCATTCAGGCCAGCGATGAGGGTGCTGAGGAGAAGCTCATCGGAGACCTTCTCGCTGAGGTCACGGAGCTCGTCAACAAGCTTCTTGAGGTGCATGCAATAATCGTCAACAGATGACTCAAGCTGCTGGCACCCAAAAAACTCGCCGTGCAAGAAGACCTTGCATTGGAGCGCGTTGTCGGTGAAGAGGCCGTTGAGCTTGGTCCAAAAGGCGTGAGCGTCATCGTCGGCGGAGACCACCATGTGGAAGAGGTCCTTCGAGATGGTGGTGTAGAACCAACGGATGAGAGTGGCGTCGATGGCCGTCCACTCCTCATCGTCCTCCATGAAGCAGGAGTCCACGGAGCCATCAACGTGATCCCAGAGATTGTACTCACGGAACACAAGGGAGAAGTACGTCTTCCAGGCATAGTACGTGGAGGTGAGGTGGTCGAGGACGACGGGAACCCGAGCGAGGATGTTGAGGTCGCGGATGACGACGGGATCGGGACCTTCGAACGGGTTGGTGCAGCGGCTGCGGGAGGTACCGGTGGAACCGGGGGAGGCCATGTCCGAAAGGGGTGGTGCGGCGGCGCTGGAGCGGCGGCGCGGCAGGGAAGAGGGTGGCGCGGCTTGGGGGCGGCGCAGTAGGGAAGAGGGCGGTGCGGCTTGGAGGCGGCGCGGCGGTGGATGGCGGAACCGCGGGTGGCGGCAGCAGACCGGGGCGGCGGCGCTGTGGCATAGGATCGCGGCGGCGGCGGTGGCACGAGGTGCCAGCGGCGGCGGGTGGCGGCGGCGGTGGTGGCGGCGATGGGATCACGGCGGCGGCGGCGGCACGGGTTAGGGTTAGGATCGTAGGTATGATACCATGTTGGAAACGATTGTTTTGGCAATGCTTCACGATGTATTGATGGGTGCAAAGCGCACGTATATATGGAGTACAAAGTTGGCCACAACCTCAACTATACAAAGACTAAGAGGTGGGCCAGACTATACAATAGACATGTACGAACCATATATTCAACACTGCGGACAGGGAGCTCGCGGGGGAGAAGAGAGCTCCACAGCTCAAGATCAAGCCATGGATTGGGCTAGGTGGCATCTACACAGGGCCTAGAGTACACACACCTTAACAGAATACGATGGGGAGAAGGACATCGATGCATCCATCAGCCATGGCGGACAACGGAGCGAAAGCTCGTGGGGACGGCGCTACGAAAGGAAATCGAGCATGGGGAGAGAGGGGAAACAAACGGAGGCTCACAGCGGATGTGATGAGAACCTTGACTGCAACAATGGTGGTCGGAGTGTAGCGAATTTGTGCGGTGGCCGAGGCAGGCGCGGTCGGGGAAGACCATCGATCTTGCCGATGTAGTGCCTCCCGACTCGAACTGGTCTTCGTGGTCGATAAAGACGAAGGAGGCTGAGCGTCTGGAACAGAGGAGAGGGAGCGAGGGAAAGGAAAGCAGAGGAGCTAGGGTTCGAGAGGAGGGGCGTTGGGTCTTATAGGCCGAAGGGGGCACAGGATGGCTGCCACGGCCACCCCTGCCTCCTGTAGCGAGAGGTGGGAGGCAAGCGGGGGTTGGTCTGGGCCGTTTTGCTACATGGGCCAAGGGCCCCAGTAGATTAAGTTTCTTTTCTTTCTACTAGTATTTTTCCATTTACTTTCCTGTTTATTTATTTAGCTACTGTTTTGCACTTTCTTTTAGCATCAAAATAATTTTGTAAAATGTAAAACCTTTCCATATAATTACTATGCATTATTTTGCACCGCCTCAAAAAGTTTGGGTTCAAAATAATTTATTAAGTTTGAGTTTATATTTAAATGGGATAAAAAGGTGTTGTTGGTCCACTGTTTTAATATCCATGGGAAATTTCATATAAATTTTTTTTAATTCTTTCATGACAAAATGTTAGTGAATATTTGCAACCTAACCCACACTTTTGTTTTATCGCTTGAAGAAATAATAATTGGACTTTATTTTAATTTGCTTTGGAATTGAATTTTGAATCAGTTTTGAATCAACGCGAGTTTATCAACAGTAACCGAGGTGACGTGGCATCATTACCGGAGGGTACTGTAGCTTAATTATCCGGGCGTCACAATTCTCCTCCACTACAAGAAATCTCGTCCCGAGATTTAAGAGGGGAGCAAGGGGGAAGGGATTTGGTTACGAAATTCTAACGGGTCTTCTCGGTGTTTGGTTGCTCTTCTCGAAGAGGTTGATCCCTTTCGTTGATGTCTTCATTTCTCTGCGTCAAGTCACCATGATCAGGTCGTCATCCTTTCTTCGGGATCTCCATCGTCCTACGAACGCGACCAAGGGGAAAAACTCTGGAAGAACACATCTCCACAAAGTTGGGCATCTGACGGTGAACTCAATGGGAAATACACAGGGTACCCCACGACTTGTATTTCAGTGAATTCGTTGAGTGCAATATACGATGGTACCAAAGTTTCAAACGAGTAGGCAATCATTTGATGACTAGACAGAAGCTGGAATGGGGGTTTGAACAACAAGACTAACATGGTATTTGATTCCAGGATGAATAATGGTATAGCATTTAGCTCGTGAATCACATACAAAGCCAGGTGCAAAGGATAATTAGAATCCGGGTTGTAAAGAAGAGTCAGGTTTTGATCCAGTGGAAGTGTGGGTTATGGGACCACCATGTGGTTTGAAAGTAGGAAGGGTGGTGACATCTTGCACAGCCGCGACAGGGTGGCATGTCAGTGGATAGCTTGTCAGCTATGCCGGCAACAATGTCGGTACCAAGGACGGGGAACGAAGAGAGCAATTTTCCTGCTTGTTGAACGAGGCGAACCAATTGGCAAAGTTCTCGTCCATCGGTGGTTACCGGAATGTCATCAATTATAGTAACAAGGTCTTTTTGACAGAGTGCTACACCAAGGTGTTTACATAAGCAGTGAATTATTACTGCTTAGAGCATATAGATCACAAGAAAGATTAAACAAAATAATGGAACGGAAAAGGTGAGAATCACTTTAAAAAGAACAATGGAAAGGAAAATGTGTTTAAACACTTATTTCAAGGGTATATCCTTCCCAATGGCATGCAGAGCATGATATCCATGACGGGATATTACGTAGAAAACCCTTTAGGAAAGGGGAGAGAAATTTCATGCCATTACCCATACAACGGTGTTAGGGTAATTGATAAAGAAAATTTAGCATTTGTGCTTCAAATGTTCTTAGTGAAAATCGGAGTACCACAGACATGCTTCGAGATAGCATTGACATGGTCTTCAAGCCAAGGTCAGACTTTGGATACACGTAGGATCCATCAGGAACAACTTGTAGAATAAGTTTTACAATTTCCTCATGGAAGAATGGATACCCTTGCTAAAAAGGAAATTATAATAATGGGTCCTCCAGTCAGGTGTGCTAGGCATGACATCACCTTACCGGGTCATATGAGGACTAATGTTATAACTCTTGAAAATATGTTCCAACCATCATATCTGACCGAGGTTCAGATCCGATTGGTGTCGGGATACCTCAGATTCAGGATGCCTGAGAAGAAAAGGTGCAACGCAATTGACGAGATGACATTATAAGATTCTCGGGCAATGAACTATGAAAGCGAGTTCTGAAACAAGAGTTCATCATTAAACCAAGGAGAAGATGAGGAGGTGGCTGATGGACTCAGCGACAATACATCGAAATTTCCAAAGGATGGATTTCCACAATTACGTGAACAAGGGGATATCATTTGTCAGCTCAAATGATATAATGAGGTACACTCAAGGGAAACATACCCAATTAAACATTGGTTGTAAGGTGCACCTGAGATATGTGCTTAGGTAGAATGATCAATGTTGGATGGTGTTTCAATAACCAATGGTCTAGGAATGAAATGTCGACCATTAACTTCAAAGCAATCGGGTCGCTAGAAGTACGTAATCCAAACAGCACCGTTCGCTTGTTGGTATCCTAGTTAGAATCAATATGAGGACCCAAAAAAATGGTGATGGTGAGAAGTACCACTATACCAAGAATTCTTAAGAGGTGGTGAAATTCTCACGACATTCTTGGCATAAAAGATGGTAATACTCCAAGGTAAAGGAGAACAAATGCTGGATAGCAAGGATCTCAAGGTATACACACAACGCGAACAAGTTTGTGTTGAACAGAAGGCAATAAGGTGGTCGATGATAACACAAATCATCAAGGGCAAGGATGGTATTTCTCATCATGAATCCAATTGATATCCAGGAAGGAGTCAAGATGTTGATAATGATCACGAGAAATTTTGTCGAGAGATTTCAAGATGTAATCAATTGGCGATGACAACATGTCAAAGGAATGATGGAGCAAAAGGTTAATGGATCCAAGGGTACGACACAAACTCCAAACCAAGCTTGTTGTGCAAAGCGAAATGATATGATGAGGAAGATCAATGTAAGCTTAGCTCATCGTCGAAAATTGTGCTTCGGAAAGAAGGACCAGATAGCACAGTTGAAAAGTTGCATGATAACGATATAGTCGATCGGACTAGGAATGACTTGAAGGGTTATTAAATCATAAGCAACAGAAATTACTTAGAGTTATTGAATCGGAGTGCAGAATCGATTCACTTAACGGTGTTCTCGAGTGACTAATAGCTCAGAACCCGAGGGAAATTGGAATTGGCGAGAATAATAGTTGATGAAGAACTCATAAGAAGTTATGTAGTTCCGTGGTATTCTTGAGATACCAGAGTGTAATGCTCGACGATAGATCAAAGTAAGGGTTGGACAGGTGCAATGATCTGCAGAAGACCAGTACTTCAACTTGTCCAAGAAATGGTATTTAAAAGGAGAACATGGCCGGAACAACGATTGCAGAATGCCAGATCCCAGATATAAGACAAACTTATACCAAGGAAATATTTATTTGAAGAGAAGCTTTAATGATACGATCTACATCGTTTCCATGGGCATGAACACAAAGTTCAAGGTCGACTCCCACTTATCCAATGCATAACCTATACTTCACTTCTCATTTTCGATGGAGTTGTAGTATTGAAATTTTATCTGGTAAATCACCAGGAGAATATGACTCGTGAAAACTCTCGGGTTTGCACAGATCAGGGAAGGCATTGGTCCAACCCATCGAGTATCTTAGGAACATATACTATAAGGTTCAGAAGTAAAGAACTCAAGCTCTAAATCAGAGCGTCGTTGGCCATATCAAAGAATAGAACTTACCAATGGCATTATGTATCAGGAAAAGAACTCCTCGAGGTTTTTGTATACAAAGAACATTGTCGGATTGATAATTCAACAAAGGATCCGACGGCACACAATCAGAAGAAGAAACAATGAAAAGGCATTGGGGTATAGAAACAACTGACTAATTCAAGGCTCAATTGCAAAGGAATTTATGATTTCCAAATCAAGGGATCAAAAGCAAATGTTCTGATCGAAAATGAATAAGTTCAATAGACTTAGAAGCACAACTGATCAAGGCATTGATTGGTCAAGAACCAGCTCATATCCAAATGACGTCTGAGTCAAAAGGATGAATTCTAGGATCTTACTGAGGATTGCGAGCATTTACAACATATTGAATCAACAGGCTCAAAATGATAATGACAAGGGATGCCAATAAGATTACGAGACTTATGGGATTAACCATAATGCAAGCAAGCAAGAATTTCAAGAGCAATAGGTTGTTCAGGATTTTCAGAAGATCGAATGGTATTTCGAAGACAGTTGCGAAATACATGAATCAACTGGGAAAGAACGGATACTCGATAAGTGCGAGAAATTATTCGTAGGGGTATTCAGGTGGCAAAGAACTGTAAGGCAGTAGCTCAAAGGATTCTCGGAACAACGGAGAGTAGTTCAGGGCATCTTGTAAATAACAAGATCAATGGGATTAACTGCAAGAATGGCAAGTGTATGCAGTTATCCATAAGGACATAACAATGGTAGGGAATAGCAAAAATCGATGAGCATAAAGTCTTGAGAGAACATCGAAGAGTATCTTCGGAATCCTTCGGTGCACCAAGCAATCATCTGGAGTGAGGGGTTCTCCGGGAGGAACTAAGTACGAGAACCTAGAGTTAGCGTTGGTAAAATCATTTAACCCGAATAGAAGAGAGATCAGAATCCCGGAGTATAGATGAGAAATAAAAGATCCTAATACCACCCAATTGGCAACATGGGCCCATGGGCCGCACAACCAAGTTAGTAAAACAATTTTCATCGACTAGACTCAACTTCGGCCAAGGAGTTGGAAAGGGGGATTCCTATAGGCAGTCGGCTATGATAACAACTTGTGACGCCCCGATTCAATCATACACTAATCATGCACGCAAATGTGTACGATCAAGATCAGGGACTCACGGGAAGATATCACAACACAACTCTAAAAATAAATAAGTCATATAAGCATCATATTACAAGCTAGGGGCCTCGAGGGCTCGAATACAAGTGCTCGACATAAACAAGTCAGCGGAAGCAACAATATCTGAGTACAGACATTAATTAAACAAGTTTGCCTTATGAAGGCTAGCACAAACTGGGATACAGATCGAAAGAGGCGCAGGCCTCCTGCCTGGGATCCTCCTAAACTACTCCTGGTCGTCGTCAGCGGCCTGCACGTAGTAGTAGGCACCTCCAGTGTAGTAGGAATCATCGTCGACGGTGGCGTCTGGCTCCAGGGCTCCAGCATCTGGTTCCGACAACCAGGTAGAAGGGAAAGGGGGAAAGAGGGAGAAAAGCAACCGTGAGTACTCATCCAAAGTACTCGCAAGCAAGGAGCTACACTACATATGCATGTGTATATGTGTAAAGGGCCATATCGGTGGACTGAACTGCAGAATGCCAGAATAAGAGGGGGATAGCTAATCCTCTCGAAGACTACGCTTCTGGCCACCTCCATCTTGCAGCATGTGGAAGAGAGTAGATTGAAGTCCTCCAAGTAGCATCGCATAGCATAATCCTACTCGGCGATCCTCCCCTCGTCGCCCTGTGGAAAAGCGATCACCGGGTTGTCTGTGGAACTTGTCTGGGTGTGTTTTATTAAGTATCCGGTTCTAGTTGTCATAAGGTCAAGGTACAACTTCGGGTCGTCCTTTTACCGAGGGACACGGCTATTCGAATAGATAAACTTCCCTGCAGGGGTGCACCACATAACCCAACACGCTCGATCCCATTTGGCCGGACACGCTTTCCTGGGTCATGCCCGGCCTCGGAAGATCAACACATCGCAGCCCCACCTAGGCACAACAGAGAGGTCAGCACGCCGGTCTAAATCCTATGCGCGCAGGGGTCTGGGCCCATCACCCATTGCACATCTGCACGTTGTGTACGCGGCCGGAAGCAGACGTAGCAACCTCCATTACAAAGGAGGTTCCGTTAACGCAGTCCAACCCGGCGCGCGCCCCTCAGTCGCTGACGTCACGAAGGCTTCGGCTGATACCACGACGTCGAGTGCCCATATCTTTCCCACGTAGTTGGTTAGTGCGTATAGGCCAGTGGCCAGACTCAGATCAAATACCAAGATCTCGTTAAGCGTGTTATTATGAAGTAACCGCGGACGCCGACCAGGGCCAGGCCCACCTCTCGCCTAGGTGGTCTCAACCTGCCCTGTCGCTCCGCCACAAAGTAACAGTTGGGGGCCGTCGGGAGCCCAGGCCCACCTCTACCGGGATGGAGCCACCTGTCCTTCCAGCCCCCACATCGGAATCACTTGCGGGTACTCAACAAGCTGACCCGATTTTAGTCACCATCTGTATAGTATGTATATATGTATAGTATATAGCCGTGATCACCTCCCAAGTGATCACGGCCCGATAGTATAGCAAGGCAGACTGACAAGAATGTAGGGCCAATGATGATAAACTAGCATCCTATACTAAGCATTTAGGATTGCGGGTAAGGTATCAACGACTGTAGCAACAATGACAGGCTATGCAACAGAATAGGAGTAACCGAACAATAACATGCTACACTACTCTAATGCAAGCAATATAGAAAAGAATAGGCGATATCTGGTGATCAAAGGGGAGGGGGGCTTGCCTGGTTGCTCTGGCAAGAAGGAGGGGGTCGTCAACTCCATAGTCGAACGGGGCAGCAGCTGCGTCGGTCTCGTAGTCTACCGAAGAGAAAAGGGGGAAGAAACAATAAATATAATGCAAACATCAGCATGACGAAGCAAGACATGACAATGAGCGGTGTTAGGTGTGCCTAACACGGTAGTAGGTGATACCGGGGAGTGGGGGAAACATCCGGGAAAGTATCCCCGGTGTTTCACGTTTTCGGACAGATGAACCGGAGGGGGAAAGTTGTGTGTTTGCTATGCTAGAGATGTGTGGCGGACGAATGAGCTGCGTATCTGGATTCGTCTTGTCGTTCTAAGCAACTTTTATATGATTTTCTAAAGTTTTAACAATATTCTGGAATTTATTAAAATCGGAAATAAATGATTAAATCGCTATGGGTACACAGAAGTGTACCCAGCTGTTTGCACCAGGGGCTGACAAGTGGGGGCCAGTTGACTGCCCAGTCAGCAGTCAACCGAGACTGTTGACTAGTCAAAGGGGTTAGGGGGACCCGCATGTCATTGACTGAGTTATCCCAGTCAGCAGTTTGACTGGTCAATGGGACCAGTGGGACCCCACTGTAAGTGCCAGTTCTATTTATTTTAATCCAACAATGGGTCCACATGTCATATAAACTACACCTAACCACTAATTAGCCTAACTACTAGTAGTAATTTAGCTACTAGCATAAAAAAAGGGTCGGTCTCATCCAGAGACCCAGCCGGCCATACACACACATGGCCGCACCCACAGTCGCGCACACACACAACACACACACACACACACACACACGCTGCACGCACACACTGACACTCACGCACACACGGCCGCTTGGCCATGGCCATGGCGTGCGGTAGCGGCTGCGCGCGGCGGACAGCGGCGCCGGCGAGCAGCAGCGGAGCCGGCGAGCAGCGGCAGCACACAGGAGCAGCAGCCGTTAAAAGCAGCAACAGGAGGAGGAACGGCAGCAGCGCAGCCGCAAGCTGGGCGGCGACGGGGCTGCGGACAGGGAGCTCGCGCGGGAGAAGAGAGCTCCACAGCTCAAGATCGGGCCATGGATTGGGCTAGGTGGCATCTACACAGGGCCTAGAGTACACACAGCTTAACAGAATACGATGGGGAGAACGACATCGATGCATCCATCAGCCATGGCGGACAACGGAGCGAAAGCTCGTGGGGACGGCGCTACGAAAGGAAATCGAGCATGGGGAGAGAGGGGAAACAAACGGAGGCTCACAGCGGATGTGATGAGAACCTTGACTGCAACAAAGGTGGTCGGAGTGTAGCGAATTTGTGCGGTGGCCGAGGCAGGCGCGGTCGGGGAAGACCATCGATCTTGCCGATGTAGTGCCTCCCGACTCGAACTGGTCTTCGTGGTCGATGAAGACGAAGGAGGCTGAACGTCTGGACACCATCTCTCTGCGCGGGGAGGCAAGCGACCGCGGGATCGACATGACGACGGCGATGGCAGTGCTCGGGTTAGCTCGAACAGAGGAGAGGGAGCGAGGGAAAGGAAAGCAGAGTAGCTATGGTTCGAGAGGAGGTGCGTTGGGGTCTTATAGGCCGAAGGGGGCATAGGATGGCCGCCACGCATGGCCTCGGCCGGCGGATGGCCGCCACGGCCACCCCTGCCTCCTGTAGCGAGAGGTGGGAGGCAAGCGGGGGTTGGTCTGGGCGTTTTGCTACATGGGCCAAGGGCCCCAGTAGATTAAGTTTCTTTTCTTTCTACTAGTATTTTTCCATTTACTTTCCTGTTTATTTATTTAGCTACTGTTTTGCACTTTCTTTTAGCATCAAAATAGTTTTGTAAAATGTAAAACCTTTCCATATAATTACTATGCATTATTTTGCACCGCCTCAAAAAGTTTGGGTTCAAAATAATTTATTAAGTTTGAGTTTATATTTAAATGGGATAAAAAGGTGTTGTTGGTCCACTGTTTTAACACTACTAGGAAAAGGGCTATAGATAGGATTGATTCTAATGGCGCACCGTGGAAGCAGTGCGCCACTACTATATACTAATGGCGCACCTGCTTGTGATACGCCATTAGTGTGGAAGACACTAATGGCGCACCGTAAACAGGGTGCGCCACTAGTATGAATTATTTTTTTTCCATTTTCCCATACATACTAATGGTGCATCTGGTCCATCATGCGCCATTACTATCTATAACTACTAATGGCGCACCAAGCAGGCAGTGCGCCATTACTGTAAATTTTGTTTTATTCTTTTTTTTGCAAAACTACTAATGGGCACTTTAAATCGTAGTCTTCATTTCTCGATTGTATTTCATGGGCACTTTTTGATATCATGAATATTTTTAAATTTCATGGGCACTTTTTGAATTCATGAGGACACTTGATCTCGATTCCCCCTCCATCTCGATCTCGATCCCCCTCCATCTCGATCGCACCCGCACCCTCCCCCGCTAGCTCCACCCATCGCAACCCTCCCCCGCTCCACCGCCGGAGCACCCGGCCCCCCGCACCCGCACTTTTTGAACATATTTTTTTACTATTTT
>NC_041393.1:744628884-744631849 GCF_002162155.2 Triticum dicoccoides | reverse complement strand
ACGGGATCGGCCGAGCACGCGCCGCCCGCTCCTCTCCTCTCCTCCTCCCTCCGACGAGCGAGGGCCTCCTCCGTCCCCTGCAGCAGACGGCGAGCGCGGCCCCGACGTGCCCACCCGGCCTGCCCCTGGCATCCTCCACCACCGGCCCCTGCTCTCCTTCGACCGCGGTGAGCGAGGACCCGGACGAGCTCGGACCCCGACCCCGACCCCTTCGCCGACCCTGACTCCGACCCGTCCGGCGACCAAGTACCTCTCCTCCTTCCTCCTTCCTCCCTCTCTCCACCATTCCCCATTCCTTCCAACCGATGCTCCAAAAGGAATTTCAAGACAGAAAGCACATGCTCCAAAAGTTAGGGTTCACGATTCAAATTGCACTGCATTTTTGTACTGCATTTTTTGTAACTATATAGGAGAATCAGAGTTCCTGCTACTTTTGTTTGTTTTCTTTTTGAAACTGTGCTATCTTTTCATTAGAGATGGGATGTTTCTACTTTCTAGCGGTGAACATGAGAAGGTTGTGTTAGTTGCTCAGCCTGGGATAGGAAAATAGACCGTGAACTTTCTGAGATGGTAAAATAGATGAGGGCATTGTTCTCCAGGGAAGGTGCAATGGATGTGATTGAAGATTCAGTTCGGTTGTTCCATTAATGATGTCTAGGCAGAATGTTTAATAAGTTTCATCTTGCGGCAAACAACAAGAACTGCAGGACTGCCCTGTTGCTAGGTAGTAGTAGAGTACATGCGCTTGCAAGTTCCAACTAGTTGCTTCAAGGATTGAGTTAATTCATAGATGTTGACCTTCATCCAGTGGCATATAGATTGGAACAACTGAGTTCTATTTCTTGTTATTTTAGATTGTACTGTGGATTTGATTTATTATCTGCAAAGTGATAAATTTTGAATTTGAAATAATTCAGATTCTCCTATGAAGAAGGCCAGGCCTCGGAAATTGGTTAGTTTGAAGGCCAGGCCCCTTATAATGATGCTTTTCTCTAGAAAAAATGATCCTGGATTTTTTTATGTAATTCTTTGTGGTATTAAGATGGAAACCTGGGATACTATTTCTGTTAGGAGATGGTGTTATATTAAGATGCATATATTGTTATGTTACGCAAATTGTATCATCTTGCCACTTAAGTCAGCCTTCCCTTTAAAAAGAAAATTCAGTTAGGAGCTACTGTTAGGAGATACTGTCAAAAACTTGAGCTACTGTCAAAAAATTCAGTTATGGCATCTAGAATTATGTCAGTTTTGTTTTGTAACTAGAAGACCAAAGTGTTAGGAATTCTGTCCAAACTGTAGTTTTCAGTATTCTGTCCAAACTGAAAACTGTTAAAAAGCATGATGTTTCTTGGATTTCTGTAATGATGACGATGATGGAACGGTCTTGGATTTCTGTAATGATGATGGAACATTATAAAGCATTGTACTCCAGTGTGTATGAAGGATACAAAAAATTTAGCAACTTCTTTGATTTTATAAAGTTGTTCTTATATGGGTGAAACTTCACTTGTTTTTAGGCTAGTGCAGGGTGTTGCTTTATTGTGATGCCTCTGAATTACTTGTGATCACATTGAGAAAGACTTGCTAGTTTGTTGGGTTTTGTCTCCGACCATTGTGTCGTGATGAATTTGCAGGTACCCCGAGAGGCCCTTGAGTTTGCCGGAATGTCGATTAACTTCCGTTCCGGCAAATTCGGGCACTCCATATGTCCTATTTTCAGCAAAGGTCATGCTGAAATTTTCCGTGAATTTTAGCATGACTTTGCTAAAAATAGGACATATGGGGTACTTGCGACTAATGCCTGTTATCATGCATGGGTACTAATTGGTCTCTTCTGTTGCTTATCAGAGATGGCGGGAAGCAGCCACCGCCGATCTGCGACACCGCAGTACGAGTTGGATGCTTCCGAGTTCTTCACTATCATACTTGACGCTTCAGTATCATCCATGACGCTGGTATATAAAACGAGAGATCTCCCCTTCACCCATCTCATTATGATATCTGTTGTTTGCTACATCACTCATTTTCCCAAACTGTAGAGGCTGCCTGACAGTTTTATGAACATGCTGATGGGTGAAGATCCGCCAAATAATGTGAAGCTGCGACAGGCCGGCAGCGGGTTTCGCAGGCAGTGGGATGTGCAGTTGGCGATCAAGAAGGGCCACATGTACTTGTCTCGTGGGTGGGAGAAGTTCTACCGTGCCTACGACCTGCAGCTGGGGTACTTCCTTGTCTTCAGGTACGACGACGACGCCAACATGCTCATCGTGAAGGTGTACAACAAGACTATGTGTCGCATGCGCTACGCTGCCGATGATGATGCCGGTATGTACGTTCTGCCTCTTCTTATTCCTCTACATTTGGCTTTGTCTCACATCGATTGTTAACGGTCATTGTTGCATTTTGGACAGGTAGGAGCAGCAGCAGCGACACTGGCTACAGCCAAAGCAGCAGCGACTATGGCTGTAGCGAAAGCAGCAGCGATTCTGGCTGTAGCGAAAGCAGCAGCGATTCTGGCACCAGCATAGACAACAAGAAGGATGATCCGGACTGGAGTGCGGGAGAAGAGGAGCAGAGTGAGGATGAGGAGCTGCATGATGACGATGGGCATTAGGCTGAGGATGACCTAGCGCTGGTGGTGGCTGACCAAGGGCAAGAGATGGTGGTGGCTGACCATGGGCAAGAGATGGAGGTGGCTGAGGATGACCTAGCGATGGTCGTGCCTGAAGGTGGCCTCGTGATGGTGGTGGTGCCTGACAATGACCACGCACCGGTGGTGGCGCCGGCGATCCCACAGCTGGGCGACATGACCACGCCAATTGTGGTAGAAGACTACATCCCACTACCTCCACTGCCTCCACCGCCTCGCCGCTCTAGGCGCATCAGGGAGATGAAGGAGAAGAAGGAGAAGAACTTCCTACTTTCTCAGGTATGTCAGATCTCCTATAGGTTAGCTATCCAA
>NC_041393.1:744578573-744628526 GCF_002162155.2 Triticum dicoccoides | reverse complement strand
TAGCTTCATTTTACCTAAGTTGGCTCTAATATACTAACTTAGAGCTTATATGCTTAGTTTCCTATAGGTTAGCTCCAAAATAACTTATGTTAGCACAAAATGATCAAGTTTACATAATAAGCTTATAGTCTTTTTCTTATTCTTCTTCTTTTCCAAAATGACATAGGTTAGCTTCATTTTACCTAAGTTGGCTCTAATATACTAACTTAGACCTTATATGCTTAGTTTCCTATAGGTTAGCTCCAAAATAACTTATGTTAGCACAAAATGATCAAGTTTACATAATAAGCTTATAGTCTTCTTCTTATTCTTCTTCTTTTCCAAAACTCTTCTTATTCTTCTTCTAGTGTTCTTCCTCTTCTAGTATTCTTCTAGTCTTCTTCTTTTTCTTCTTCTAACTTCTTGTTTATCATTTTGCAGATTTGATTTAATTGACGGAAGCTTGCATGGATGGAGTGCTTATTTTCCATTTGTGTTTTTATTTTGTATCAATGTGAAACTTTTGTGAATTGATGGATAACGGTGTTGGATGAACAATGTGAAACTTTTGTAACGATGGAACTACGTGTTGGCTATGTATGTATATATGATGAAACTTGTGTGTTGGATATGATTGCTATATGGATGCTTGTTGTATATATATATGTGTTGAATATCTCATATGTGAAATAGTGACCTGAGATTAAGAAGAAAAGAATTAAAAAAGTTGTTACTAATGGCGCACTACCATGTGCTGCGCTATAAGTATAGCAGATAATAGTGGCGCACTGTGGGATATACTAATGGCGCACTACGTGGTGCGCCATTAGAACACCAGATACTAATGGCGCACATGTGGTGCGCCATTAGAATTTAATTCTAATGGCGTGATGCCAGTGGCGCACCAGTAGTGCGCCATTAGAAGGCAAATTCGGTGCGCCACTAGCATGCCTTTTCCTAGTAGTGTAATATCCATGGGAAATTTTATATAAAAAAATGTTAATTCTTTCATGACAAAATGTTAGTGAATATTTGCAACCTAACCCACATTTTTTTATTACCGCTTGAAGAAATAATAATTTGACTTTATTTTAATTTACTTTTGAATTGAATTTTGAATCAGTTTTGAATCAACGCGAGTTTATCAACAATAACCGAGGTGACGTGGCATCATTACCAGAGGGTACTGTAGCTTAATTATCCGGGCGTCACAGATTGAGGACGAAAATTAACCGTCTTTGGTCGGACAAAAATTGTCCGACGGAGACTACCAACTGCTCCATTAGGAGTAGAGATGGAAGGGGATTAGTGGGAAATATAAATCGGAGAGAGGGGTGATCTGTTTGGAAGATGATCTCATGTATATGGTATTATTTTTAAATTCTTAATTACCAAATATTTACATGATTGAATTCAGTAGACACCTGCCATAGCAAGTATGAATAAAAGGAAAGAGGATTGGACACGATTCAGTTTTAATTGCGAAGAAGAAGAAAATTAACATGAGAGAGATGGTGGGAGAGGGAACGAAAAAAACAGCGAAAAAACGGTTGAAAATGGTGGGATGAAAATAAACCCTGTAGGCTATTCACCAACTCAGACATTAGGAGTAGAGATATCCAATCCACAACCAGCTCCTAGAAACTACAAAGGCCCAAGCCCATAGACAAATTGAATAACAGCCTATAGCAACAACAGATGACATCAGCTGATGTCACGTGAATGAGCCCAAATTATATCTCATTCAGATGTGTTCTAGGCACTCCGAACAACGGTTTTGCATGATGTCTAATTAAGTACTCATCTTCTACTCCTAATGGACGAGTTGGTTGAATAGTCCCATCACTTTTGTCTGGTTTTGTTTCGTCCGTTTTTTTCGTTCCCTCGCACCACCACACCCTCCCCACCCCATGCATGCATTAAAAAAAACCAGTCCGCACGAACCACAACTCCTCCCGATAACGTACCTGCTCCCTCCCACTAGTGCAGAACCGGGAAATAGCACGGGTTCGTAAGGCGCTTTAGTGCCGGTTCCATAACCGGCACTAAAGTGTGGTCACTAAAGCCCCCCCCCTTTAGTACCGCACTACTAGGAAAAGGGCTATAGATGGAATTGACACTAATGGCGCACCAGACATGTGGTGCGCCATTAGTATATACTAATGGCGCACCACACCCTGATGCGCCATTAGTGTTGAAACTACTAATGGCGCACCCTGCTCACGGTGCGCCATTAGTACCGAATTGTTTTTTTGAACTAGTGCGCCTGTCCAAACATACTAATGGCGCATCCTCTGGTGGTGCGCCATTACTAGTTGTAACTAGTAATGGCGCACCGGCCGGAAGGTGCGCCACTAATGTTATTTTTTTATTATTGTTTTTATTCCTTTTTTTGCAAAAGTACTAATGGCGCACCATCTGGGGGTGCGCCATTAGTAACATGGATTACTAATGGCGCATTTGTTGCTGGTGCGCCATTAGTAAGTGGGCAGCAACAAGATATTTTGGACAGCCTCTCCTCCCACACTCACTTTCTCCCCACTTCATTCTCTCCACCGCCTCCTCCTTGTCTCGGGTGCCTCCTCTTTTTCACCTCATTTCCACCATAGATTCATTCAAATTAAGTGGTTAAGTTACCTTGTTTTGCTAGGTAAGTAAGGGGGGAAGCTATATTTATGTTGTTCTCCCTACAACAATGTGCACATGCACTTTTTATGGCCTAGCTAGATCTATGTATGTTTGTGGTGTTGCATATGTTTGTGGTGTTGCATATGTGTTTGTGTTTGGAGGTGTACCGGTATTTGAAATGCGATAGTTGCCAATATTTTGCCGGAATGTTGATTCATTTCCGTTTCGGCGAGAATTTTGGCATTAAGCATTCTTTTTGGTCCTATTTTTAGGGAAAGTCATGCCAAATTTTTTTCTTGGTTCTAAAATATCATTTTGCTCTACCCCGCAGGCGACCATGGTCCGCACGATGACCGAAGGCATCGTGAATAGGTTTTTGAGGTCCGCGAAGGCCGAGATGCTTCAAAAGAACGAGACGGAGATAAGATGTCCGTGTCGAAGATGCAAGCTGAATAGCCTTATTGCGGACCCAGATTCCGGGCAGGTGCGGGACCACCTGCTCTTGCGTGGTTTCATGGATGGCTATCGGTGGCAAGGTGATGAAGATGACTACGAAGTCGTCCATGGGGGCCGGGCAAGAAATGAGGAAGGGCAACAAGACAACCACCGCGGCTCGGGGGGGCGAGAAGACGAAGAATCCCCAGGAGATGATCACGACGGTGATGCTGTACACAGTCATCATGTTGAAGATGCAGGACATGATGATGATGCCGGCGGAGCAGACGACGCTGGACCATCGATGGGCTGGGTGCAGGACCCTCATATTCAAGAGCTGCTTCTCAAGCAGACGGATAACGCAAGAGCTGCCGCCCGAGAGAAAGCCAAGATGGATCAACTTGAGTTAGACGCGGTTACTCCATTGTATGAAGGATGCAGGCCCGAGGATACCCGCCTGAAAGTAACGCTCATGGCTCTGGAGATGAAGGTAAAACACAAAATGACCGACGCATGCTTCGACGAGAACATGTCATTCTGGCACGAACGTCTTCCCAAGGGGAACAAGTGCCCGACTAGTTTGGAGGAGGCAAAGAAAATCGTGTGTCCTCTGGATTTACCGCACGTGAAATGCCATGTGTGCATGAACAATTGCATCATTTATCGGGATGAGCACGCGGAGTCTACCATATGTCCGGTGTGCGGTGTCACTCGATACAAGAAGAGGAAGAAAGCTCCTCGAAAAGTGGTGTGGTACTTTCCGATCACTCCTCGTCTGCAGCGGTATTTCGCGGACCCTAAGGTAGCAAAGCTCCTGCGTTGGCACGCGGATAGGGAGGAGAAGAAGCGAGAAGATGACGCAAATGATCCGGAGATAGATAAAAAAGACAAGATGCTGAGTCACCCTAAGGATGCGAGCCAGTGGCAAGCGTTGAACTTCGAATACCCAGAATTTGGGAACGATCCAAGGAACATCATGCTGGGCGCGAGCACCGATGGAGTCAATCCATTTGGCAGCCAGAGAAGCACACATAGCACCTGGCCTGTGTTCGTGTGGATGTACAACCTTCCCCCCTGGTTGTGCATGAAGAGGAAGTACATTCACATGAGTATGCTAATTGAAGGGCCGAAACAACCAGGGAACGACATCAATCTGTATCTGGGGCTGCTAAAAGAGGAGATTGACACGCTGTGGAAAACGCCAGCCAATACGTGGGACGCCGTAGAGAAAGAATATTTCCCTATGAGAGCCGCACTGCTCACGACGGTGCACGACTATCTCGGTTACGGATATCTTGCGGGGCAGGTAGTCCACGGATTTTCTGGATGCGTAAGGTGCATGGATGACACAACGTATCGCCAGCTAGATAGAGATCCCGGGTCTTCGAAAACCGTGTTCATGGGACATCGAAGGTGGCTTCGCGACGATGACCCGTGGAGGAAACGCAAGGATCTGTTCGATGGTGAAACCGAACCCCGAAAACGCCCGTGTACGAGGAGCGGCGAGGAAATAGACAAGATGTTGAAAAATTGGAAAGACTGCCCACTGCCGGGAAAGAAGCAAAAGGCGCCAGAGCCGCTGCTGAAGGTATGGAAAACGAGGTCTGTTTTCTGGGACTTGCCGTACTAGAAGATCCACCGTGTGCCTCACAGCCTTGATGTCATGCATATCACGAAGAACGTGTGCGAGAGTCTGCTTGGTACCCTGCTCAACATGCCAGAGAGGACCAAAGATGGGCCGAAAGCAAGGGCAGACTTGAAATCAATGGGCATCAGGCAGGAGCTTCACGCTATATATATATATGATGATGATGATGATGATGATGAGGCGAAGCAGGACACAGAAAGTCGTCGCAAAGGCAAAAAGGCCAAGAAGACCGGAAATGACTACCATCCCGCGTGCTTCACTCTAAGTCAGGAGGAGATCAAGCAGTTTTTCACCTGCCTCCTAGGAGTAAAACTTCCTTACGGTTACGCGGGGAAGATAAGCAGATACCTAGACCCAGCGAAGCAGAAGTTCAGCGGGATGAAGTCTCACGACTGTCACGTGCTGATGACGCAGATACTTCCAGTTGCAATCCGTGGGATCATGGACGCGCACGTCCGTGAAACGCTATTTGGCCTATGCAACTTCTTCGACGTCATCTCTCGGAAGTCGATTGGTGTGAGGCAACTCAGAAGGCTACAGGAAGAGATCGTGGTGATACTATGCGAGCTTGAGATGTACTTCCCGCCCGCATTCTTCGACGTTATGGTGCATCTGCTGGTCCATATAGTGGAGGATATCATCCAACTCGGGCCGACGTTCCTGCACAGCATGATGCCATTCGAAAGGATGAATGGTGTCATCAAAGGATACGTTCGCAACATGTCACGTCCAGAGGGAAGCATAGCCAGGGGCTTTCTGACTGAAGAGTGCATCTCCTACTGCACGAATTATCTAGGCATCGAGAACCCCGTTGGTCTGCCCGTCAACAGGCACCTCGGCAGGCTCGCTGGATGGGGTCACCGTGAGGGTCGCCGCGAAATGCATGTCGACTTCGAGGGTCGACTCGCCGACTTTGAAAGAGCAAACCTAGTCGCGCTACAACACATAGACGTGGTTGATCCTTGGGTGGTAGAGCACAAAACCTTTATTAAGAAGACGTACAATGACCGAGGCCAATAGAGGACGGACGGAGATATACTCAAAGAGCACAACTCATGTTTCACGCGTTGGTTCAAGCAGAAGCTTCTGTCGTACCCTTTACATGAGGATTCTTCCGCGGAAGAACAACTCATATTCGCCTTGTCACAGGGCGCCGAGCACAACCTGATGACCTATGAGGCGTACGATATCAACGGCTACACATTCTACACCGAGGCCAAGGACATGAAGAGCGATGGTTATCAGAACTCCGGGGTAACGATGGAATCCTACACCGGTAACGACAAGGACAGATACTACGGAAGGATCGAGGAGATCTGGGAGCTGAGCTACGCTGGAGAGAACGTCCCGATGTTCCGTGTCAGATGGGCCAAGAACGTCATAAAAGAAGACCGATATTTCACCACCATGGTTATACCCGAAGCCAAATCCAAGACCGCGGGCGCAAACGTCACCGCGAAAAATGAGCCATGGGTACTGGCTTCCCAAGTGGACTAATGCTTCTTCATTACCGACCCACCAAAGCCCAGTCGTGTTGTCGTGAGGAGAGGCAAAAGGAAGATCATCGGAATGGATGGAGTAGCCAATGAGCAAGACTTCGACAAGTACGGAGACCCGAGGATCGAACATGACGACGATGATGAAGTAGCAGCAGACACCACAAGAAGAAGCAGGACCACCCTACCTAAAGGACGTCCGTTCCACAGAAGAACTCCATTTGCGAAAAAGAAGGGCAAGAAGATTGTTAACAGATAGCTAGCTAAGATCGATTGTATTTAAATCGCAGCCTTCATTTCTCGATTGTATTTCATGGGCACTTTTTGAACTATCATGAATATTTTTAAATTTCATGGACACTCGATCTCGATCCCCCTCCATCTCGATCGCTATCCCACCTCGCCAGATCCGGTCCCCCTCGCCGCCGAGCACCCCCCGCACCCTCGATTCCCCTACTCAACCGCCGCCGCCGACCCCCCGCACCCCTCCCCTACTCAACCGCCGCCACCGACCCCCCGCACCCTCCCCCGCTCCACCGGCATTACTGCTTGATGATATTTTAAAAAAATATATTACTGTCTTATAAAAAAAATTACTTTCTTATAAAAAAATTACTGTCTTATAAAAAAATATTACTGTCTTATAAAAAAATTACTGTTATGATTTAAACAAGTTTGAACATATTTAAAAACAAATAAGTATCAAACAGCATTTTAAAATGCATAAATTTTTTTTTGTGGAGCCTAGGAATCAAACCCAGGACCTCTTGGTGTGAGAACTGGCACCTGACCAGTCGAGCTAGTAGAGGGGAGTTGATGTGGATGAGGTCACGTGGGTGATAACCTGTTGGCTCGAGCGGAAATAAAAAAAATACTAATGGCGCACCAGGCCGAGGTGCGCCATTAGCATGTATATACTTATGGCGCACCGAGGGGTGGTGCGCCATTAGTATTGTGCCCCCCTACTTCGGTCGAGCCCTCGCCCTCGATCCCCTTCCCCTCTCCTCTCCCTCGCCCGAGCCCTCGCCCTCGATCCCCTTCCCCTCTCCTCTCCCGACGCTGCCGCCCCGCCGCCCCGCCGCCCTCGACGCCGGCCAGATCCGCCGCCACCTCTGCTCGAGCTGCTCCCATCGACCACGCCGCTGCTCGCGTGCTTCTTCTCTCCCGCGACCCCGCGACCCCGACATCGTCCCCGCGACCACCGTCGTCCCCGCGACCACCGGCCCTCCTCCGCCGCCACGACCAGGCGCCGCCGTCCGCGGCTCCTCCTCTCCCTCGACGCCAAGCCAGGTGAGCTGCCCCCTCCCCCCTCGGCTGCTTGCTTCTATCCATCCTAACCCTAGCCCCTTCTCCATTGCAGCAGCCCGCCACACTCCTCTCGAGGAGGAGAGGAGAGGAGAAACCCGCGCAGCGCCGTCATTTCCCGCACGGCCTCGGCACCGTCTCCTCCCCTCCAAGCTCCATTGAATCCAAGCTGCTGCTAAGGTGAGCTTTTGCATCTGAATTCTCCTCCTCTCCTCCCCTCGGCACCTATGTACTCATTTTGCATCTGAATTTATTTGGATCCATTGCACCTTTGCGTTACAAATTATGATACTGATGCAATTTGTTTGGTGGGCTTTCGTGGAAATGTGCATCAACTTTCCTGAAAGTTAAGCTTGTCTTGACTCTTGACTAGGTGTAATTATGAACTGGACGCGCTTTATGACTAGATGGTGATGCTAGGTGTGCTGATGTATACTTGCTGTCAATTGGATCATGCTTCTTTAGGTTTCATTGGTCATGCTGTCAATTTTCTTGTGGAATGTGGGTGTCAATGCATACTTTGATGTCAATTGGATCATTCTTCTTTAGGTTTCATTGGTTGGCCTGTTATTTTGTTTGCTGCCGTCTTTGTCTAGTAAAACTGCCTGATTAGGTTTCTGTTCAACCTCAGAATGCTTTCAGTTCTGTTTTGTCAGGCTGATATTGACTATACTGTTTAGTTTATACACTAGTTACCCAGAAAGTTGGTCTTCCTCCTAGCAAGAATATACAGTATTAGATAATACATGATGGACAGTACTACTTGTCTATTTACAATGAGACAGGGGGCCCGTGGTATCATTATGGGGCTGTGCTGCTGTATTATGCCTATAAAAACACTTGTTCGGTCAATTAAACAGGGCATTGAAAATTGACAGGGCATTTTTGTTTTCTGTTGAACCTAAGCAATTTCATACGCTTGACAAAGTTGATGCTTTATTCCTGATGTATAATTTGTTTGTCACATGCTACTGTTGATCCCAAGTTTGATGCATAACAATTGTTGTATGAGTTCTCCAAATGAACAGGAGTACTCCTCTATTTTGATATGAAATCACCATGATAGGTCCACATGCTACTGTTGTCAACATGATAAATAGTTTCAGTTAGTTACCTCTAAAACTATTCTTAATTAAATGATGATTTGCTACAACCAGTGCATGCATGCCTTTTTTCTTCTTCATTTTTAGTAAAGTGCTCTATTCTGGGTCATGGACTTTGTGCCATGGACCAGTGCATGCATGTTGTTGCTGCTGTACTACTTGTCAAGTGATGCTGCTGCTGCTATCTGCGAGTTGTTGCTGCTAGTTGTGATTTTGTCAAGTGATGCTGCTGCTACTTGTGATCTTCTAAAATAACCCCTTTCTCCTGAAACGTTGATTAATTTCCGTTTCGGTTGAGAAATGGGGCACTCCTAGGTCAAGAAAATTAGCAAAGGTCATGCCCAATTTTCTTGACCTAGAAGGTGCCCGATTCTCAACCGAAATAAAAATTAATTTGCTTTAGTGGTTGGATTACTTTAGTATTTTATTCACACACTCAGACACCCTTGCTTGCCATGTGTGATAGAGAGATAGTGAGAGGAGACAATAAGCTATCTGCAGCTTAATTTGCATTGCATACTAGCTAGATAGCTTTTGTTTTTCAGGACCAACCGAACAATACATACATATACCTGTAGGCACCAGCTTAATTTCCAAGGCAAGACAATTACTTGCTTCATTATATTCATCCATCCATCCATTTTGCATCATGTACAGAACCAAAAATAATCGGAGTTTCTGTCTGGCTTCAGAAGTCATAACACATGCATTTGGGTAACCCTAAATGTCAAAATTGCACAAGCCTAGACCCCTTTATGCCATATACTTTCTATTTTTCTTCATCGGAGTTCGACTGCGCATTAACCCAACGTGTGCATGACTCGATGGTCCAGGAAGGAAATCGTTTCCTTTCATCAGCTAGAAAAACTGCCAACGTTTCAAAACTACAACTTGATGAAGATTGGAGTATATCTTAATAAGTTTACCCTATTGGGGCACATCACATACACACATTTGCTCAAGTCCACTCTGGCCCATGTAGAGCTGAAACCCAGTTTAGTTCCTTGTATCACTTGTCGCTGAAAACCGTTTGATTGTTTTCACGGAAATGATTTACAAGTTCAGCAAGTGATGAGGTGTGAGAATAACATATTCATTAGGGTAGGCGTCTCCTGCCCTATGCTGAATGTGGTGCAATTTTCGACGCAGATTCATAATTTGCAGCTTAGCTTATCTCTTGGCCCTCCAATTAAAATATAGGGGTTGACCTTCACCACGGCCGAAGCTTCTCTGCATCTATATATAATGGACATTCCCTAGCTTCTGAACAATCAACACAAAGCAGCAGGCCTGAGTGTCTCCAATAGTCATCCTTGTGTTTGTGTAGGTTTTCTTTCCTTGGTCCATTGAGCCTTCATTCATGGTTATGAATGATATGCAATGATCAGCCTGCTAGCGTTTATCCTCTCCGCGTGTTTGAACACCCTGCGGTGTAGTAAAAGTAATTACAGATACACTCACCCACATAAGTATTCAACACAATGAAAAAATAGTACAAATTAAGGAAAGGCAATACCATTTCAGGCGCTTGTCTTCTAAAAAGAAGAGTGAACTTTCTAGACACACCCCTCAAGAACTAGGTTACCCTGAGAACGTGGACTTGGACCTTAGCAACAACACACTAACAGGTTCTATCCCAAAACACCTAGGCAATATCACAAACATCTCTCAATTGTTCCTTGACAATAACCAAATTTTTGGCGACATTCCTCGAGAATTAGGTTATTTGGTCAACTTAGAGATCTTGTTCCTTGACAATAACCAACTTTTTGACCAAACTTTGTTTCTATTTAGAGAGAAACATGGCCCACAACAATGAGGCCGGGGGTTCGGGCGGCAAGGCATTCTGGGAGCTGTCCCAGGAGATGGAGGAACAACCTCACTTGTATGAGGCCGCCGCCTTCCCCACCGATCCTGAGACCACGGATGGTGCCGCCGAGGATGACCACACTGATGCCACCACTGATGGTGTTGCCGAGGATGCCACCACTGATGATGGCAGCGCACGCACAGATGGCAGCCAACCGAAGAGGCAACGGAAGGACCGGCGCCCGATCGTGCTCCGCACCCTCAAGGAGGAAGTTACTGAAGTGGACTCCAACGGGAATCCAACGGCGCCCGAACGAATAGTCAAGGGGTACTCGCTTCAGCTCGGGTGCATTGTCCGGAGCACCGTCTCGATCAACACCGAGAACCTGAGGCATCCTGACCGAGGGAATTTGCGCAACCTCCTCTTCACGAAGCTGCACGAACGATACAAGTTCCCCGCTGAATTTGAAAACACAAGCCTCAAAGGGAATGAAGTGAATAATGTGCCCTCACGAAGATGAGCAAGGCCCTGTCTACTTGGAAAAGCAATGTGAAGAGAATGATCGAGAAAGGTGAGAGTTATCAGAAGATCAAGGAGAAAAATCCTTCGATCACCGAAGATGACTACAACGACTTCAAGATCAATTGCTCGAGCACCGCAAGCTCCCAATCAAGTGAGTGGGGGAAACAAATGCGGGAGCTGAACATAGGGGAACACACACTCGGTCCCGGCGGTTACAGAGTGGCGGAGCCTATATGGGACAAGGAGGACGCGGACCGTGCCGAGCAAGGCCTACCTCCCCGCTTCGAGAAATACAGCGGTAACAAGCAGACTAGGAACTATGTCAGGGCCCGGTACAAGGAGGACCCGATAACAAAGGAGCTTACCACGAATCCGAAGACCAGGGCGCTTGAGCTTGTTCTGGTAAGGATTACACCCCCGCGTAATTAGCTCCATATGGTTGCATTCTAATTAATGAAGCCAAATTTCTAAATGGTTCACATTCCTTCCACAGGCGACTGAAAGCAGTAGCGCGGAGTCGACTAAGAGAAACCCTTGGCACACCACTCTAAATAGGGGGTTGAATGTAATGAAGAACAAGGATAAGCTCAGTAAGCCGACGTCAGCTGGTCGTGTGGCCGGCAAAGGCTTGTCGACAAAATGGGGGTCATACTATACCGCTGGTGTGCGGAAGGAGAAAAAGACCAGCTCGGAAAGCCAGGCGCGAGAGGTTCAAGAACTCAAGGCACAGGTGGCGTGGATTCCGGAGATTGTCCAAGAGCAAGTGGAACAACGACTCGGAGCGACGATCACCGCCCTTGTGCCTACCTTGATCTCGGGGTTGAGTGCGTGGATTGCGGGCAGCCAACAGGGGCCGCCCACGATTCCTAGCTTCACGGCCAGCAACTCGCATAATGCGATGGCGGGGCCATTGGTGCCTCCAGCGGAGGCGGCATTGGTGTCTCCGACGCCGGCACGGGAGCTTAATGCACCCGGGTGGACGCCGGCCGGCACCTCTTCAGCAAGCGGCCCCTCCGTCAACTGCACGCCCGCCGTTGGCGGTGCCTCGACATTAGCCGAGCTCGACGCCATCATCACGGTAACTAATTAAGCCTCTCTCGGCCGAGGACTTCATCTCCTTGCCTTTGACTGGGCATCCCTGATGCCCTACATGTTTTCGCAGGGCGCCGCCGATGTTCCGTGCACTCTCCTCCACTTCGTGAACAACGAGTTGGTCGATGTCGCCAAGGGCAAAATCGTTCAACCGGGCAACCCCTTGTTCCACTGTACCCAGATGCCACCCAACTTGTTTAGGGTTCAACTGGTTCGGGTGCTGCCAGGCTGCGACGACTTGTTACCTCCGATTCGACCCGTCGGGGCCGACGATGAAGACGTGATGACCCTCAGCGCCTGCCTGAGCTGGCCCCTGCTTTGGCCGAAGAGCCAGATTCGTTTGGGGGCGGGGGACACCACCCCAAAGACAACACCGCCAGTCGTGCCGGCGCCAAGTCGGCCCCATGGCAAGACCGCCGTAACGGTGCCGGACATCCCTATGCCACTGGATCCAAACATGCATATGGCACAGGATCAGAACAACGACGACGACGACGATGATACATTTGGCAATGTCGATCAGTACTTTGCCGAGCATGGGTACGATGGCGACTTCATGGGGCCTCCTTCTCAAGAACCAAACCCAACAAAAGAAATGTGCGATCTAGCTCGTACCGCGGAGAAGCCAAGTTCCAACAGGCGCCGTCTGGCGTTCAGCTCTCAGGAGACGCCTCCAGCTGCCGACTTCATCGAGCCTCAGATAGGCGAGGTGCGAAATATTATCAGCCCCAACACACTCAAGAAGGCGGTCTGTGAGCAGAACTCGGTCCCATTACAGGACAAGAAGAAGGCACGCAAAAGAAAGACTAAGAAGGGTGCGAGCCAGCCGGCACCGAGTACGATCCGTGCTCAGGACGGGCCACCTTCACCGCAGGATATCTCGAGGAGGGTGCATGTGGCGGGTAGGGCGATGCTACTGACAAATATGCTCAATGCTGCAACCGGTGCTATGCGGAGTCTGCATGACAGTGTTCTTGCTTTGGAGAAGCGGCGTCTTAGAGAGAAGGATGTGGCATACCCGGTTTTCGCGGCCAAGGTGCCAGAGGGCAAGGGCTTTGTGGATAACTCCATTGGGCGTACGATTGTCCTGCGTTTTGATGACATCCACGCTATGTTGAACCTTCATCCGCTGCACTACACCTTCGTTCGGCTATTTTCGCTTAGTATGGAGATGCGGATCATTCGCGACAAGACCCCGGACATCGTGATAGTCGACCCCTTCTACATGCGTGCCAAGATCTTGGGCAGCGCTGGGGACCGGCAAGTCGCGAGTTCTTACCTCGAAGGCGTCATTCTGGCAAACCAAGATAAGGATAACTTCCTCGTGCCTTACTTTCCCGAGTAAGTCCTCCCCTCAACCGGCCCGTAACATATGAATTCTTACATTTCGATCGTTTTTCTTTTAACATTCCGTGTTTTCTGCAGTGACACACGTTGCACGCTCATCCTCCTAAGCCCCAAATATTCTATGGCCACGTATTTCGACCCGGACCGTCAGTCGAACGTAGACTACACAAATGTCAAGAAGGTTCTTGATGATGTTCTCCCCGGCTACGCCCAATCTGGAGGCACCTTCACCAGGCCTATTCGTAAGTATGGCAAGCACGTGTTCTCCCACAATACGACGTTCTGCTGCGTCAAGCAGCCGCCTGGCGGTCAGAAGGGTGCCTACTACGCCATCCATCACATGCGGGCGATCGTACGGGACCATCATCAACTTCTTCTACCGAGTAAACTCAAAGATTGGGCCGCGAGCGTGTCGGCAATCCAGGACGCGGACCTCCGACAAGAATTCTTTCGCATCCAGTCGGAGTTTGCGGAAATCATCCATCAAGATGTCCTTCGTACCTCGGGGCAGTTCTACCTCAGAAATCAACCGTCCAACAGTGACATCGACACAATGCTACAAATGCAGGATGACAACGCCCGTTCTTTCATGACTCCCACGATAGACGGCGGCTTCATCCACGCTCCGGTCCCTTGAGTCGAGTTGCCTAGTTCTGAAACATCGATTGGCTCATGTTGTAATTAAACTTTAATGAACTTGTAGTATGTCTCTTTGGTTTCGAGAGTCGTTCAACTTAGATGTAATCGATGCTATTAATGTCTTGCTTTTCTCTTCCGATCGTTCTGTTGCATACTTATATATTGCTTATGTATTGTCTGTGAATTGGTACTAACGTTTCGTTTGGCTAGTGCATAGCGATGCCGACGTATGTCGTGTACAAGGGTAAGGTTCCCGGAGTCTACGATGACTGGGAGGAGTGTCGGAGACAGGTTCACCAATTCAGTGGTAACAGTTACAAAGGGTACACCACTAGGGCCGAGGCCAAATCTAGATACGCCCGCTATCTAGCGGGAGAGGGGAGGGAGCGTTGGAGGAACCGGATGAAGACGAGTTTCATCGTGATGATGCTCATCGTGATGACCGCAGCTCTCTTCTATGTGATGGTAGTTTAGATGATCGATATCGACTTGTAATGTGAAGACAGACTCGCTACTCGCGGTCTCGAGACTTGTAATATAATGTTCTATCTTTGTTCGGTCTTTTCAATTCGGAGACTAATATGATGAATTGTATTCGGAGACTAATATGATGAATTGTATTCAAAGACTATACATTTGATGAATCTGTTGTTGATGTGTGCTGTCTATATTTTGTCAAACTATACATTTTGTAACCTGTGCAAAAAACAGAAAATAAAAAAAAACTAATATTCATACTAATGGCGCATCACATGACAGTGCGCCATTAGTATGACAGTGCATACTAATGGCGCATCACTGGGCAGTGCGCCATTAGTATGCCGCGGTTACTAATGGCGCATCTAGAGGTGGTGCGCCATTAGTATGCCAAAGCACCTGGGTATACATGGCCCCTGGGAGGCATACTAATGGCGCACCCTGGCATATACTAATGGCGCACCCGAGGTGCGCCATTAGTATACCAGATACTAATGGCGCACCAGGTGGTGCGCCATTAGTAAAAATTACTAATGGCGTGCTATCAATGGCACACCACAGATGCGCCATTAATAGCCATAATAGGTGCGCCATTAGTAGGGGTTTTTCTAGTAGTGCCGGTTCTGCACGAACCGGTGCTAAAGGGAAACCACGTGGCACGAGCCAGCTCCAGGGGCCTGGAGTCCTTTAGTACCGGTTGGTAACACCAACCGGTACTATAAGATTTGGGGGGTTTTAGTTTTATGATTTCTTTTTCATGTAATTTTGTGTTTCCATTTTAATTCTTTTTCGTTTGCTGGTATTTTACGATACTACACATTGTACACGTTATGCATATATATATATATATATATATATATATATATATATATATAGAATTTTTAGTAGAACCAATCATGCATATATATATATATATATCATCAATGTCTCACAAACCATCATATTAATTAATTCACACATACACACATGTATAGCTATATATAATTTCTCCTACATACGCATGTTGTCTTCGGAGCCAGTGGCATTATAGCCTAATTGGTGCCTTCGGAGCACGATGACAATTGGAAGTGGTTTTCATTGGGGCGGTAGCGGGTAATAGTATTCTCCCTTCGGATTTATGACCTGGTCGAGCAAAAATCCCGCTATTTCCTCTTGAATTGCTTCTACGCGCTCCGTTTCTAGGAGCTTCGCCCGCACCTCTCTGAACTGTTAAGAAGGAGATCAATATGCATGTGTATTAGTTGTGTGACTAGATATCGATAATGGTGTAAAAATTGTGAATAGTATTTTGACAAGCGTATCCATTCCTGTCTTTGAGATCTGCTCCTTTCGGACGCGATCATGCGAATGTTCTCGCAAACGCAGAATGCACACAGATCAGTCCCCTGCGCCTGCTTCAGGGTCTTTACGAGAATGGAATTTGATCAAATAATAATTAATCAAGCATGATAATTAAAGAGATGGCAGCTAGCTATCTAGCTAGTACTACTTAATTACTTACCTTGGGTCTTCCCCATTTAAGCTTTTCTTTCCATTCGCCGTCCGTGACCCTGATGAACCTTGCCCAAGCCCTGCCCGCCGAAAAAGAAAATGAATAAAGGGGTTATTAAATGGTTCATTTCATGAAATGACGAACTAAATAGGCCGAGATATATACTTAATAATGATTGAAATTACCTGTTGACTATCCCAAACAAGATGTTATAGTCAGTTTTTTCTTTGAGTAGTGAGTCCAGTATTTCAACTGTTCCGGCGTCAACTTTAATGATACACAAGACCCAGTGAAATCTGCATGTACACACGTTTGCATGTCTTAATTAAGCGGGCATATGTAAGCAAAAACATGTAGCTATCTAGTAGGCAAAAACAGAGAATTTGTAGTACAAGACAGTGTGACTCACTGAAAGTTGTAAGGAAGTAGTATATCTTCATTGTATTTGAGGCGCTTCAAGAACTCTAGCATGCTGTCCTCTACGGCCTTTTGATGACGTTCATCTATTTTTCATGTGTATTCATTAACAGTGTTTGGGTCAATGAACCCAATGCCATAGCGTCCACCTTTTCTCATTTCATACATCTTCATCCTACATATAATACCACAGAAAAGAATATAGTGAGGATAATTACAGGTAATGATAAGGATCACTACAGCTAGCTTGAGACTTAAATTACAGAAAGAAATCACATACAGACAATAGCAACTGACGATAAATTTGTCGAGTGCATCTTGATTGTATAACTGAAACAGTTAAGAATACTCAACGGACACAGCTTTCTCATGGTAGTAATGATCCTCCTTGACATTCACCATGAGGGACAATCGATCAGAAATCTTGATAATGTTCATGTACCATTGATGCAATTCATACATTCTCGTTGGGAGGTTCTTGACCTTGTCTGGCTCGACCAAAGGTTGGCCCCGGACATATTTTCATTTTATTTCATCCTCTCTAAGCACAGGCATGGGCTCGATCTCGAGGAGTTGTCCAACAGTGATTTTGAGAACTTCAGCTTGCATTATATGCTCCTCCGTTATTACCACATTGCCCACCTCAGGAACGTAAACTGTTTGCCCACAATAATATTGCGCGCGCGTACTGTCACGTGTTGTTGGCACAACAAGCGAGGGGATCGATTGCGCCGCCTGTTCTCCCAGCTGGGGAATGGTTTTCCCGCATTTTTTGACAGCTGCTTCTTGTTTGCTCGATCCCGAGCTCGCCTCCTTACGTACACGTGCTCAATTTAACTTCCTGATGTGGCGCTCATAGTCTGTGTCAACAGGCTCGGGAGCTGGTGGTTGAGCCATACGAATGAAGTGGTCAATCGTTTCCTCAGGCACTTTCTCCCTTGCGGCGGTGGCGGTTTCGGTGCAAAATGGGCTTCCACCTCGGACTTTGATATGGCTGCGATTTCCTCCTCGGACCTGTCATAAGCCCTCTGCGGAAGAGGCGTGAGGCTTGGACCATATTTATATCGCTTGCCTCCGCCTGTACTTCCTGTACTACCTCGACTCGTACCGCTACGCATCATAGCTGCGGGGTGTCTCTTCTGTGATTGCTGAGGCGGCGGAGACGGCTGAAGGGGCTGAGTTGGACGAGGAGGAGTGGCCGCCTGAAGCTGTGCCGGACTTGGAGGAGGAGTGGCCTGAGGTTGTGCCGGACTTGGAGGAGGAGTGGATGTCTGACGCTGTGGCGGACTTGGAGGAGGAGGAGTGGCCTGACACTTTGCCGGACTTGGAGGAGCAGTGGCCTGACACTTTGCCGGACTTGGTGGACTTGCAGGAGCGGGAGACTGCTGACTCGGTGGCGGACTTCGACGAGGAGTCGGCTGACGCGGTGTCGGTGGCCTTCGAATGATGATGCAATCCTTTTTCCATAGGATGATACGATGTTTGGCGTCTCCGAGAAAGCGCTCGTCGTCACCTCCAGGATAGTCAAGCTCTAGCTCCGAATATGGGTCCACCACCTCATCAACCAAGACACGAGCATAGCCCACTGGAATCGGGTTGCAATGGAAGGTTGCCTCGGGGGGATTTGTAAAAGCAACGGCGTTCGCCACCTTCATGGATATGTTCTTCATTTTGACATGTAGCTCGCAGCTAGTGTTCTCCGTGATGTCATCCACGGGGTATCTACCCAGCATTGCATCGTCCGGGGCGGAACCCACGCTACTTCTCGGCATGGATGGGGCGGTGCTATCCAATGCTGGATCATTCGCTAGCTGCTGCAGCTGCTGAGACCCCCTTTGCTGGGTAAGTGACTCGATCTGCTCCTGCTGCCGCTTGAATTTGACTACCAATTCCGCTTGACTTGCTTCTAGGCCTTGAAGGCGTTCATAGTCCCGCTTCCTCTGCTCCTCCTCCATCTTCCTCTTCTTCTCCTCCGCAATCTTCTTTCTCGCACGGGTTCTATAGTCGGTGTTCCAGTCTAAGAACCCCTCATACCACGGAATAGCGCCCTTCCCTCGTGTTCTTCCCGGGTATTCAGGATTTCCCAGGGCACGCGTAAGCTCGTCGTTCTCTCTGTTGGGCGGGAACACCCCCGATCATGCCTCTTCTATTGCAACAAGTATCGCATCGTCGGCTCCCTTCAGACTTGCCCTCGTCGAAACGTTGCCTGTCTTCGGGTCCAACTCCCCCCCCCCCCATGCGCATAGAACCAAGTCCTGACTCTGGGGGGCCAGCTCTTAGTAACCGGAGTGGCACCTGCATCCTCCATCTCTCTCTCAGACTTATCCCACTTAGGCATTGCCACCGCATAGCCACCTGGCCCCAGCTTATGGAACTTATCCTTTTTTTCGGCATTCTTCTTGTTTATTCTCGACCGTTCCTTAGCTAATTCCGAATCCTTGAATTTCACGAAATCGTCCCAATGAGCACGTTGGTTCTCTAGTGTTCCCTCGAATACTGGAGTCTTCCTTCCTCCCTTGACGTACTTGTCCCATTCACGATTCTTGTGGTTCTTGAATGCAACCGACATCTTCCTAAGAGCAGCGTCCTTGACTTTCTGCACATCTGCTTCTGTGAAATGATCTGGTAGGGTGAAATGTTCCATGAGAGTATCCCAAAGCAGATCTTTTTGATTCTTGTCGACAAAAGTAACATCTGGACGTGGAGCAGCGTCCTCTTTGTCTTTTTGTCTTTTGTCTTTTGCTGGCTCTCTCCATTCTTGAAGGGAGATCGGGAGTTGGTCCTTCACAAGAAGTCCACACCGACGAACGAACTTGTCCGCAATGTTCTTAGGCGCTAATGGTTCGCCACTAGGTCTGATTGCCTCGATATTGTACTTTACGCCCTCCTTCAACTTTTTGTTCGGGCCTCGTTTCGTCCTTTTGCCTGAAGATTTGCTCGATCCGGATGGCTGAAAGAACAAAGATCGATTCGTTAATATATCTTCAAGTCATTTAAAACATGTGATGATCACCAGATACCTGCTTATATAAATATATATACCTCGCCGGTCTTTGTTGTTTCAGGATCAACATGTTCTTCGTCATCGTCATAATCGTAGTTCATGACTTCATCAATTCGGTCGTCGCGATCGAATATCATATCACCCTTTCCAGTGTTGTTTAGAAATTCGGAGCCGTCATAATCTTCTTCATTCTGATCATCATTTGGCCCGCGTATCATATCGAACATGGTCTGTTCTCCCTCTCTGTCGGTATTGTCTGTCATATCTTTTATTTAACTAATTCAAAAGAAATATAAAACAATTTAGTATTCAAATTACATCGTCTCGAATAATAGATATAATCTCGAATACTTCGTCTAGAATAATAGATATAATCTCGAATACATCGTCTCGAATAATATATAATATTGAATAGTACATCAATGGCTAGCTAATTAAAGATCGAATACTACAGAAGAATCTAGAACACTCGCGGTTCCTGCGGCGCGGGCGGTGGACACTCAAAGAGAAGGAACTCTCACAGGATCATAGCTGAAGTGAGATCCCCGAAGATACTGCCAGGTATTGGAGAACCTGCCACCCTCTAACGCAACCATGTAGCGATGGACGTGCTCGTCCTCCTCCCTGACACGGCGACGTACCACCTCCGGCGGGGCCGGGTCCCTCCACACCGAAACTGGCCCACGCGAACGCCACCAAACGAGATCAGGATCGACGACGGGACCCGGGGCCGGGTTCCTCATCAAGCGGCGCGCCCCTCCAGGCAGCACCTCCCAGTGCCAGCCCGGCGGAGCCCAGTCCCGGACATGGGTCGGCTGGACGTCGTCCCGGACGGGTCGACGGCGAGGATGCGGGCCGGGCATCCTCGAGAACAAATACTAGCTATATGCCCGCAAAAAGTAACAATTTTTTAATGATTGGATTTTGATAACTAAAATTTCTAACATTTCTATATAACACTAATTATGCTAATCTAAATAATCTAAATAATCTAAATAACACTAATTTCTAACATTTCTATATAACACTAATATCTAACTGATTAAACACTAATTATATCCATCTAATTAACATGCATTCATACATATATAATAGTGAAAAAATAATAATCTAAATAATCTAAACTAATTAAACATACAAAATACGTGTGTGTGTGCTAATTAAACACTAATTATCTAAACTAATTAAAAATACAAAATAATAATCTAAATAATCTAAACTAATTAAAGACTAATTATCTAAATTAATTAAACATGCTTGTGTGTGTCTGTGTACGGGCTCGGGGAGGGCTCATAGCGGGCGACGGCGACGGCGAGGCGACGGCGAGGCGACGGCGAGGCGAGGCGACGGTGAGGCGACGGGGAGGCGACGGGGACGGCGAGGCGACGGGGACGGCGACGGCGAGGCGACGGCGGGGACGGCGCGACGGGGACGGGGATGGCGCGACGGGGACGGGCCCGGGGCGACGACGGAGACAAGGGCGGCGACGGGGACGGAGACGATCGAGGGCGGCGGTGACGGCGACGGAGACGGAAACAGAGGAACGAACAGAGAGGGAAACTGAAATTTTCGTAGCTGTTGTATATATAGAAGGCACCTTTAGTACCGGTTAGAACCACCAACCGGTACTAAAGGCCTGTTTTGGCCAGGCCAAACGGCGGGAAGCGATCCCCTTTAGTACCGGGTGGTGGCACAAACCAGTACTAAAGGCCCCCCCTTTAGTACCGGTTTGTGCCACGACCCGGTACTAAAGGGGGTGCGCTGGCGCAGGTGCGGTGCGGCAAATTTAGTCCCACCTCGCTAGCCGAGGGGCGACCGCACTGGTTTATAAACCCCTGTGCGGTCGCTCTCTCGAGCTCCTCTCCAAAGTAGGCTTACTGGGCCTACGTGTTCTTTGCAGCCCTGTGGGCCCATGTGGCCTTTGCGGGCCTGCATCCTGGCCCAACGACAGGTTGAGTTTCTAGTCGTATGCAGGCCGCTCTGGCCTAGTAGGCGGGCTTTTTTTTTATTTTTTGCTTTATTTATTTTTGTGTTGTTTTTTTTGTGTATTTAGAGTTTCTTTGTGAACATTTTTGTTTTAGGTACAAAAAATTACAAACTTTCTGTTAGGGCTTTTTATTTTTATTTTTTTTCTTTATTTATTTTTGTGTTTTTTTTGTGTATTTAGAGTTTCTTTGTGAACATTTTTGTTTTAGGTACAAAAAATTACAAACTTTCTGTTAGTGCCCATAGTTTTCAAATTTGAATAGTTTAAATTTTGAATTATTTGAAATTAGTGTGAATCACTAGTTTGTGAATAACTTAACTTTAAAAATCAGTAAAGGCATGAAAGAATTTGTTTGCACATAAAATTTCTTCGCGTTTCAAATGCCAAAACACATAACTACCCTAACTATTACAGAGATTCCCCTCTCGGTGCGAAACACAGAAGAAAGTGATGATAGCTAGTGAAGCCGATCACATCCCAGATCTTTGGGTGTGAAACTTTTTCTTCGCGTGTGTCCCTTTGCGCCGTAACCATGGAAAATCTTCATCATTTAACGGGATGCTCGGGTCAATATTCACTGTGAATGGAGCAATTTCATCAAACTTTTCATAATCTTCTGACTTGTCTGTCTTGTCATCCACTCCCACGATGTTTCTCTTCCCAGAAAGAACTATGTGCCGCTTTGGCTCATCGTACGATGCATTCGCTTCTTTATCTTTTCTTTTTCTTGGCTTGGTAGACATGTCCTTCACATAGAAAACCTGTGCCACATCATTGGCTAGGACGAATGGTTCGTCTGCATACGCAAAATTGTTGAGATCCGCTGTTGTCATTCCGTACTGCGGGTCTTCCGTTACCCCGCCTCGTGTCATATTGACCCATTTGCACCGAAACAAAGGGACCTTTAAACCACGTCGATAGTCAAGTTCCCATATGTCCTGTATATAACCATAATATGTTTCCTTTCCCATCCTTGTTTCTGCATCAAAGCGGACACCACTGTTTTGCTTGGTGCTCTTCTTATCTTGGGCGATCGTGTAAAATGTATTACCATTTATCTCGTACCCTTTGAAAGTCATTATATTCGAAGATGGTAACTGGGACAGCAAGTACAGGTCATCTTCAATAAAGGTGTCATGCATGGTACGTGTCTGCAACCAGCAGGCGAAACTCCTGGTTTGTTCACGTGTAATCCAGTCATCAGACCGCTCCGAGTGTTTGGAGCGTAAAAAATTCTTGTGTTCATCGATATACGGAGCCACCAAGGCGGAATTCTATAGAACTGTGTAGTGTGCTTCGGTGAGAGAATGTCCGTCCATACATATTATTTGTTCCCCTCCTAGCGTGCCTTTTCCATCCAGTCTTCCCTTATGCCGCGATTCAGGAACACCAATCGGCTTAAGGTCAGGAATAAAGTCAATACAAAACTCAATGACCTCCTCATTTTGATGGCCCTTGGAGATGCTTCCTTCTGGCCTAGCACGGTTATGAACATATTTCTTTAAGACTCCCATGAACCTCTCAAAGGGGAACATATTGTGTAGAAATACAGGACCCAAAACGTTAATCTCTTGGCACAGGTGAACTAGGACGTGTGTCATGATGTTGAAGAAGGATGGTGGGAACACCAACTCGAAACTGACAAGACATTGCACCAAATCATTCTATAACCTTGGTATGATTTTTGGATTGATTACCTTCTGAGAGATTGCATTGAGAAATGCACATAGCTTCACAATGGCTAATCGAACGTTTTCCGGTAGAAGCCCCCTCAATGCAACCGGAAGCAGTTGCGTCATAATCACGTGGCAGTCATGAGACTTTAGGTTCTGGAACTTTTTCTCTGCCATGTTTATTATTCCCTTTATATTCAACGAGAAGCCAGACGATACCTTAATACTGAGCAGGCATTCAAAGAAGATTTCCTTCTCTTCTTTGGTAAGAGCGTAGCTTGCATGACCCTGATGTATGCCGTCTTCTCCGTGCATACGTTGTTGGTCCTCCCGTGCCTCAGGTGTATCTTTTGTCTTCCCATACACGCCCAAGAAGCCAAGCAGGGTCACGCAAAGATTCTTCGTCACGTCCATCACGTCGATTGCGGAGCGGACCTCTAGGTCTTTCCAATATGCCAGGTCCCAAAATATAGATTTCTTCTTCCACATGGGTGCGCGTCCGTCAGCGTCCTTTGGAACAGATTGTCCGCCAGGACCCTTTCCAAATATCACCTTCAAATCCTTGACCATATCATGTACATCAGCACCAGTACGGTGGCGAGGCTTCGTCTGGTGATCCGCCTCACCTTTGAAATGCTTGCCTTTCTTTCTTACGGGATGCCTGCTCGGAAGAAATCGACGATGTCCCAGGTACACATTCTTCTTACAACTATTCAAATATATACTGTCGGTATCATCCAAATAGTGCGTGCATCCGTGGTATCCCTTGTTTGTCTGTCCTGAAAGGTTACTGAGAGCAGGCCTATCATTGATGGTCACGAACAGCAATGCCTTTAGGTCAAATTCTTCCTGTTTGTGCTCATCCCATGCACGTACACCTGTTCCATTCCATAGTTGTAAGAGTTCTTCAACTAATGGCCTTAGATACACATCAATGTCGTTGCCGGGTTGTTTAGGGCCTTGGATGAGCACTGGCATCATAATGAACTTCCGCTTCATGCACAACCAAGGAGGAAGGTTATACAAACATAGAGTCACAGGCCAGGTGCTATGGTTGCTGCTCTGCTCCCCAAAAGGATTAATGCCATCTGCGCTTAGACTAAACCATACGCTCCTTGCGTCATCTGCAAATTCCTTCCCGTACTTTCTTTCGATTTTTCTCCACTGCGACCCGTCAGCGGGTACTCTCAACTTTCCGTCTTTCTTACGGTCTTCTCTGTGCCATCGCATCGCCTTGGCATGCTCTTTGTTTTGGAACAAACGTTTCAACCGTGGTATTATAGGAGAATACCACATCACCTTGGCAGGAATCTTCTTCCTGGGGCGCTCGCCCTCGACATCACCATGCTCATCGCGGCTGATCTTATAGCACAATGCACCACATACCGGGCAAGCGTTCAAATCCTCGTACTCACCGCGGTAGAGGATGCAATCATTAGGGCATGCATGTATCATCTGCACCTCTAACCCTAAAGGGCAGACAGCCTTCTTTGCTTCGTACGTACTCTCGGGCAATTCGTTGTCCTTTGGAAGCATATCCTTTATCATTACCAGCAACTTTCCAAATACCTTGTCAGATACACCATTCTCTGCCTTCCATTGCAGTAATTCCAGTGTGGTGCCCAGTTTTTTCTTGTCACCTACGCAATTCGGGTACAACAATTTTTTGTGATCCTCTAACATGCGCTGCAACTTCTTCTTCTCCAAATCACTTGCGGAGTTTCTCTTTGCATCGGCAATGGCCCGACCTAGATCATCAACGGGCTCATCTGATGCCTCTTCTTCAGCTTCTTCCCGCATTGCCGGCTCAGCTTCTTCCCGCATTACAGGCTCAGCTTCTTCCCCCATTGTTGTATCATCGTATTCAGGGAACCCATGGCCAGGATAGCTGTCGTCGTCCTCTTCTTCTTCATTGTCTTCCATCATAACCCCTCTTTCCCCGTGCTTGGTCCAAACATTATAGTGGGGCATGAAACCGGACTCAAACAGGTGGACGTGAATGGTTCTTAACGTAGAGTAATTGCGACCATTCTTACAGCCAGCACATGGACAAGGCATAAAACCATCCGCCCGCTTGTTTGCCTCAGCCGCAAGCAGAAAAGTATGCACGCCCTCAACGAACTGGGGAGAGCATCGGTCATCGTACATCCATTGCCGACTCATCTTCATTACACAACACCGAATAAACCAAATTAATACAAGTTCATACATAAAGTTCATACAACACTTAAATGCAACAAACAAATAACTCTCTAGATAAAGCATTTAAATGCAACAACAAATGCGATCAAGATCGCAACTAAGGTAACAATTGATCCAACAGCATAATGATACCAAGCCTCACTATCGATGGCATATTTTCTAATCTTTCTAATCTTCAAGCGCATTTTCTCCTTCTTGATCTTGTGATCATCGACGACATCGGCAACATGCAACTCCAATTCCATCTTCTCCCCCTCAATTCTTTTCAATTTTTCTTTCAAGTACTCATTTTCTCTTTCAACTAAATTTAACCTCTCGACAATAGGGTCGGTTGGAATTTCCGGTTCACATACCTCCTAGATAAAAATATCTATGTCAACTTGATGGGCATAATTTGTCATAAACACGAAATGCAACAAATAGTTTTAAAAGAGAATATACCACATCCGAATCATAACAAGGACAAGGGCCGACGGGGACGGATATCAAAACCATGGCACTATGTATAACAAACAACGTACGGGTAAGATAATTATTATACGAGTAACTATATATCCAAATCACACAAATATCAATTTTTTATATAAAATTTCATGAACAAGAGGCTCACCACAAGGTGGTGCCGACGACGGGATGGTGCGGGCGATCGACGGTGGTTACGACGGAGATTTAGAAGGCACTAAGTAAACCACACCTACATATGCAAACTAAGTGTTATTTTAACCTCAAATTGCATATAAATCAAATACTAGCACACATATATATTTCCTCCCAAATTACTAAACTCACAAATTAATAACTATATAAAGCATTGCAAGAGCTAATCTAGCAATGAGAGATGAAAGGACAAAGTTGCTAACCTTTGTGATCATTTGAATGGATGGGGGCCTTCAAATCTTGACAAATTTTGGGCAAAATGTGTGATGAGCTCGAGAGGAAGAGGGGAAGAACAGAGAGGAGAGGGGAAAGGGGAAGAACAGAGCGAGCTCGGGTGGTCGAAGGGTTTATGTAGGACGACCTTTAGTACCGGTTCGTGCCAAGAACCGGTACTAAAGGTGCTGGAGGGGGCCCAGACTGACAACATCCTGCCACCACTCTCATTAGTACCGGTTCGTGGCACGAACCGGTGCTAAAGGTTAGCCACGAACCTGTACTAATGAGAGCGGCCCGGCTAGCCGTTGGAACCGGCACTAATGTATACATTTGTGCCGGCTCAAATACAAACCGGCACTAATGTGCTTCACGTTTGACCCTTTTTCTACTAGTGTCCCTCAATCGCCAGCTCTGCCGCCGCACCCCAATTCTCGATCTGGATCTTCACCTCAGGCCGACGCGGTGTTTCCCGGCGATGACCTCCTCCTCACGCCCTCGCCCTCATCCTCCTACTCAAGACGTCACTGTCGCCTCCCTCGCCCGCCGCCATGATGACCGATTGGGCGGTGACGCCACATATCACCCTCTGGTCCATGGCCTCAACGGCGATGACGTATCCCGCACCCGCGTTCTTCCTCCCCCATCTTGTCTCCTCTCCGGTCGATGCAGAGGAGCCCCGTTTCGCGCCGCCACCATGGTTGGCCTGTAGCGAGCAGCAGAGGACCTAGCCGCCGTGTCAGACCTCAACCGCCGCCCGAAACCCTAGCCCCTCCTTCCAACTGCAGGTCAGGCCAGCAGGATCCCCTCCAAGAAGAGCATTTGATGCGTGAGTGCATCCCCTTCTCTTCTTATTCTTCTTACCGATTTGATGTGTGCGTGCATGCTGTTGCGTGCAGGCCCGACTCATCTCTGCTTGTGCACAACAAGGAAGGCCATGGAGACGCTGCTCCCTATGTTCAGCGCGTAGACTATCAAGGCCAAGGTGGCTCATTTGCGTGTATTTTGTGGCTGGGCACACAATCCATTAATCCTTCAAGTTTTCGCACAAAAGTTGCCCTATTTTTCCTCTTTACATTTTTTCGTGTTAATTTTTTTAGATTGTTTGTGTTGGCAAATGGAAAAGGACTCAGAATCCTTGATTTCTACTTTCTATCAGAAGCTCGTACGTGATCTGTAAGCTCACCAGCCAAGTTGTCCATTTGGATTTCAGTAGATATAGTGGAGTATATTTACTCACATTGAAAATTTTCTTCAAATTTGCTAGTATGAGGTTGTTGTTTTCGATAGATTTATCTAAGCAATGAAAGTTTGATGTATATATATGTATGTCTTGGGCGCCTGTTCTTGTCCTTATCTGTTCGGAGATAAGTGCGTTCATTAGATTAAATTTTGCGGGTGCATCGTTGAGCACTTCCTGTGAGTTACATGAACCAGGTGTATGTTCTCTAGCCTCTACTGTGCAGTTTTCCTATTTTCAGGCTGTCCAGATGAGCACTGGGAAATGGCAATTTGGTTGAACTGAATCAGCTCCAAGCTCCTAAATTTGTGAATTCTTAAAAACACTGCAGTGCTACCTCCCTGTAGTAATAAATAAGTATAGTATGAAACCCATATATTCTTATTATTGCTATTACTTTTGCACGTTCAATCAATTCAACTGATAAATCAAATATGCTTTTTTAGAACGGATGGTCAACTATAAAAGAAGCACAAGCATCATGTGGCATTGTAGTCATTGGTGAAGATTGATATGCACTCAAAATGCAAGACTTATAATAGTGTTTGGTGACCGATAAAGATGATTGGAAAGCCTCTTTCCAAGCATAAGGTGAATCTTGTATATTTCACTTTTCTGAAAACTATATCGCCATTTATTTAGCCAGTACGACGTTTATTTTCTGAAAACTATATTGCTGTTGTAGGTTATCTGATTAAAATTACATTCCCTGCTTGTGTTTTATGAGTTGATTTCTACCATCTACTGTAATGGCCGTGTAGTGACCTTTTCGATGTGAGACGTTTTTTTTGTCATAAATGTAAACTTGAATAGCTAACACGCTGGTACTTTTATCTGATGAGCATTTAACATGATTTTGTAGTTTGTGAGGGTTGAAGCCAAAGGAAGAAACAACATACAATGAGGTATTCTCCAAAGTCTAAACGCACGTATCCTTCACTAATTGGCCATGATAAATCATCCCTGAATGCCACATTTAAATATCAATGGAGTTTTGCTATAATCTTGGATGGCTTTATCTAAACTGTAACTATGCAGTCTGCTTAAGAAACAAAAAATAAAGAGTATCTTGAATGCCACTGCAAAAAAATTATCTTGTGGAGGTGATGCTGAAAGGCATAAAATTCAATACTTCTATTACGTGCCATGCCATTTTTTTTGCTGATACATAACACGTCTTTCAAATATATATGCTTGGGAACTGATTTATTTTCTTCCCGCTTGATTCATCAACTACCTAAACCAGCTACTGTCTATTACAAGTTGCAGATGAAATTTTTTCAGAGCTGAAGTCCATGGCACATATTGGTCAAGGGGTTTGTATAATATGGACTTCTCTGTTCCCTTTGCACTTTTTTCTTTTAATTAAGAAGCATCGCTCCCAACAGTAGTGGATCTAGCTCAATGAGCCAGGGTGGGCCAACAGTAGAACTGTTCATAAAAATAAATTTTTTTCTTAATATTTTTTAGCATTTTTCTTATGCTATAAAGCTATTCAAAAAATCCCAGGGTGGGCCGTGGCCCACCCTGTCTACCCTCTACCTCCGCCACTGGCTCCCAATTCCATTTAGCACGGAATTGATACAAAGAGTGTCGGCCCACCAAATGTCATAGTTCCAGAAAGGTTATTACAAACATCCACATGGTATAGAACCTCTAACCAGCATCACCACCTTACTGTCTTTGCAACTACGACAGTGGAACACAACAACCTCGCACTGGCTGGATCCGCCGTGCCATGTCCATCCAACGCCGCTCTGCTTCGTGCTTCTCCCGATCGCCCTGCTCACCGGCTCCACAACCTCTCACCCAGGCCTCTCCATCTGACCATGTCATCGCCAGCCACCCTCCTTGTGCAGCGTCGACCTGATGGTCGCGGTGCTGCTTTGCATCCTTTATGATGGCGCATCCGTAACATATGCGGAATGAGGCATCCATGGTCAAGCTTCGATAGACTTGCTAAAGTTAAAGCTCATGATGAACTTATGCAGACAATGTCTCTGATGTTCAAAAGAGAACTCTGTAAATGAGGACAATGTCGCGAGCTGCAAATCTGTAAATGATATTGAAGAGAGAGCTGTAAATGTCTCTGCAACAACGGACCTGCAGCCTGTAGGTAATTGGTCTTGTGTCTTCCAGCTACAATAAAAAGAGTCTAAGCGATCAAGGTCATACTAATGAATTAAGTTGGTCGTTTGCTTGCTTCTTGTGCCTACAACATGCTCGCTGAATTGTTTTATCGTAGTATGAAAGCTTGTAAGCGCCAGATTGAGGTCCTACTAATAAATTAAGGTGGCTGCTTGCTTTATTTTTTTTCCACAGTATTGCAAGCTTTACTGTGAATTAAAAGGAATTGAGTTCCTCTTAGCACAATTTAATTATTGGTAAGCATTCAGGTGAGGGATCAGCTTATGCTCCACCGATGCAGGCATCCAGAGGTTCGACTGCGTTGGCAGAAGCTCAGTTGGTTTACTTATATGTTTTTTTTCTGCAACATTGGGTTATTTGGGTAGTTCATGCATGTTCGTCCTCTTTATATGGTTTTTCTCATAATGCGCGCCCCAAAGATAGGTTCTTTTAGTTGCTACAAATTTTAGTTTTCTCTGCTTACTGTCATGTACACTTTCTTGTCTGATTAAGCAACTAATATATGAATATCTGTGCACAGTTCTACCATTTTTGCACTCACTTATGGGGCCATCTATGTAGAGTTTGTTCTGTTATTCTCCAATTTAAATCAAGAATGCAGTCTCATGTCATTGTCTTTGCTAACACAGTTTGTGATGCAATCCAATTGTAGTGTCATGTTCCAGCTCCTTTTATTTTCATCGTGATGTGCATGGTTGTTCACGTGCTCTTCTTGCCATACACTAATCAAAGTGTAGATGTAGATGCTCAAAATTTCTTATCATCAAATTACTTGACTTATGTACTGCTTGGACTTGTTTAATTAAAGAGATGTCTCTTTAAATTGATTATATTTACTTGTCACACAACATTTGGGTCTTTTGCATTGCCAAGAGTTGTTACCTGAAACTTCATACATTGTATAATTTCTTGTTATCCTTCTGTGCATGGAGTCATCTTCTGGGTAGTACAATCCAGGTCGACCACGCTGAGATAATCATCATTTTAATTATGACAGATTACCAAGTTTAACATTTCAGTTCTTCGAAACATAATCTGATTATGACAGCTTATCAAATTTAATATTCTGCACATGGTAAACTTCATCAAATTAGGATACCTACTTGTTTTAGCATTCTATCAGCAAGCTAAGCTCTTACTATAAGATATTAAACCCATTTGTAGTTCAGACCTTGCATGCTTCTGATGGGGAAGAAAAACGTGACTTGTCCCTATGGGCTATGGAGACAATGGATCTCCTCTGTAACAAGGTGATGTTGGTTCGACAAATGGATATCTCTACCTTTTGTTTTGTGAAGAGTTGTGTATGAAACCTGGTGAAACGATGGGGAAATAGAATACATGGTCTATAATGAAAAGGTGTTTTCTTTTGAGCACTATGCAGAACTTGTTCTGAGTATACTATGCCATTTTTCATATGTTGACATGTGATTCCAAATAAGTTCTATTGGTTTAGAAAAATGTAATCCTGCAAAAGAAATATTCCATATTTTAATTTTAAATTTAATATATATTGTATATGAGCTTATTTTAAATTTTTAAATTTAATATATGTTTATATGTTTACTTGTTTAAGATCAATATAAAAACCATTGGCTTTGGATGTCGCTTTGAAAATGTCAATTGACTAAGTTACTGACATAACTATGATGGACTGAAACTAATTGATTTTTATACAAGGAAAATGATTCCTTTCGGGCTGCCGACGGAAGCTTGCGCCAGTCGCCCGTGAATCGTTCGATCGCGTCTCATCTACCAGTTCTCCCTAACGCACACATCCAGGCGATTCAATCCCCTCCTTCATCCTTATCTCATGAGGAAACCGCCAGCCACTTGTTCTCTCCCATTCCTCCCATCTCTCAATCTTGTTTTGTCCCTCTCTCACATCACCTTTTTTCTCCTTTTCATCCAGCGTCACTGCTAGACGTAGTTGCGAGTATGAATGTGGGGGCAGGCGATGAGTCGGCTGCAAGTGCGAGCACGGTGTTTTGGCGACGGGCAGCGAGGACGAACAAGTGCACGAGCTGCGCTGCTGAGGAGGCGCCACAGCGTGATGCAACTGAGGAGCTACAACCACCAGTTAGTGAAGCTGCAACCGTCATATGGTGCCTACATTCAGACGGCCGACAACGATGGCTGCCGGCTGCGTGTGGAGACGAGCATGGCGAGACGAAAAGCTGCAACAGGCAAATATTTTTGCTGGAACCGGTGGCTTGTTTTGTTGGGACCGGCAGGGCGATGTCCTACGACGGTGACGCAGGGGCGGAGACGGTGTGTTGGGACCGGGAAGACAAATATCTGCAACTGACAATGATATTTGCTAGAACCAGTTGAATGTTTTGTTGGGACCGGCGGAGCGACGTGCTTGCATCGGTGATGGCGTGCGGGGACTAGCAAGATGAAAAGCTGCAACCGGCAATGATTTCTGCTGGAACCATTCATAATGACACCGGGACACATGACGGGTGACGGCGTTTTTGCTGCATCTATCATCATTTTTGCTATGCCCGATGTTGAAGATTGCTATGGCGACGGGGCTTGTCATCTATGCGGAGTTCCAACCGTTGGCAGGCCAGACAAGTGCTTCCTGCTTCCTACTATGACAAGGAATCAAGTACCACAACGCCCGCCACTTTTTGTTGCGACAACCTTTGGATGGGCGCAGCGAGCCGTGGCGCTGCAAGCGGTTGACGAGCGAGTCATGTGCTATCTTTGCTACGACGAGTGATGGAACGAGCACCAAGGCGCCTCAAGTTGGAGTGCGCGAAATGGATTTCAGGCGGTTGTTCCATGTCTATTTTTGCATATTATAACAGAGATGGAGATAGATTATCTCGATGAATTTTATACAACAATACAAATATATATATGTAAACAAATAAATAATTAAAATGCCCGTGGCAACGCATGGGCGTTCTATTAGTCCATTTTAAGTTGTTGGATAAAAATGCATCAACTGTTTACATTAAACCATAAATGTTGTAACAAATTTATGTTAACTTCAGGAAGATGCATAATATTTTTCTATTTAAAATAATGTGTGTGGTAACTTTTAAAAAAAATACACAGGTTTATATTATTGTCGACAGAATTCTACCTTTGTCTAGATTTATTAGTCCCTCCTTATTCTGGATCAAAGTCCGCACATAAGTTTAACTAAACGTATATAGACTATATGTCAAAAAAAATTATGTCGTATGAAATCTCTTCAGAGTAGAAATCCAATAGTAAACTTGTTGCAGTATGTACCACATATATTGTTATTGATAGACAGCCAAAGTTTGACAACTAATATGAGGAGGCCCAAGAAACCTGAACGAAGTGATTATTTAGTTATGAAATGCTAATTTTTTAACTGAAAATTATAGATATAGAGGAAACATGGAAAAGAAAGCAGGGTTGAAAATACAATTAGTATATGATTCGGAATAGGACCGTGATATTTGGCACACGTGTGCCATATAAGTAAAACTATCACACACCTCACTTTTTCTTCTAATTACATGCATGCGTATGAATTTTTCTCCTTTCACGTGCATGCTTTTTTCTACTTGTATTCATGCACTAGAGGACGAAAAATCTGACGTCAACCTAGATTCTCCCTATTTTAAAAATTCAAAATGTTTTGTAGCTTAAACCGTCGGCCTGATGAAAAAACCATTTTCACATAAAAAATTCATCGCGACAAGATCTTCGAAATTCGAAACTAGATCCTATGTTGGTATGTTTCGCCGACATTTTTTTGGGGCCAAAAGTTATCATGCCTAGGCTATACAAGTTATCAATCCTGTGTTGTGAAAGTTACCGTGGTATTTCCATATAAGTTACCGGGGGATAAAACTTGTTCTCCCACCCTTCTAAACATGAACATGCATGTATGCATTAGAGGATAAAAGAGTTGATGTCATTCTAAATTCTCTCTACTCTGAAAATTCAAAATGTTTTGTAGCTCAAAGTGTTGATTCAATGCAAAAATAGTGTTCACATAAATATTCGTGTGGTGAGATCTTCAAAACTAGATTCCATATTGGTATGTTCCGATGACTTTTTTGAGCCTAAGGTTATCACACATGGGCATCATAAGTTACCATGCTGGTGGCGTGCAAGTTACCGTGGTACTTTCACATAAGTTACCGGGATTATATTTTTCAACAACATTTTTCTCCTTGGTCAAAAGTTACCGTCGTGTTTGCTCGTGAATTATGGGTGTGTGGTTCATATATTACCGTGTTATTTTGACGTAAGTTACCGGGTTTTGTTTTTCAACAACATTTTCCATTGGGTAAAAAGACCGCACTGTTTATACCTAAGTTATCGTGTAGGCGGTTCATATATATATTACCGTGCTATTTTCATATAAGACATCGGGTATTTTGTCGAGTATGTGGTTCGTGTATTATCGTCCTATTCTCACATAAGTTAATGAAGGTGTCTGTTTTTTAACATTTTTTTGACTTGGTAAAAGTTACCGCGGTGCTTGTATGTAAATTATCAGGTATGTGGTTCGTGTATTGTCGTGCTATTTTCACGTAAGTTACTGGTGGGGGTATGTTTTTCAACATTTTTTTGACTTACTCAAAAGTTATTGTGGTGTATATATGTATAGTTATCGGGTATGGGGTTGCTATATTACTATGCAATTTTCACATAAATTACTAGAAGTATGTTTTTCACCCAAAATTTTTTGAGTTTGTCAAAGTCACCGCGGTGTTCGTATATAAGTTATCGGGTATGCGGTGCATATATTACTGTCCTATATTCACATAAGTTAACTGAGTATGTTTTTCAACAACTTTTTCTTCGGGTCAAAATGTTACCATAGTATTTGTATGTAAGTTATCGGGTATGTGGTTCGTATATTACCGTGCTATTTTTACATAAGTTATCGGGGTATGTTTTTCAACAACTTTTTTCTCTTTCGTCAAATTTACCACGGTGTCTGTATGTAAGTTATCAGATCCGCGGGGCGTATATTATCAACGATTTATACATAAGTTAGCGAGAGTATGTTTTCAATAACTTTTTCCCCTGAGCAAAAGTTATCATGATGTTTGCATGTAAGTTATCGGTTAGGTTGTGCTTATATTACCATGTTATTTATACAAAACTTATTGGGGGATGTTTGAACAAATTTTTCCGGTTCAAGGTCAAAAAGTTACTATGGTGGGTATGTTTCAACAACTTATTTCCCACGGCTCAAAAAGTTATCGTCATGTTTTGGACATAAGTTGTCAAATCTATGGTACATATATTACCATGCTATTTACAGAGATTTTGCTGAGAGTCAAAATTATCACGGTGTTTTGATTTAAGTTATCAGGTATGTGGTGCATGTATTACCATGTTATTTGAAGATAAATTACTAGGGGTATATTTTTCAACAATTTTCTTTCACATGGTCAAAGTTATCATGATGTTTGTACTTAAATTGTCAGGTTTGTGATGTGTATGTTACCATCGTGTTTACACAAAAATTACCAAGGGAATTGTGTCAACAATTTTCTTCCCGAGGGTCAAAGTTACCATGGTGTTTTCACCTAAATTATCTGGTATATATGTGATGAACATATTACCATGGTGCTTACAAAAATTTATCGTGAACATATTTTTAACAAAATTTTCCTTGGGTCCAAAAATACCACGATGTTTGCACCTAAGTTACATAGAAGTCATGGGAGGTGTGTTTCCAACATTTTTTCCTCTGACTCATAATTACCGCGATATTTGTATGTAAGTTATCTAGTTTGTGATGTGTATATTAACACTGTTATTTTCACAAAAGTTTATGAAGGTTTGTGTTTTTCGATAGCTTATTTTCACCGCATCAAAATTATCGTAACAAAGCCTCAATCCTATGGTGTGTTACTGCAGGTTTATCCTATCCTTATTAGTAAATAAATTCTGTTGTGTATCATGATTTTCCATAACATCACACTCGCTTTGTCAGTTACCAGCTCCACAAACTCGAATAAGAACTCTCTGAAGAACTCTATACTGAAAATATACTGAAAATGAACAGTATGACTAATTGAATTCAAAAGGATATAACAATGTATTCTTGTTATGAAAATGCACACACCATGGCTTCGATAACATTGAAACCAAGAAGATCAAGACTTTTTCAGTATAATGATTGGCTTTCCAGTAGAGTCCCTCACACAGTGCCACTCCGAGTATGGCTTTCACGCTCACACAGTACATACCCTGAAAACCAAAGAATTGAGTAAAGTTCAGATATTTCAAAGGACACGAGATGCACCAATGTTTTGCAAAAAGAAGGTCCAGTCACAATGAAGGGAGAGCGGATGAAGAGAAAAGAAGTTTATGTTCTGATGAAAAAAAGCCGACATGTCCCGCCTTTGCCTTGCTACAGAGAGAAATCGATCGTCGATCCGAATTAATTGTCTGTTACATACGCGCGTCAAGCAAGTTGATCGTCAATTGATCGATCAGGAGACCAGTAGTAGTACGTGTGGGAGGAGTGAGGAGGAACTGAATTGAAGGCAGTGGTGGCCTTCGCTGCTGGATCGTATCGACCTGCAGGACGGGGCGCGGAAATCTAATCGAGTAAGTAGCTCAAGTCTCGGCAAGGCAGTGTCGGGGACGAGGAGGTGGCGATAGGAATGGTGGTGCCCCTGACGCCAGGCAAGGACTGCTGCTGATTGTCGTGGTGCCTGCTCAAGGCCTTCACCCTGCTCCTTGTCTTACTCACAGTCGTCCTCCTCGGCGTCGCCGCCAGCGCCATCATCTCCCTCTACTACTACTGCTACACCACACCGGCGCCACCATTGCTCGTCTCAACCAACAGCCCCACGCCGCCGTCGATTATCACCACCATGGCCATGGTGGAGTAGCAGATCAGCCAGGAGCCAGAGCAGACGGGCTCGCCCGAGGGCCACTCCATGATGGCCGAGGAGCTCTTCTGGCGTGCTTCCATGGAGCCGCCTACTCCGATGACGGTCCGCTGCCAAGTCAGCGGCCCGCCCGGTCGACTCTCCCTCTCCTCCGCTTCCTCCTCCCACGTCTCAATTTCTCTCAACTCTTCTCTCTGTCCAGTACCTGCGTCCACAAAATCTCCACTTTGCCCGCACGCGCACGATGAGACAGTGACCGCTAGATGCGAAATCAAAGGCATCCAGTGCAGTTGGCAGTTTTGCAAAAATGATTCGGTGTGCCAGATACATATTTCGTTCGGAATATAAGCTTTCTTTAGGGAATGTAAGCTACTTATACAAAATAAAAGCAAGGAGTACACAATGCCCCAAGAATATAGCACGAATACGTAATGAATTCACACGCGGGGAGAAAGGCATATACGCAGAGGTAGTCAAGGTTAGCAAGGTCGGATCTTGTCAGACACGGTTATTTTTTCCGAAAAGGTGTGAGACACGGTTCCGATTATACCCTGTGGTGGATTGAATTCGGGTTTCACATAGTATATACTAAATACCCTGTGGCCTTGCCTTTGTATATAGGGAAGTGTTTGTGGCCGGGGCGCCGGCCGAACCGTTGCGCCGGTCGCGCCCCGTGCGTACGATCTCTTTTTGATCCAAGGACACCGTTGCGCCACGTGTTACCGTTTTTTTTCTTAACGCGCTCGTAGTTATCCCTTCCAAAGTCATTTTTGCTGCATCCGATCTATCCTTCGTTTCGAGCAGGGCGACCACGGGCGACGTGCTTGTTCGCGCAGGGCGACGGCGTCGGCGGCGGCGGCGGCCCAGGGCGGATCTCCATTCTCCGGCCATCTATGGCTCCCCCCATGGTAACTCGAGCCCAAATGCTTTCCATTTTCGTTGTTTCTCCCCCCTCCCCCGTTGGATTTAGGGTTAGGGCGTCGCTAGCCGCGGGCCGCCGCCGGCACCGGCGCGGACGAGGATGGCATTTCCGCGGTCGAGGGAGGCGGCGGGGTGGCGTTCCCGCGGGTCCAGGGAGGAGTCGGGGTGGCGTTCGCGCGGACAGAGGCAGGGGCCGGGGTGGGGTTCCCGCGGGCAGAGGGAGTTGGCGCGGCGGTGAATCATGGTTGCCGATCTGATCTGGTGCCGGCGTAGAACTGTCGTAGCTTTTGCTTGTCCACAGTGTAGTATTGCAAATTCTTGTTTCAGTCATACGAGCAACTACTAAAAGATTCATTAGATTGGTGGATTTGGGTATGACTCTGGAAACAGACTTGTGGAAACAATAAAAAATCTGAACCAACCCCTGGCCAAAAAGTTCTTAGATGTTTTGCTTAGGCCCTACCCAGTGGTTGGCCAGAAGAAAAATCCCCGTGCCACTGCACTAGTATATCCCTGGTTAATTTTCATTGACAGAAGAGCTTGAATTGCTAGTAATAAGAACCAGCGGGGTTGCATGATTAAGTTCTTTCTGTCCAAAATTATTCTCGTCGCTGATTCTCTGTTGCAATGGTGACATTTTTGAGATTTCAAACATTGCAAAAAGGGGAAGCTACACTTCAGTATAATCGAATTGTACAAGTTTGGTGAATTTAGTGCAGCAGTCTGAATGTAGATTGGGGAGAGAATATAGTTTGAATCAAGCTTGGCAGATAATGGTCCTTACTCGGTTTCTTAATCATTAGCCGGTGTTTGGTTACGGAAATACACGTGCTGGCATTATGTACCTTTTTTGTGGGAAGTTGGATTTGGGATTCGATAAGGCAAGAGCAGGCAAAATGTCAATGGCACAATCTACATGAAAGAGCTGACTAATGTTGTTCAGTCTACAACATTCTGTAGTAGAACACTAGAAATATAAGTACATTATTTTGTCTGGTCTTATTTGTTCTCCCTATAACTTTGGTCTTATTTTGTGCTTTGGTCTGATATGCACTATATATATTTTTTGCCAATGAATCACTACTCGTTCTGCTGCGCAACCCAACATTCCTGAATTCATACGTTTGTCAGAATTTTTTAGGTGTTCATGTATGTTTCTTCCTAGCTTCTGATGGTATGGTTTTATGGTTTTATTGACTTGTGTTTTTTCCTTTTTTGTAGATGTTGCAGGTAACTCTGGTGAGAATGAGGGGAGTAAGAAGGCTAAGAAGAAGATTAAGAAGAAAGGCAATCTATGTGGCTTTAAGTCAAGGTTTAACTCAAAAAGGCTGGCTCAGATTGGGAAGCAAATATCACCGGAAAAACAGAGAATCATAAGGGAGGGACCGTTTGGAGACTTGTTGGACATCCGGTCTTTCAAGGTGCCCCATGAGCTCATTGAGTTTGTTGCGATGAACACGAATCACGTACTCTCTGAGTTCAAACACAAGAACAAATCTATCACCTTCAGCAAGCTTATGGTGAAAAGGATTTTCAACATGCCATCCGGTGATAGACCCGTGAAGCTTCTAAAGAAGAGTGATGAACATGATCTTCGCAACATTTACAAGGAGGGGAACAGGGCTCCAATCGCCCATGTTGTCAAGTTGCTCACTAGTTGCAGTGAGGAGGACGTGGATATGATAAATAGGACTTGGGCACTCCTTGCGTTGGCAACAGTTTTGTGCCCAGGCACGGGCAATATGGTGAACCTTGAGTATCTTGCTTCCTTGGAAGATATGTCTTTGGTGCATGAGTTCGCTTGGGATGAGCACTTGTTGGCACGAGCGATGGAGGAGGTTGGAGTCTTTCAAGAGAAGAAGAGGATGCCAGCAAACGCAGAAAAAGAGTTCCAGATTGCTTCATGCCTCCCCATGTTAGCGGTATGCAATGCAACATTATGAAATACCTCCATCTTTTTTCCTTTGCTGCATGAAACCTTCATGACTTTTATGTTTTTTTGTTGGCTAATGTCCTTTTTCCATCCCATGCAGATCATATACATGGATCATGTTGATATCCCGGCTGGCCTCCCAAATGAGCATGCTATTGATTATTCCGTGCCGAGGATACGTTTTGTTTGCCAAAAGGATTTTGAGTGGCTGGATAAAGTTGACAAGAACAAGCTCACTCTTATCCAACCTTTCTACGCGAAACACACCCATGTAATTTTGCTACATCCGGCCTATGTATTTTCCTTTGTCAATGGAGTATTAACACCCCCCTGTTTTTTGCTCACTGAATTTGCATGTAGCAATCTTTGCTTTTCCAATTAGTTTATGGCAGCCTTCTTATTTCCGCCACTCATGTTTTGTTTTCCTAGATCCGGAGTTTGTGCAACACCCCCTATGCAGCACAACTTGTGGGACAGGAAGTTGGTGCTGAAGCAGCTAGTGGGCAGGGAGGTGGTGCTGAAGCACCTAGTGGCCAAGGAATTAGTGGCCAAGGAAGCCAAGTTCAAGGTGCTGAAAATCAAGCAAAGAACTCTCAATCAAACGAGGCTCAACAAAATGTTGATGCTGAACCACACCTATCATCATCGCTGAACGAGTGTCTGCGGCAATCATTCCCTAGCATGCAAGATCTAAGGGTACATTTTCATTTCCTGTTTAGGCTTCACATTATTTTTTGTTATATCAAGTTGCAAGTGTATATTTATTTTGCTGCATCCTTCATTTTGATGTGCTACAACCATGTTCTGTTTTTGCTTCATATGTGGTTTAAGTTCATACCTACTAGGCTTTTTTTGCTACATCCATGTGTCTAGTGTGCTACAACTACCTTCTGTTTTTGCTTCATCCATGTTATAGTTTTGCTACATCCATATAATAAATCTGCTACCTACATACATGACAGTAAATTGCTACAATCACACTCTTTATCTGATACATAGTAACACAGTAGCATACCTACTTGTTTTCTCGCTCCATCCATACCTCTAATGTGCCACACCCACATTTATGTTTTTTACATCCACACATGTGACTAAAATGTACAATAATTGGCTTGTTGTAGGTACCAACTCAGTTTCAAATGCTTTACGACAAGCACAAGGGTATTTTTGCAGCGGAGGTGGATGATGTTGTAGGCAAGTTTGGACAGTGTTTAAAGGGATTGCAGTGCAGCCGGATGGCTGCCCTCCTTCGCGATGTTGGAGACGCCGTCACAGCTACCAGTGAGCCCAACTTCTCCTTCGAAGCACCTATCATGGACGAATGTCGCGGAAAAGAGAATGATGCTAAAGCTGCAAATGATGGCATTGGTGCTCAAGCTCAAGCTGAAGGTACAACACCTAGCATTAACAAGGATGAAGTCACCGGATTGAAGCAACAAGTAGCAACCGAGGCTGCTGAAACTCGTGAGCAACAACGAGTGAGTTTCGAGATGGAAGGGAACGTCTCACCTCACAGCCCCCCACTCTTCTATGATGCACTCAGGAGTGCGACAGCTGGCATTTGGGACGACGAGCCATCCTGTGAGTTGTTCCCAAAGGGCTCCGAAGACTACGAGATGATGCATTGCACGGATGAGCCTATAACCAAGAAAAGCACAGTCAGCCCCATATTTGAAAACATCCCCGTGTTCCCTGTTTCAGACGATGATGACAGCCCAAGTATGCTTCCTTCCTCCTGCATCATTTCTTTTTGTTTTTCTCCATGTCATTTTTTCCGCTACATATGTGTGATTGCATCAAATTCTCTTTTGTACAATCCCTTGCAAAACTCATCCATTTTTTGTTGCTTGCTGCAGCTCCTAATATGGTCGCTACAGAAGAGCATTTTGTTGAGGTAAGCAGTGGCCCTAGCACACATGACAAGAACACTAGGAAGAAGAGGATGGCCAAAGTTCCAGCGGTAAAAAATACCAAGGCAAAGAAGCAAAAGGTTGATGCAGCTGCAGCCATGTATGAGAAGTATGTAAAGCATGGGAAACCATTGAGGAGATCACATGCCAATGAACAAGTGTGAGCTACCTAAGCCCTATCTCTTGTTGCTTTCTGTTTTTTATTTTTTTTCTGCTCGAAACAAATGATTCATTTGGTTGCATCTATGGTAACAGGACACCTTTCATCAAGATGGGTGGATTTTACATTGGATACAAGAAATTCCTGGTATGCTTCAAGCCTCGTGGGGATATGAATGATGAGGTTATGTCCCTATGTATCGAGATGAACAACATGACATCCCGTGCAGCAAGTGGTACGAATCGGAAGAAATACATGTTCTCAGTCCACGCGGGGGTAAGTTTTTGCAGAAACAAGCAATGCTTCATTCCTTTTTTCTTCACATTTTTTGTTGCAACACACACTAACCATTTTGTTGTATCCTTCAAGTAGATGCTACTAAAACAAGACCCAACAACCTTCCAACCAGCAAAACTCATACCCGAGCTTGAAAGGGCTGTGACAAAGTTCAAGGCGAATAAATATGACCTCGTAAGTTTCCAGAGAGCCTACTTTTGTTTCGCACCACAAATACTTTGAAAATATGATCCAATGATGTAGCATTTCTTTCGAAACATATGTAGCAATTATTATTGATGTTGACAACATCTGTTTGAAACACATGTAGCAACTCTAATTGATGTTGGAAGCTTTTTTGCACATCAGTTACATGTGTCTGAGTACCCCTTTTGCCTTTCTCTTGTGCTTTCCAGCTTTTTTTCACAATTGTTCATGATAAGCACTGGATAATTGTTTGCGCAACTTGCTATACAAGCAGTGGAATGTATTTGACTCAATCCATTCAAAAGGAAAACAATCTCCTTTGAAGAAGCAAGCAAATAACCTGGTAGGCTCATGCTCTCTATTTTTAAAATTTCTGTTTGAATTTTGCTTCATCTACATAAATGCCATGTTGTCATCTTCACACACCTTATCCTTATTTTTCAAACTTTTGTGCGTGTTTCTTGGTGATAGATCACAAACTTTGCAGCCCTCGCACAAGAGTACAGCCAATTCAATGTCGATGTTGGATCCTTCGCCCGTGTTGACCTAGAGGATTACCCAAAGCAAGATAACCTGTGAGTTTTCTTTTTGAATTTTGCTTCAATCATGTGTTCCATTTCAACATTCTTGCTTGTTTCAACTATGCATCGGAAATATGAAGGAGAATTTTTTTTAATCTCACAGATGTGATTGTGGCTTTTTCGGGCTCAAATATGTGGAGAACTTTGATGGGAAGTCAATGAAAGAGTTCAATCAGGTAATTTCTTTGTCATTTTGTTGCAATCTACTTTCCTTTTTTTCAATACTCATGCAACACAAGAATAATTAGTATCATACTTGCTTAATTTTTTTCATTCATTTTTTACAGGAAGACGTGGCGCGATACCGCATGGATGTGGTGCACAACCTTTGCACTCACCCAATGAACAATGCCCCAATGGAGCGGGCATTCAATGAAGAGTTGGCGGCTTAATTTGCGGGAGGGTTCAAGATGATCAAGCTCGTTTTCTTTCGTTAGGTCTAGAATCATGTCTGAGGTGGCAGCGTTCTGATAGTATTAGAGTAGTGCGCGTTCGTATGTACCCTAATGATACCTTCGGTAAACATATGTGTTCTTTTTTTGGTATGTAAACCGATGATAACTTGATCTCTTTGGATGAAGCACTTCTCCCGTTCTTTAATGGATGTGATCTTATGCTTTGCCAACATGATCATGCATTGACACCCGTTTATTGTTTTGCTGGTTATGAGCTTCATCCATAGAAGTTTCAAGGGAATCTCTGTGCAATTTTCCCCTCGAAACCTTTTTCATGAAAACAATATGCGGATGCTGCATTGTCACAGTCAAATTGTTGGAAGCTTACAAAAAATAGCTACAACCTTCTGTTAGATTTGTTGCATCGCAAAAATCTACATTTTTACCTGTGATTTTTTTGCTACACCCCCTGTGATTTTTTTGCTGGAAGCATAATGTAAATAAGCTTCCTTTCCAAACTCTTGCTGCATAGCAAAACCAACACTTTAAATCATTCAAGGCTTTTTCCTTTTTCAAACTTGTTATTTTGCTTCAACCATGTTTAAAAAAGCTTCAACCATTGTTTGAAAAAGCTTCAACCATGTTTCCAAAAGCTTCAACCATTGTTTAAAAAAGCTTCAACCATTATTTTTTTGCTTCAACCATGTTTAAAAATGGCTTCAACCATTGCTTGAAAAAGCTTCAACCATGTTTTCCAAAAGCTTCAACCATTATTTTTCAAAAAGATTCAACCATGTTTTCCAAAAAGCTTGAACCATGTTTCCTACAAGCTTCAACCATGTTTACAGAAGCTTCAACCATGTTTTTAAAATGTTGCAATCATGCTTTTTCACAGAGATTCTAAACATATTTTCAAGGATATTCAACCATTGAGTACTATTTTAAAAAAAAAACTTATAACTTGGCACCATCATAATTCAAAAATCAACATTCTGCATTTTGAAACCACACATGTAGTAGTATGTTGCAATCCCAAAACACAAACATTCACAACTAGTCAACACAACTTTTTTATCATAAGACATGGGGTGTTACAAGGTAATTCATCATTGTTCCCCTCACGAAACATCCTAAAGTGTAAGGATTGGGCCGACACCTGGAGCTTTCGCGCTCGCACTCGCAGCAAGAAAAGCGGCAAGGAGTTGGCAGTTCTTCATGTTGTGATCCTCATCTTCACAATATTTGCATGGAGTCTTCTTTTCTCTTGGCTTTGGAGCTTTCTTCGTTTTCGCTGCGTCCTTCTTTGCTTTCTTCTTCATTTCATCTTCTCGAAGCTCAATTAGTGGCTTCCTTCGCTTCTCTTTTTCTTTTGGCCTCCCCTTCTTTGCTGACTTTGGTGGGTTTCGTAGTCCTACGGGGGGTGGATCCTGCTGCCCTGTACTGGGACCCCCTGAGAGTTGTTCATTTGCTGCATGACCTTGGGCTTCTTCGCCTCGTGCAACTTCATCGATCGCTCTAGCTTTTATTTCAGCAACCCCAACACTGCCCTGATCAATTAGCCCAGAGACAAAACTATAAGCTTCATCATTGAAGCATGCATCAGAAGCGAGTTTCCCAAACTTCCGGCAGAGAGAGTTAAACTTTAGGGTGTTTGTTGTGGGGACGCCGAAATGCATAGCTCTATGCCCATCGCCTGGTTCAGGTGCAAGGTCGGTTGCTCTCTTAGACCATCTTGGAAGCATGTAATTCGCAGGTATCGCTTGCACGTTCAGGTGCACCATGACACGGATGATATGTGGGCAGATCAGCCCACACATCTCAAACATGTTGCAACTGCACATGTATGTCTGATCATCAGGGGCAACACGCACCGTGTACACTTTAGGGTTCATGCCATCATTTGCAACAAGACGAAACCAGCCGACATTCCCTTGCAGCTGGTATTGCAACCCATAGCCTGTTGATTTAGCCAATAGTTTCTGAAACTTGAAAAATACCTCTCTGGTATAGAAATCAGCAGCCTGCTTCTCAATGTTGTAACTGCAAACAAAAAAGCTTCCAACATCAATAAGAATTGCTACATATGTTTCATTCAAATGCTGCATCCAAACTGTACTGGAAAACTAAAAAAATGCTACATGACTTTTGGACTTACTTGCCCCAGAGTGGTGGCCTCGTCGCTTCATTGATGAAGCCCGCATTGTCTTCACGATCAAGCATCAGCTCCTGGCAAAGCTCAAACTGCTGCACAAAGGTCCAAACCGAGTCTCCATGATGATTTAATGTCTTGAAGTAGGAATTCAGGCCCTCGGAGCGCCCAGTTGTTCCTGTGAATGGGAAGAACTTATTCCTAAAGTACACAGGAGCCCACGTCTCCCTGCTGTTCCACATGTTTTTGAGGTGTTTCTTATCAGCCACACCAAACACCTCGACCATCTGCTTCCACCGTTCTTCAAACTCCTCAACGGTGTCTGAACCATTAATGCAACCATAGAATGCTTCTGCAAAAGGCTCATCCTTGCCCAGCATCCTCCCTAGTTTTGTTCTTGCAACCCGGAAGATGTGCCACTTGCAACATCTGTGTGTTGAATGTGGGATTACCATTGAGATGGTTGTAGCCATTGCCTGGTCTTGATCAGTCATAATGTTCAACAGATGCTCATTATTCATTGCCAACATCCATTGCTGGAAGACCCACTTGAAAGTTTCAATGGTCTCATCAGGCAACAAAGCACACCCCAAGCAAACAGTGTGTGTGTGGTTGTTAATGCCAACAATTGGAGCAAAGGGCAAGTTGTAGCGATTTGTGCAGAATGTGGTGTCGAAAAACACACAATCTTTGTACTTTGGATACAAGGCCCTTGTTCTCCCATCAACCCAGAAAAGCGCCCTAACAGCTCCATCTTCTTCTAGCTTCGAGAAAAAGAAGTTTGGATTCTCCACTTGTCTTCTCTCAAAGTACTCGATTGTCAGCTCCAAATCACGTTCCGATAGGCCCCTTCGCAACTTTGCTCTTGCATTTGTCACATCAGTCTTCACATACGGCAAACTCCTTGGATCGCAACACCGTGCATATCCAAGCAAGCCCATCATATTAGCCGTAGATATGTTGCGATAGTGCAGTGAAGTGATGTACTGCATGTCTGCATCCGGGATCTTTCTGTGAGAGCGGCAAAATCTCCGACGCCCCCTTTGCAACATCAACTGGTGTGTGTGATCGGCCTCAAAAATTGTCACAACCCAGCTACCGTCTTTGAGGTTAACACCCATACGAGCCTTGCAATCATACCGCTCCAACCGATTTCTTTTCCTCTTGTCGCTCACATCCATATAGATGCCAGCTTGTTTGCTTGGAGATTTTTTGTTACTAGCATAGCTCATATCAACATCATCACACTCATTTGTTGCAGCCCCTTCAGAAATGCTACCACCAACACTCTTCGAAGGATTTTTCCGTGAGTGTATGCACTCAAAAACTCTATAGATTAGAATGCGCTTCTTATCCGAGCTATTTTTCCTACTATACTTTGACGTCACAATGCGAGTTCCAAAGCCCATCTTCGAGGCATATTCATTGTAAACACGCTGAGCTTCTTCAACATTGTCAAAAACCATTCCAACAAAAGGGACAACTGGCTGTGATGATATATCTTCATCCGGTTCGTCAACAAGTGTTACAGCATTTCCATTGGCATTGTCACTAGCCACACGAGCATTGCCTTGATTTGGAGCTACACCATCGGTGTTCAGCTGAAACGAATCGTCACTAACATTTCGCGGAGTTTCATTCAGATCAATGCCTTCTTCTTCTTCTTCTTCTTCATGTGCAACATTTTGCATATCATCGTCAAGGAAAATTGATGGCTCAACAGCAACATTCTGCAACAAAATCAGCAACCAAGTCATTTTTTTTGCTGCGTGAAAAAATACGTAAAAAGCACGAACAAAAAAAAGTGGACGCAGCATGGCAATCATAACCCAAAAACAATTCCTGCATGCAGCATTTTAGGATGCAGCATGCAACATCCAGCAAGTAGCATGAAGCAAATGCAACACATGCTTGTAACATTTTATCAACATCCAGCAGGAAGAAACATCTTACTAGCATTAATTGAGAACATATTAGCAATATTACACAAAAAACAAACACAAGCATGTTGGCAACATCTCTTTTCAATCTCATGATCATCAAAGGTTGCAAAAAAAAATTTGTGAACAAAATGATCTAGGGTTTGCAATTGAATTTCATACCAGATCAAATTCATCCCGGCCATGCCGTGCTGCATCTTGGAAGACCACACCAGGGTTGTAGTACCGTTGCAGCACCGGTCCACTACTACCAGGGTCTTCCCTCCTCAGTGGGCTTCGGCCATGAACGGCAGCGGAGCTCGAGCCCAAATCCATGGCGGCAAGGAGGTCGTTGCGGATGTACGACATGGTTGAAGCAAGCACAGGGACGTCTTGATAGATGAGGGAGCCCCTCCTCGAGGTGATTAGGTCGTGGGGAACAAAAAACCGGCGGATCCGGCCGCCGCCGCCGCGGGTTGGGGAGCCGCCGCCGCGGGTTGGGGACGAACAGACGCGGGGGATCCAGCTCCCCTGTTTTCCCCGTTGTGGCGCGTCTTTAGCACGGTTGCAACATAACATACAATTTTTTGCTGCAACGGTTCATTAGGTACTCACTTTGCGCACAGATCTGACGGTTGGCGCTGACCGCATCGGACGGTTCGGGCTCGACCGGCCCAACTGTTGGGCCGGTGCGCCGGCGCAGATCGCTGGCCTTGTATATATTGCTTTCTTGCCTAAACATTATGGTTTAGCACCGTGAGGTCCATGTATATATAGAGGGGATCTAACACCAAATCTGCGTATCACGTACAAGTACTTTAAATAGCAGACTCATCAATCCATCCATCATCTCGTACGCGGGTGGGCGGTTCAACCTCGCCAGCCTTCGACGCCGGCACGGCCAGCGGGTACCACTTGCTCGCTGTGGAAGGCTACGTGCCGACCCACAAACCCATCTGGTCTGGCAGTTTCACCATCGGCATCTACTACAACCCTGGCGGCAATCACCTGGACATCGCCGACTTCATATCGCTTGAGCTTTGCGCCTTGAATATCACTTCATGTCCCGTGAAGTCACAGTTCGAGTTCAGCTTCGCCGAAGACACCGACAAGCAAGATCCTGCACGTATCAACGTTAGCAAAGTATTGGAGTTTCGGGCCTACTACGAGTCCCATAAAAAGCTCATCAAAAGAGAAGCCTTGGAGAAACACATCAAGCTCAACAGTTTCTCCATACGGTGTGATGTATCATGGTGGTGCCGCTGTCCGACATCCGCCAAAATTTCACCGACTTTCTCCTGACCGGGGAGGCACCAACGTTGTCTTCGAGGTCGGCAGCGAGATGGTCGCCGCCCACCGTTGCGTTCTTGCGGCCCGCTCTACTGTCTTCAAGGCGTTGCTCTTTGACCCCATCAATGAGAGACGATGACGGCCACTATAGTCCAGCAGGTAGACGACATGGATGCGTCGGTGTTCACGGCGTTGCATGGGTTCATCTACGGTGAAATTTTGGTCATAAACGTCCACGACCATTCCAGAAGAAAGGTCGATATAGTCAGTTTACGACAGCCGGCTTTTGACCTTATGTTTTTGGTCACAAAAAGATCACAAATTGAAAACAGTGACCATTCAATGACCAATAGTGCTGGTCACAAGTTGACATATTTCTTTTAGTGAATAGCACCACCAGTTTGTGCTGTAACTGATAAGACTCTTGTCTATCAAAATATCAATTAAACACCTGCTTGACGCAATAGAGTAGCATGAGAGAAATTAGCGAGATCTGTTGAAGCTTAGAGAATGTACAAATTTGTGCAGCTACATAGTGAACTATGTAAGAAACTTCACACTGTAGTTCATGAAGTTTTGAATGTCACCCCTGCCCTTGAGACTACAAGACCTGGAAGTAGTTATGGACTTCTGTCATTGAGCTCCTTGCTCTTAGCTATTGATAAAGCCTAATCTACTTTAGTATAGCTTTGAGTGTATAATTTTCTTATGTGTGAATATGCTCGTTGTTTTCATCTTGGAGAAGCAAAAGCTTATCAGACTACGCATACACAGATTGTTCTGATAGTACATTATGAACTTTATGATATTTGCATGTAATCAATTCCTCATGATTTTTTATGCATTTTCTTTGGATTTTTTTAGAGAAACCCTTGTTATCCATTGTTGGAAACTTGTAGATCTAGAGATTGCACATGTGCTGGAGAACTCATTTTTCTTCTTCTTCTTTAGATTAGGCTGAAAAGCAAGGTGCTATGGAAGTGAAGTCGATGATTCAGAATGAGAAGAAATCCAATGATTTATTGATGATAATGAACTTGAATTATTTTGGCCAACTATTTCGATAGCTGGCATTACATCATCCGTTACAGCACTTATTCAGAGAAGAACGTGTGGAAGGCCTTGTTGAAAGAGCACATGCAGAAGAAGACACTATAAAGAATAAAGCTTTTTAGAGTGAAACAATGAATTCCATCAACTCCCATGTCTCGAGTCCTTCATGTTTTCTTCACTTTAATAGTCAACTTGATTGATGTCCATGGAAAAGTCCCGGCTCTTGAAAATCTCTTGCACACCTATAATTAAGCGAAAACTCACAATCGAATGAAAGAAGGAAATTAACGCCCTTGGAAGGGCTGCCACTAAAAATAAGCTAGCGAAACAAACACAAAATATAATGTCTTGGGAAGAGCACACATGCAAGAGACAAATGCCCGCCGAAGTTACCACGCGAGAAAAGGAGGGAATTGTGGGCTCAGCGTAACATAGGTTTTGTAGCTTTTTTGAGAATTCATAGGTTTTGTAGCTATGCGGAACACCAGATGCATTATAGGGTGGCCACGGTGGACCTCGGCCCACCCTAAATCAGCCTATGGATCTGTTACTGGGCAGAAAGAAAAATTGGCCCAATAACACTTACCTCTTGGTCCGAGAGCAGACACAACACACCCTCGTCCAGATAGAGCCAGGAAATGGCCCGCCTTGTCCTTACTACCGAGTCCCAACGCCGGATGCCCCGACCATCGCCGGCTCGCCGCCCTTGCCGGTCACCTGCCGGAGCCCAGCCGCCGAGGAGGATCCATTCTCCCTTTCCTGCCCCTATGCGAGCTGCGTGCGCGTGCGCC
>NC_041393.1:744528376-744578046 GCF_002162155.2 Triticum dicoccoides | reverse complement strand
CCCCGAGTGCCCAAGTCCGGCGGAAGCAACATAGTCCTTTCTGAACTTCCCAATTTCGGACTTAACGTATGAACTACCAAATTTCTGATTTGCAATTTCCCTTTTAGGGTTTTTTATGTGTTATGCTATCCTGTAGATGAACCGAACACATTCATAATTTTGCACATCATTTTTGGCCCAAATAGCATCAATTGGGAATTTAAGTGTGTTTGTAAGATCATATTGAGTTATTTCTTTGTGATATTGGTAATTAGTTAGAACATTCATGTGTCATATTTCTTATGAATTCTTTTAGGGGACGGACCACCCTGTTCTCAAATGCTAGCTCCGCCACTACCCATAGCAATGCCTCACACTGATGCACATCTCTTATGAATAATTGTATTTTGTTAATTAGGTTTTTATATATTTCATCTATGAATTAAAACAATAAAAGTTTCAGTTAAGACACCTAATACAACATGTGTTACAAGTAACTAAATTTGAGTGACATGAGGTGATTGTCCATATATCATGGGGATGGATTGAATGGGAGTTGAGAATCTTAGAATTCCCATATTTGACTATGAGTGTAAATTGGGCAAAACTGTGTCGTCTCCTATGTACTGCATAGTAATTCTGCTTTTATCCTGCAAATTTTAGTCGTGCTAGATATGCTCATTAAAGAGCACATGCTGTCATTTGAGGGTGGATATTCTACTCGAGTGTACTACACTCAATTTTTCAAATTCCCGAGTCCAAGCCCCTGATCCTGTCGCCGCCACAATCAACATCCGGGTCCGGACTGGCGAGCAGCGTGGCGGCGCCCGCTCGGCTCCGCCGAAACGACCGCATCCCGCGGGGAGGCATCTCTCTAGGTTGCGCGGCAGTGACACAATGCTCTTAAATTTGGTCAGATAACATAGAGAGAGAGCAAGTCTTCGACGTTAGTTTCTGAAGATGATGAAAGAATCTCATTTAATTATTTACATCCCCGGTTATCATCAGAGTGTAAACTGTGTCTTTGAGTTGCATGTAGGTTATTTGAATGTATTGAATTTCTACAGTTATATTAAGATCCATATTACCAAAACTTGTTGGTTATGACGGGATATCCCAATGTATAAGGAATAAATCTTGGTCAGATGCATGGTGCCCATGGTTGACTATTGGTGCAAGCTGGTGTTGTCCCATCGTGGCAATGCAGATTTGGAGGCGGGGTAAAGGCCGATGATGGCATCGAGAAAAATTAGGATTAGCAAGGCAGCGACATTGTATAGTAACACGGTCATGTGTGTGCCCTCTGCGTGCGGGTATCCATTGGAGCAAGGACAACGACGCACACACACATACATGTTTAAAATGATGCTCGAGGCCGCAGGGCCGATCTGGCATGTGGATGGTACATGTCTGATTATCAACATTGGATTCCGAGCGGTCCGTTGAATTTAGAAACGTTAGTTTTAGTTTACAAAATATTCATGACTTATATGCTCTTCTATCAAGTGTGAGTGGAGGAAGGGTGAGTGGAGGAAGGGAGAGACTGGGAAGAGTAGAGAGAGAAGGTTATTATAGGATGATTGTTGTCGAGTCACTCAAATATATGCATTGTAGCCCGTAGCAATGCACGAGCTTCTACTAGTGTATAGTAATATTGTTATATCCATCTTAATAAGATGTGTGTGTGTGTGTGTGTGGTGGGATGGGGGATAACTACTAAACTTAGTATTTACCTTTTTCTTCTGATTTGTACTCTTAATATTATATTACTATGTAATTAAGTACATGCAAATGATGTGACATAACTAAATGATGTGATATTCTTGGTACTGGAAGTTGTTTTCAGAAACAAACAAAGATATGTAGCATCTAAAGAAATGTTCTGTTTGCAAGTTCTAGTGAAGCATTAAACTATATTTAACACTGAAATGCATATGTTCCAGAAGAACGCCAGTCACGTGGTGATGGTAAAAACATAAAGAGAAAGAACTAAACCGAAAGGATTTAATGAGACTTACATGGCTAGAAAATTTCGGACCTCATGCCACTCTTAAGTTGGATGTTTCATCGTGGATAGGAGAAATATTGAAGTAAAATTATAAGAAGTAAAAGGCAGAATGAAAGAAGATTGAAATGTCCAGCTCACGTGTGAATGTAATACTAGTTATAAGATGTAGAAAAGTTTGGTTAAGTGTAATTTTCAGAATTTTGATTACATTGTTGATCACTAGTTCTTCGAAATTGTGGTTAAAAGTTGACAACAAGGATATTGCTCCCTTGTCGGCATGGAAAGGGGAAGAGGAGGCCGAATTGGAGGTGGACTCCCCCTCCATGGCCGACAAAGGGGGAGGGTTTCCTTCCCCTTGTGGCGCCCCTTGTCCCCTCTCTCCAACCTATATATATTATAGGATTTGGCACTTTTGAACACACAAATTTTGGAGTCTCCTCTAGTTCTCTAGTTCTAGTTGGTCCTAATTGATCAATTAAAGCTTGACCAAGATCGTCAAATCCTCATAATTAGAAGCTCAATGCGGTTCTAATCTCCTCCCTCGAATTCCCCGATGAGGATTAGCTCTGGACGATGAAGCACTATCGGATCGTGAAGATCGTATGCTTGCAAATCATAGAGAGGTTGTGCTTTCGGTCTTCCCTTCGAGGGACTGATCGTGAGCGGTTCACGAGATCGTTCATCTATGGTTCAGGGGACGCCAAGCACAATCTTCACCGACTCCTCTTCTTACACTGCAACCCGGATTCGGTAACGAGCAAATCCAAACTGTTAATGCATATTCATATTTTTCTTGGGTGATCGTAGGGCAATATTTTGCTACTACGTCGACCAGTCAGTGGTAGAGCCTGAGCCAAAAACATGGGGGGGGCATGGGCTCGAGGGGGGCAAATATAATTATTTTGAACTGCATTTTAGTGGAAAATAGGCAAAATACAAAGAGATATAGGCTTGTTTTCTTTTGAGCTAGGGGGCCATCGCCAAGGTTGGCCCCCATGAAGCTCCGCCACTGCTGCCACTGACAGACAGTAGCAATGGAGGCATAACATCGCTGGATTGTCTCCAAGGTGGGATTTTGGTGGTGATGTGTTCTATCACTCTGTGATCAATGGTTCGGTCACACGCTCATTGCTTAGTGTGCGTACGGTTTTCAGCCCGCGTGGATATTACGCCTCGACCATATGCACTTACATCATTTTTAATGGCTGCAAGTGCTCAACGAGGATCAACGTTGCCCTTTTTCCTTTCCTTTTCCATTTCATCCGCCGGCATAGCGTTGGTCTCCTATGGCTTTACTACTTGTCGGTGTGATCCTGTGTGCGTTGATGTTGGTTGTGTGCATCCTATCTATGTAGAGGTCGGATGTTTATTAATTTTGTTTTGTATCTCGTTGATGCTTCATTATGAGTTAATAAAATCGCCCTTTTTCGAGAGCAAAAATGAATGAGCATGCTAAGTAGAGGGCATAACCAAACTACAATGTAGAGATACAAAATGAACTAACAAGTAACAAACACGTCAGAGGGGAAAACAAAATGACCACAAGTTTTCGTCTCCTATTTTTTTCTCATAAAAGGGATTTCTCCAATTTAATTAAGGAAACCACTAGGACTTCATTCAAGGTTCAAAAGGCTAGCATGTAAACAAATAACATCCTCGAGAATACAAAGATCCACACGGAGGCAGTACACCTTTATAAAAACAATTCACCAATAAGCACAACAAGGGGGAAACAATACTGAAGATGGCAATTCGTCGCAAGCTAGAAAACGTCATCGATCATTGATCCAGCGTCAGAAATGGTACCAACCCCATCGCCTGCAGCATCCATGAGTCTTCTCGAACAAAGTCGTACTTAACTTTCATTCCCTTTTTCTTCTGCGACGACAAATACAGTAAGCAAGGGAAGTGGGAAATTCACAGGAACATAAGAGCTGTCGACCAATATGATGATGAAAGTCCTACTTAGCCGGCAGGCGGCAGCACACCAAGGATCATGTCCTTCATGAGAGTGGGGCAGCTCCTGCACAAATGATCAAAGCCGTCCGTGGCTAGCACCGCTCTCAGGTTGTCTGGACACCGGAGGAACTCGCTGCATGCCTTCTTCAGCCCTTCACAGCCGTGCTGCTCGGCGACCGCCAGGATGACTGCCGCGGTGCTCACGTTGATGTGCTCGCACAGCTTCTTCTCGCACATCATCCTCAGCCTCAGCAGGTCGTACCTGTCGGCTGTAGCAAGCAGGTGATGCAGCATAACGACGTCCTCGTCCTGCACTGCTGGTGCAGGAAGTGAGTCTCCGTAGATGAACCCTAACATCGCCTTGAACACTGCTGCGTCCATGTCATCTATCTGCACCATGGCAGACGTGCCTTCCTTCATCGGACCGAAGAGCAACGCCCTGAAGACGGTAGACCAGGCCGCGAGAACGCATCGGTGGGCGGCAAACGTCTCGCCGCCGACTCGGAAGGCCACATCGGTGCCCTCTCCGGTCAGGAGAAGATCGGTGAAGTTTCGTTGCATGTTGGACGGTGGCACCACAATTAACGAAGAAGCGGTGGCCGTGGGTCCGGTGGTGGTGATCACTTCTTCCGTGACAACCACGATGTCGCACCGGATGGTGAAACTGTCGTCCTTGAGGTGTTCAGATTTCCCCATTGCCTCCCGTCCCTCGTCGTTGCCGCCAGCTTCAAACTCGGATAATTTTCTACCATGGATGCATGCCGGCTTGTGCTTGTCGGTCTCGTCAACGAAACTGAACTTGAACTGTGCCTTCACGGTCTCTGTAGCCGGTGCCTCTTCCTTATCGAGGTGAAGCCAAAGGGTTATATATCCATTGTTGTTCAGGTGTTCGTCATTGGGGTAGAACATGATGTACCAGCGATGGCCTCCGATTATGAAACAGCGAGACTTAATAGGTTCTGGGGTGCGCGACTGGCCTTCAACAACAAGCAAGTGGTACCCGCTGGCGCTGGCAGTAGTCGGGGAGGTGGTGGCGTGCACGAGCTTGCCGTCGACGATGACTGATACACCCGCGAAGGACATCATGGATTGATGAATCTGCAACTGCAAGTGGTGAAACATTAGGATGTAGCACACAAGTAAATCTGAGAGAGAGAGAGAGAGAGAGAGAGAGAGAGAGAGAGATGCAATGGCACGCGAACCAATCAATGGAGGATTGCCGTACCTCGCGGGCCGGTATGTGTGGGAGGAGAAGCTGTTGAATTTGAGCCTAAGCGAGCATACTATGGCCAATATCACTATGGCTACACTTACACCGGAAGGAGACGCACTAGAACTCTGGTTGGTGACCAGCTTAGCTATTCCAACTCTTTACTTCATCTTTCATCTTATATACAGACGACGACGGTTATGAACACAGAAAAAAGGTTTTACATGTGAACACGAACACACTAGGACGTGACTCGAGGGCTGTCTAGGGACTCCACGACCCTTCAATAGCACATCAGCACAGGACTCAGACGGTTGTCAATGAGAGCCTTCAATAGCACAACGCTCAAGGCTCACCTATATGCATGCCCTCTCAATTAATCGCACTTTGTCAAATGCAACCAACGCCTTTGAAATCGCATTCAATCGTGACTGTTACCACAAATACAATATGGCAACAAGATTGGTTTCTGCAAACAGATTGTAGTAGTACTAACAAATAGAAGCCACCTTTTGTTTCAACTCGGCTGCAAATATAACATGCCGATGAATGCATATGTTTAGAATTCACTGTAACAGACCAATGTTGTAATTTCTCAGTGCAAGAAATGATTCAAATTTCGAGGATTGAATAGAGGGAATGCAAGGAGCTAGTACATGACCCACTGCCCGGTGCGGCGGTGCCATGACTGCTGGTTGCTGCACCGCCGAACTGCCGCCTTGCCGGTCCTGTCTTTTGCGCCTGCCGCCGTCGTGCCGCCGCTGCTGTTCGCTGGTCCGCTGTGGCGCCGCCGCCGTAAGGGCCTAGGGCTAGTACTACTACGATTGGATTGGTGCGATCCATCGTAGATAGATCGATATTGTCCCTGCAGTGCTGCGAGCGTGCAATGCTCACTGGCCTGGCCTGCTGAGCCTCCATGCTTTCTTTCGTTTTTCTCAATAATAGTGTTGGGCCAATTTCTTAGGTTGTACCCCGCTAAGCGCGACAGCCTCCTCTATTGCGTCCGCTCTGACAGTAACAAAAACAATTGTGTTCCCTCAAAACAAATTGTGACACACCAGTAAATTTTGCTAAGGCTGCCTGTTAATGAGAACTGTCATTGTTCATGTACGTAACTACTCCCTCTGTTCCTTTATATAAGGTGTATTTGTTTTTTCAAAAGTTAAACGTGTGCATGTTTGACAAAAAAAACATGTGCATGTTTGACCAAGTTTTTAGAAAAATGTGTGCATGTTTGACCAAGTTTTTACCAAAATACTGTATATCAATATCCACAATACTAAATTTATGTCCTTTGATCCATCATGAAGAGTAGAAGGACAAAACCGCACGAAACTAAAAACCTAAAAAAAATCCTACATTACCCTATACTTCACGGTGACCTCGTAGGCCATGCCGGGCTGGCCGGCTGCTCCCCCGTCATCATTGCCGGAGCGTTGTCGTCGCCTTCATTGTCGTCGTTGGTCTTCGGGCGGCGGAAGGGTGCAGCGTCGGGGCAGGGTTTACTGGCAGGGCTTCCTCATGAGTCATGTGCAGTGCAGCCACGACCACCGACGAAGTGGGCAGGGGGGAAGGGCGGCGAGCCTCAGAGGAGGCGGCACTAGTGACGGTGATCTCGCTGAGAGACCACTTTTCGCCATACTTGGCCATCTCACCATCGAGGCGGCGGAAACGGTGCTTGATCGTCTCAGCCGTCGTCACGGGCAACGTCCATAAGCAATGCCAGACCTCCTCGACAATTGTCACCGTTGACATCCTAGAAGCGCTCCCACAAAAGTCCAGTAGAAATGTCAATAGAGCAGATCTAGATGATGAGAGTAGAAGGAAGAAGATGATAGGGAAAGAGGAGCGAGAAAGAAGATGACGTGTCTTCCTCTGCTCCCCGGAAATATTAATCACTACAATATCTAAGCTTCCTCGAAATTAAGCGTTGTGAGCGCTTCGGGGCTGGGATGGTGGAAGTGACCACGTCTATTTTTTTTTACAAGAATCACTTTGATTTTCTAAGAAAAATCATGGTCTTTTATTAGGTAAATAGGTATTGTTTTTTCTTGAACACAGTAAAGTTAAACTCACTCACATACACGAGCATACACTCATCCCTATAAATGTATGCATGCACATCATATCCTTATGAGTATCTCTGAGAGAGTGAGTTGGCACATCATCTTGAGATTGACAAAGTCTCTATAAACACACTCGTAGTTGATAAAAACATCTCCTCCCACTGCACACACATCACTGAAAAGTCTGAAATAAATCCAGGAAATGTGAGCACCAATGTCAAGTATGACACTTCAACTCTGGTGGGGATACCAATGTCCTCCTAACCATCCAACATTAGGTATTGTTTACTATTTGGGTAAACCATCCAACTACGTGTGTCCAGCACTTGATGTGTTATGTGTCACTTACTCCTGAACTGAAACCACAACATTTGTTTGAGATCAGAGGGACTACTTTTTTGCGAGAGAAAAAAAGGGTTACATGTTGCTCATGTATATCTGGTACGAGGAAAATTAATGATGTGGCCAACTATATCCACGCTTATAAAGTGATGTACCATCACATAGCGGCACAATCACCACCAACTTGGCCCATAACCGCCTCCTCTGTGTGACGTGGCTGCATGGGTGCTATTAGTCCACCACCATGCCACATACCCCGCCTGTCTCTCCATATTTCCCCCTTCTCTCATGGTGGTATGCCCGATCCATCACCGCCTCCTCCGCACCACACAGATGCACAAGCATCCGACCCATCACCTACTCCTCCGCATCATATGGTTGCACAAGCGCCGCCAGTCCATCACCGCCTCCTCTGCACCACACGGTTGCACGGGCGCCTGTCCCACACCGCCTCCTCCGCACCACAAGGTTGCACGGGCTTTGCCTGTCCACCACCACACCGCACACCACGCCCATCGCCCCATTCTTTGTCCCTTTCTTTTGTGCGATAATTAACATCCAACGACGACGACGCTCGGGGCATAGAGACAACTATCGTCTTTGGAACTTGGTCACCTTCATCAACACGCCATGGCACATAAGGTCTGTAGTACAACTCCCGGTACCTCCTTCCTCTCCCTCTGTCATCCTTTCCTTCTTTGGCAGCCTAATTCAAATTCAATCTCGATCGCTTCAGTGCTAAACAAGAAGTAGATTATACCGGAAATTTATCTCACCGTGTAAGGTTTCAATTTGAAAGCCTCATGCTTTACTTCTTAAGTACCATCTCCGTGCTTGTCGATTAACAACCTCCGCAGTTTATACATGGCATGCTTTATGTTGCATTTGTTCCATGGTGCAGTGCATACTAGTTTTTTTAGTCAAAGATGCCCTTTGGCCTAGTTTCTAGAATAAACTATCAATATCTAAAGTACTAAATAAATAAACTATAACAACACATCTGAATGTTGATTTTTTTGAAAAACTTGGTCAAACATTGGCATGTTTGACTTTTCGAAACAAAGTATGTACTATATTTAGAACGGAGGGAGTATTAATTTGGATACGATTCCAAGCCTAAGGAGCACGCGGTCTCTAACTGAACTTAATTGGTACTAAAACAATAAGACAAGATAATAACTAGGTTTTCCTATGAAGATAATTTGGTTAATTGTCACCGAGTCGCTTATGTACAAAGCTGATCAGACCTTATTAATGCATCAGTAATGTTACATTCAAATGAAAACTGAGATCAATCACATGTGATATTATCTCTTGATCCTCCCATTTCAGTCTCTTCCTCTCAGAGGCTGCTATAAACATGCTTCATTCCCTTTCCCGTCATTAGTTAGTCAGTGCAAATCATTGCTTTTATTTCAAATATGTTCTTTCTGTTTTGATTCTAACTACGCATATGAATGATGAATATTGAAAACCAGAAGACATATACTTTGGTGTAGTGCTGCGACTTTCAAGTATTTCTCACTTTCAATACCCTTGTATCATTATTGCAGACCATAATTGTTGGTGTTTTGTATTATTTATATGTGACCAAGGTAAATTACGAAATATTGATTGGTTAAATCACAGAGTTGGATGATTGTTGTAGATGAATACTATAATCAGAAGCCTGAGTTATGCATATTATAGTTTTCAATTAGTTTTGCAGATGAATATTATCATGTCCATCATGTACTATGGTTTAACCCTGCAGATCGAGGACATGCTTGACGCCAACCACTACTTTGGATATGTTTTTGGCAGTGCTGCTAACATATCATTTTTGTGAAGAACAATAGTTGTAAAAAAAGTGAGTAATATCCTACCAAGTAAATGATGATGTGTCTTAGCATCTAGACATATACTGCAATGCAATAAAGGGTGTCCTCACCCTAAAATTATGGAAGCCAAAACACAGAAGGCCCATGAAAAAAAAAACAACTCCCAACCAGCAAATAGAGAAGCAAGCAATCTTTTCATGAATTACCAATAAAAAAGGTAGAAAAGTACAACGGCGCAGCAAGGCGCGCATATGCATCTAGTGTTAGCTATGTTGGAGCCAGGACTTGTTCGTTGTGGGCAGTAATAAATGATCCACCAAAATAGGCACAAGTTTGAACAAAGAAAGCTGAACACGTAGGGTAAGTTTCATAACAAAACAGGTTCATAGGTTGTAAGCTAGTAGAACAACAAAAAACATGTTAGCACTAAAAAAAGATTAAAAAACAGTCAACTTTGAGGAATGAAATTAAAATGGCATCAATGTGTTTTGAGAAATAAATATTTGACACTACAAAGATGGAACTTTTCAAGAATAAAAGCTTGCATATTTCATGCAAGAGAACAGAAAAGCATGAGAAGAACGATGCATGAATTAGCGAACAGATAGGACAGTAGGAACGAATGAGTGGTACGTATGAGATGAAAGAAAGTAATTAGGCAGGAAAAAAACAAACATAAAAAGAAGAAGAAATAGAAGACGAACATAAGAGAACTACAGGAGAAGGATGAAGGAAGAAGAAGACAAACAGTGCACTTACATCGGTTGAACAGAGTATGTAACAGAACGTGGGATGTAAGAGATGTTACAGACAGATGGGCGTATAACAAGGATCCGCAGATGTATTCATATAAAATAAACATGTATACTGCCCTGTATTCAAAAACTTAAAGAATTTCCATTCATTTTTCAATCATTTCAAACAATGCATGTATCACGGCTTATGACGACATGAGGCGTTTCTGCAAGTGTGTTGCCCCGCACATATTTTCCCGTGCGCATTTACGGCATGCATATGTTGTTTCCAAGTGTTTAGGGCATCTCAAGCACAGACCTCTAAAATGGGCACACCGACACCATAGTCATCGATTGCAAATTCAACAATACTCGAGTCAGAATCCGTCCATGTCATCTCATGCACTGTACCCCTTGAACTTCATCCAACAATTTATGAATGTAAATGTCCTGCCCTCGGTTCTCTGGTACAAAACTGCAGCACTTCAGGATATACAACATGATGATTATCAAGTTCCAACATTGAGTGAATCAATGAGTTGAAGATGATGTACCACCGATGGGCTAGTGAGTTCACATTGTGTTACTGGATCACATGCAAGTCGTAGAGCGCAAAGTGCTTTAGCTAATGAAGCAAAGAATGCATGTTTTGTCAAAAGGTTGAGCCCCCTTGCCTCATGCCTACAAAAGTGAGCAGATACGACCTTTCATGCATCGCCCAACAACTCAGCCTCCATTACCGAGTACCCTGCCATCGTGCTTACTCTAGGAAACAACAAGAAGGTAAAATAAAAAGCTCAATGGCATTTTACCGAATACTTGTCGGGCGTGGTGTCTGGCATGGACGGCGTAGGCAGGGAGAGAGGGTACGTGTCTGCGAGCGGACTCGGTGTGAATGACGGTGTAGTCAAATGGGGCAGGCGCGTGGTTGGGGGTTGCGGACGTCTGGCAATGTCTGGAAGGCGGCCGGAGAGGTACACCGGCCGAAAAGGTTCATTCCATGTCGGTTACCCATCTTAGTCGGATTCGAGTCAACACATATCGGGCTAGCATCCAATGCTACATTGTTTGTGAGATAGAGGCATGCACTATGTTTCATACTAGTTAAATAATGTGAGTCCACAACCTTGGCGACTAGAAACTGAGTAGAAAAATTACCACACACCACATAGTCTCACAAGAAAGTCACATACTTATTGGTATATATCATCAATAATGTTCAGGGACTATATTGATAACTTCATTGATACCAAGATCATCACAGGATAGCCTCTAGGGCGCATTTCCAACACAACAGGATACAAATCCAAAAGAAAGTTCAATGAGAACTTATTATCAATGAACAATGACCAATAAATTTTGAATTTGAAGGACATACAAAACAGTTCATAATTGAAATGCAATCAAATTTTCTATTTGAAGTATGGATCGGATACTAAGAAGTAAAGCCAGTGACACAAATATGCTTCCAAATATACTCAAAGAATTTTCTTATTGATACTCCCTTTCTTTTTTATATGCTGGGCTAATTATTTTAAAAATCAAATTGTCTTCCGTAATATCTTCAAAATTATATCTTTATAAATTAGTTACCCGCAGATGTGTGGGGGCCCATGTGCTACAGAGGTTGTAGACTGCTACAAATCATAAACTTGCTATGACTTATTGAAATGGTCCTCCGTACAACAATTCCATAGATGACCATACTGATCACTTTGCTTGCATGTTACAGAAAACTGAAATACTAACCTCGGCATTCTATTCAAAGTATACAAATTCATTTATTTATTTCTAGAGTGGTCTTTAAAAAAATGATTTTTATCATGCATAATTGCTAAGTTCCTAAGTCTCAATGTGGCTGCATCACAAGCAGGATAAAAGCATTTCTGATTTTTTAGATAAGGTTTATAACTTCATATGACTAAATTATGGTTGCTATTTTAAGCTTCTAAAATAAGTTGTAATTTTAACAACAAAGATGTTCAACGGCATAGTGCAACTAGCTATTAGAATTTTCATCACACTGTGGACGTAGTACAACCTCGTTTTGGAGGGAAATTGCATATTTCAATTGAACATCGCGGATTGCATTCCCTGCAGATATTGGACGAATCATCTCCTAATCGAGCACATAAAACAGAAGATTACAAAATATATAAGAGAGCAAGAAATTGCATTAAGATGAACTTCTACTAATTAGGCGGCAGCACGCCGAGGAGCATGTCCTTCATAAGAGCGGGGCAGCTGCTGCAGAGATGTTCAAACCCTTCTGTCCCCACGACCGCCCTCAGGTTCACCGGGCAACGGAGAAACTCATAGCATGCCTTCTTCAGCCAGACACAGCCGTGCTGCTCGGCGAGTGCCAGAATGGTGGTCGCCGTGTCCACTTCGATGTGCTCACACAGCTTCTTCTCGCACATCGCTCCAAGCCTTCGGAGGTCGTACCTGTCCACCGCGACGAGCAGGTGTTGCAGCGAGGCCCCCTCGCCCTCGTTCTCATCCGCCCTTGGCACGGGCAGAGAGTCTCCGTAGATGAACCCAAGCATTGCCTTGAACACTGCCGCGTCCATGTCGTCTATCTGCACGACAGCCGACGACGTGCCTTCCTTCATGGGGCCAAAGAGGGCCGTGCAGCGAGGATGCAGCGGTGTGCGGCAAACGTCTCACCGCCGACCTGGAAGGTAACATCGGTGCCCTCCCCTGCAATGAGAAGGTCGTTGAAGTTTCTTTGCATGTCCGACGGCGGCACAACCATAGAGGCCGAAGTGTCGAGGCATATCGGATCTAGGACTACGATGTCGCAGCGGATGGTGAAGCTGTCTTCCTTGAAGTGTTTGGATTTCTCCAGGACGTCCCTTCGCACGAACTTGTGGAATTCTTCTGTCTCCTCCCAGAGTTGGAACTCGAGTACTCTGCTTGCATGGATGCATGTCGGCTCTTGCTTCTCCGTCTCGTCCACGAAACTGAACTCGACCTGCGCCTTCACAGGCTTTTCGGTTCCAGTGGATATGCCGGCGTTGTTAGTGTTATTGCCGTTGGGGTAGCAGAGGATATGCCAATGAGTGCCTCCGACTGTGATGCAGCGTGACAAAAAGGGCTCGCCCGCTGGAGTGCGCGAGAGGCCTTCGACGACAAGCAAGTGGTACCGGCTAGTGCCAGCTATGGCAGGTGAGGCTGCTTTGCTCAGGATCTTGCCGTCGGCGATGACAGATAAACCCGCAAAGGACATGTTTGATTGATGAATCGGCAGCTGCAAGTAATTTGCAACGTTATGATGCCGCACACCAGTATGTGTGTGTGTGTGTGTGCGTGCGTGCGTGTGTGTGTGTGTGTGTGAGAGAGAGAGAGAGAGAGAGCGCAAACGAACTTACCAACGGAGGATCGTCTTAAGTCGCCGGCCGGCCGGCCTTGTGGGAGAAGAAGCTGTTGAACTTGAACCTAGAGCTCGAACTATGGGCAAGATCACAAGGATCGTACGAGAACTGTGGCTACACTTATCCTGGAAGTTCACGCACTAGCTCTCCCGTTCTCGTCTATGGTGACCAGCCTAACCATTCCAGCTCGTTACTCCATCTTATATAGAGGACGATGGTTATGAGGTTATCTGAACACGCTTGCACAGGATTCAACAGGTTTTACATGTGAACACGAACGCACTTGCACATGACTCGACAGGTTTTACATGTGAACACGAACGCACTTGCAAAGGACCCGACGGCTGTCTGGGGACTCCACGAGCCTTCAATAGCACAACGCTCAAGGAGCAGTCACTAGTCACTACTGATCACCTACTCCCTCTGTCCGGAAATACTTGTCATCAAAATAAATAAATAAAGATGTATCTAGACGTATTTTAGTTCTAGATACATCCCTTTTTATTTATTTTGATGACAAGTATTTTCGGATGGAGGGAGTATATGCATGCCCTCAATTAATCGAACTTTGTCAAATGCAAACAACGCCTTGAAATTTCAATCCATATCCAAGCAACGTGACCGTGACCACAAATACAAGATGGCAACAAGATCAGTTTCTGAAAGCAGATTGTAACAATAGATTAAACACACGAATAGAAGCCAATTTTGTTACTCCATGGGCGTTGCGCCATCTATATGGCGCGCGTGACTTTGCATGATGAGTTAACGGGCGGCTGGGCCGTCACGCGATGACTGGCTACACCACACATTCAAATTCGCGTGTGAGCATTGCGGTATTTTAAGGCTTCCTATACTCGCCTTGCCTCCATGGACGTTGTTCATGTTGGAAATATGAGCAATTTATCAAATGATTTTATTAACAGAAATACTAGATAAAGCATAACTAAAATAGCAAATATAAAGCAAGTCATGCAATCTGACAGAGAGAAGGTAAACATCGTCTGCATATATGAACTTGAGCTAAACACATCTAAAACACGTACGGCACAGCAGCAGCAGAAGTGCTGGACTTGGGGTCGGTGTCCTCGCCTGCCATGTCGTTGAGGAGGTCGTGGATGTCGGGGAAGAAGTCGTCGGCGACCGGATCGTCCGTGATGAAGCAGCCAGTAGTCGCGCTGAGCGCTCCCCAAAAACCTTATCACCCTTCTCCCGTACAGGACTCAAAAGGTGCGGTCTCGGAGGCCTACTGTCCCGACGTGCGGTGCACGCCGCAAGCCGGGATGAGGAAGAAGGTAGCAGCAGCGCAGTGCTCAGGAACTTGTGGCGATAGGAGGAAGAGATTCTGGTGCGTCTCTCTGGGAGGAGCGACCTCCCTTTTATAGGCGCAACAGAAGGAGGCGAGAGGCTGCGCTGGGAGCTAAAGAGAACGAGGGAGACGAAACGAACAGGCAGCAGGCGAAGAGGTGCGCCGTTCGTATTCAATCTCCACTGCAGCAAAACGTTTCAGCTTTCGCGTGCCCTTTCGTATACCCGTAGTGCGTGGCAAAAAATTTACATTGGCTCGTTCCCGCAACCCGCGGCGCGGCGCGTCGTGACGAGGCGAGGCGAGGCGGGCGGCGAAGGAGGAGCGCGCGTGGATGTCCCTCTTGTTCTCATGCTCATACAAGTGGGGAAGGGGCCTCCCTTATAAAGAGGTCCAACTCCATCTAAACTAGCAAGGTGGGACTAAACTTTAGTTCCACCTCTTGCCTTGCACGAATGGGCTGCGTGGGCCTCTAGGATTTATTAGGAATTTATGAAACTACTATTGGGCTAGGCCCAAATAGACAAAAATTCCAGCAATCCCACACTAGATCCCAGAGGCACACAAAACTTGCCTTTGGTTCCAAAACACTGTTTTATATACCGGTACTGCAGTGGAGACTGTTAAGTTGAACTTCCACCTAGAACTCTATGCTACACTAGTAAGCAACTTGAAGAGTGGACTGGGCCTTGAACTGCAAGTTTTCTGCAAATCTAGCTTCACATAAAGCCTTGACCGATACGTGGCTACCGTGGGTCTTCCCCGCGGGTGGAGCTTATGCGTCATACTCCGTGACCTTTCATGAGTTTACTAGAGAGAACCCTACTCTCATAGATTGCGACGTTTAACAATCAGACTCATATAGGTGCGTTCTTCAAAAGATGTTCTGCAGGATAACATCTCTGCTTCAAAGAGCCACTTAGAACACATTAAGATATACATCAACCTGCCATGCAGATTAGGAGAGTATTGCATCTTCATGGAGTGGTATTTTAACAGTAAGGATACTCTCCTTCCAGTTGACCAACAGCTTGTCTTCCACATCTAATTCACGGGATCTCCGATCACAAAGAATAGGTTACCACTGTGAACAACTCATATTGTGGGTCTCATACCCATCTCCCCCGATGCATTATCTATCACATTACGTGATAGACCCTTAGTAAAAGGATCTGCCAGATTTTTAGACGTTTGGATATAATCCAATGCAATAACTCCGGAGTTTTTCATTTTCCTGACAGACTTTAACTTTCTCTGAACGTGTCTTGCTGACTTCATATTATCCTTTGAACTGCTCACTTTACTGATCACAGTTTGATTGTCATAGTTCATAAGGATACCCGGTACAGGTTCCTCAACTACCGGTAAGTCATTCAAGAGCCGACGAAGCCAATCTGCTTTGACCGTAGCTGTATCTAGTGCTGTGAGTTCTGCTTCCATTGTTGACCTCGTTAAGATGGTCTGCTTGCAAGACTTCCAAGAAACAGCGCCACCTCCATGAGTGAATACATAACCGCTCGTGGCCTTTATCTCATCAGCATCTGAGATCCAGTTTGAGTCACTATACCCTTCAAGCACCTTTGGATGCCCAGTGTAGTGAATTCCATAATTTGCAGTGCCTTTCAAATAACGCAAAACTCTCTCTAGAGCTTTCCAATGCACAGCTCCTGGTTTTGAAATAAACCGACTCAGTTTGCTAACAGCAAAAGAGATGTCAGGTCTTGTACCACTGGCTAAGTACATAAGCGAGCCAATAATCTGAGAATACTTCAATTGATCTCTAGCAATTCTTCGATTCTTTCGAAGCAGCACGCTAGCATCATATGGTGTTGGAGAGGGCTTGCAGCACTATAGCCAAAGAGACTCAAGATCTTTTCCACATAGTGAGATTGAAGCAATGTAATCCCACCATCATCATCTCTCAACAACTTGATGTTCAGAATGACATCAGCCACTCCTAAATCCTTCATCTTAAAACAGCGAGATAGGAAATCCTTGACCTCCTTAATAACATTCAGATTTGTTCCGAAAATCAGTATGTCATCAACATACAAGCAAAGCATAACTCCCTCGCCCCCACCATGGCGATAGTACACACATTTGTCAGCTTCGTTCACAACAAATCCTGCAGCTGTTAAAGTTCTTTCGAACTTCTCATGCCACTGTTTGGGTGCTTGCTTGAGTCCATACAAAGACTTCAGCAACTTGCACACTTTCCCTTCCTGACCATCTATTACAAACCCATCTGGTTGTTCCATATAAATTTCCTCATCCAACTCTCCATTTAGGAAAGTAGTCTTAACATCCATTTGATGAACGAGAAGACCATGTGAGGCAGCTAGTGAAAGTAGAACTCGAATAGTTGTCAGTCGACCCACAAGTGAGTAAGTATCAAAAAAGTCTTCACCTTCCTTTTGGGTATAACCCTTTGCCACGAGCCGAGCCTTGTACTTTTCAATAGTACCATCAGGCCTAAGCTTCTTCTTGAATACCCATTTGCATCCTATAGGTTTGCACCCATAAGGACGATCAGTTATCTCCCAAGTTTCATTCGCCAAGATGGAATCCATCTCGCTACGAACCGCTTCCTTCCAATAGTCAGCATCTTCGGATGCATAGGCCTCTGAAATAGAACTGGGAGTGTCATCTATGAGGTACACAAGAAAATCATCACCAAAAGACTTGGCAGTCCTATGTCTCTTGCTCCTAGTAGGAACTTCATTGTTCTCCTCCACAGGACTTTCAAAGTGTTCCATCGAAATGGCATGTTCAGTAATTGTAACTGGTTCCTGATTCGATGATCTAGGCATCTCCTGATTAGATGAGGTAGCCATATCCTTCATGGGAAATATATCTTCAAAGAAAGTCGCATCATTCGACTCCATGATCGTACCGACATGCATGTCAGGTACCTCAGATTTTACAATCAAGAATCTATAGCCAATGCTATGAAAAGCATATCCCAGGAAAGCACAATCCACAGTTTTTGGTCCCAGCTTCTGCTTCTTTGGAATTGGTACATTGACTTTCGCCAAACAGCCCCATATTCGCAGATAAGAGAGTTTTAACCTTTTCTTCTCCCATTCCTCGAATGGAGTTATCTCTTTGTTCTTTGTGGTGGGAACTCGGTTTAGGACATGACATGCAGTCAATATCGCCTCCCCCCACCATGCCTTGGAGAGACCCGATGTATCTAACATGGCGTTAACCAAATCAGTTAGAGTACGGTTCTTTTTTTCGGCCACCCCATTTGACTGAGGTGAGTAGGGAGGCGTCCTCTCATGGATTATACCATGTTCCGCACAAAAAGAATCAAATTCATTAAAAAAATACTCTCCACCACGGTCGGACCTAAGCCTCTTGATTTTTCGATCAAGTTGGTTTTCCACTTCAGCTTTATAGATCTTGAAAAAGTTCAAGCCCTCATCCTTAGATTTCAGAAGATACACACGGCAGTATCTAGTGGAGTCGTCAATTAACGTCATGAAATATTTCTTTCCACCTTTTGTCAAAACACCATTCATTTCACATAGATCTGAATGTATTAGTTCTAGTGGTGCAAGATTTCTCGTCTCCGCAGTCACGTGAGACTTACGAGGTTGCTTAACTTGCACACACACTTGACACTTAGATCCCTTGACAGTGGTGAAACTAGGGATTAAGTTCAACTTCGCTAGTCGCGACATGCAACCAAAGTTAACATGACAAAGACGTGAATGCCACACATTTTATTCACTATTGTTGCAAATATGATTAACAACTTTATTGCAAACGTCTGATAAGGATAAATGAAACAGGCCTCCTGACTCATAGCCTTTACCAACAAAGGTTCCATACTTGGAGATTACAAATTTATTCGACTCAAAGACAAGCTTGTAGCCATCTCTACACAGAAGAGATCCGCTAACAAGATTTTTATTGACGGAGGGGACATAATGCACGTTCTTCAGCCGCACAATCTTCCCCGAAGTAAACTTCAGATCGACCGTGCCAATACCACGAATAGAAGCACTTGAACCATTTCCCATCAGCACGGTTGAAGTCCCTGCGGTCTGATAAGATGAAAACATGGAGATATCACCGCATACATGCACATTAGCACCCGTGTCAATCAACCAATCAGGAGAATGACATACTGAAAGAATAGTGGGGAATATACCATACCCAGCATCCTTGATGTCAGTGTCTCCAATGACAACATTAGCGGTCTTGCCGCCTTTCCCAGGATGACGCTTGTCATAGCGATTAGGACAACTAGGAGCCCAATGATCAGGATCTCCACACACATGACAAGCACCTTTCTTCTTGTCACTCTTTTTCTTGAAGTTTGTGTGTTGTACAGCCTTGTTCTTCCCATCAAACTTTGGTTTACCATCTAGCTTGCCCTTGTTCTTGAACTTGTGGGACTGGAAATTTTTCTTCTGTACCAGATTGGCACTAGATCCTTCCTCAATACCTCGAGCACGTGTGTCCTTTTCTCTCTCCTTTTCTTCCACATCAAGAGTACCAATGAGATCCGGAACGGAAAACTCCTGTCTCTTATGCTTCAGTAAGGTAGCAAAGTTCCTCCATGAAGGAGGAAGCTTAGTGATGATACCCCCAGCAACAAACTTGTCCGGTATCATGCAATTGAAGTGCTCAAGTTCTCTAGCAAATGACTGTATCTCATGAGCCTGCTCAACCACGGAGCGCTCTTCAGTCATCCTGTAACCATAGAATTGCTCCATGATGTACAGCTCAGTGCCGGCATCCGAGACCCCAAACTTGGCCTCGAGTGCGTCCCACATATCTTTTTCATTATCAATTAACGCATAAGCATCAACAATGTTCTCACCAAGAACACTTAAGAGAGCAGCCTTAAACAAGGTATCCATTTTCTGAAAAGCTTGTGCCTGTTGGGCATCTTGCTCCCCTTCAGGTTTGCCAAGAGTGGCGTCATAGCAGCTCATGGTCTGAAACCATAAGACTGCTCTCACGTGCCACCTCTTATAGTGGATACCCTCAAACATAGGAGGTCTCATGGAAGCAGCAAAACCACTCGGGGTAAATTGCCTATAATAAGGTTTTTGGATTGTTGGAAATATGAGCAATTTACCAAATGATTTTATTAACAGAAATACTAGATAAAGCATGACTAAAATAGCAAATATAAAGCAAGTCCTGCAATCTGACAGAGAGAAGGTAAACATCGTCTGCATATATGAACTTGAGCTAAACACATCTAGAACAGACACTAGATGAAGTTGCTTATACGACATAGAACCTAACATACGTAGGGCAGAAACTAGAGCCAAGAACTGTAGCAGGACTTCTAACAGAAAGGAGAAGAACACGTACGGCACAGCAGCAGCAGAAGCGCTGGACTTGGGGTCGGTGTCCTCGCCTGCCATGTTGTTGAGGAGGTTGTGGACGTCAGGGAAGAAGTCGTCATCGGGGAAGTAGTAGTCGGCGACCAGATCGTCCGTGATGAAGCAGCCAGTAGTCGCGCTGAGCACTCCCCAAAAACCTTATCACCCTTCTCCCGTACAGGACTCAAAAGGTGCGGTCTCGGAGGCCTACTATCCCGACGTGCGGTGCACGCCGCAAGCCGGGATGAGGAAGAACGTAGCAGCAGCGCAGTGCTCAGGAACTTGTGGCGATAGGAGGAAGAGATTCTGGTGCGTCACTCTGGGAGGAGCGACCTCCCTTTTATAGGTGCAAGAGAAGGAGGCGAGAGGCTGCGCTGGGAGCTGAAGAGAATGAGGGAGACGAAACGAACATGCAGCAGGCGAAGAGGTGCGCCGTTCGTATTCAATCTCCACTGCAGCAAAACGTTTCAGCTTTCGTGTGCCCTTTCGTATACCCGTAGTGCGTGGCAAAAAAATTACATCGGCTCGTTCCCGCAACCCGCGGCGCGGCGCGTCGTGACGAGGCGAGGCGAGGCGAGGCGAGGCGGGCGACGGAGCAGGAGCGCGCGTGGATGTCCCTCTTGTTCTCATGCTCATACAAGTGGGGAAGGAGCCTCCCTTATAAAGAGGTCCAACCCTATTTAAACTAGCAAGGTGGGACTAAACTTTAGTTCCACCTCTTGCCTTGCACGAATGGGCTGCGCGGGCCTCTAGGATTTATTAGAAATTTCTGAAACTACTATTGGGCTAGGCCCAAATAGATAAAAATTCCAGCAGTTCATCATCGACACATGTCCTCGACAAGCAAGGGTGCAATTTGCAGAGATGAAAAGCTCCTCGCACCACTCCTTCCTTGAATGTAGCATGGTAAGATGGGTGTGAGGACTCACTGACAAAGAAAACGATGGAGGAGGAGGATTTTTTTTAGATTGGCTGGAGGCATAGAGAAATATGCGATACAAAATTTTCATACACGTTTGTTTTTTATCATCCTACATATAACCTTGAAATACCAAATATCGCTAAGATCACTAAATTATAGATTGTCAAACTTGCCTCCATGATTGCCACGACCTGGAACAACACAGTACTAGGATCAGTTGTATCAGTCTTATGAGCAGAACCAACATCAACAAAAGAAGGTCCAAAAGCAATTGGAGTAGGATCAATAGCAATTGCAACATTGTCACCAACAACTGCTCCATGCTCAGCAATAGCTGCTCCATGCTCAACAGCAGTTGGAGCTTGATCAACAACAAATACTCCATTGTTAGCAATAACTGCTCCATGCTCAGCAACAACTGGAGCTAGTTCTATTAATCAATCTATTTTTTTTGTCACAATGCAATTCAATACTCTGCCAGATTTGAATTCTTCAACCATGTTCTCAACTGTATTTTGATTTGTCAGTTCAATCAGCGGCAAACACTTATTCCCGAACAGCGGCAACACTTATTCCCGAAGTTTAAGCACTAGAAATCTCCCATCCTCTCCTCTGAGCAGCTTAATCATTTAGGCTGGTCATAGCGGGGAGTAACTTAGACTAGTAACATGCATATGTTGCTAATCTATGTTACTACCCCTATAGTGCATAGTATCATAGATTAGTATCATAGATGGTCTCATTTATTGCCATGCATGACACATAATAGCATCACATTTATTATGTTACGGTATTTACCTATGTTACTATAACCATCTCTCTCTTCTTTAATTACCTGCCACGTAAGCATGTTTGCGAGTCCCAAGTGCATGATACTACTTAGGCCCCTCCCAATGCTCCACCTTGTACAGATGCTAATCCTTCCATGTTGGCAAAAAAATCTGATGTGGCAAATTATTTAAGAGGAAAGAGATGAGTATGGTGACCCAGGAAGAAACAATGCTAAACAGGTGAACCTAGACAAAACATTTAAAGAAAGGAAGTCCACAGTACATGAAGAGCTTTAGTTGCTAAATCATTAAATAAAGCAAGCTTAGCAACCATAGCCACAGTGGGAGTAACTTCGGTAGTAACATCGAGTCCAACTCAGCAAATTTGCTTATGTGACAATGAGTTAATGAGGAGAGATGTAGTACTAGTAACTTAGCTAGTTACTGTAACATCACGTGTCCCAATGCAATATGAGTCTATAACATAATAAATAAAGCTTTGCATGTTACCACACTTATGTTACTACCCACTATTGAGGTAGTAACATAGTCTAGGGATATGTGTATGTTACTAGTGTATGTTATCCTCCATTGTGGCTAGTCTAAGCTAAGCACATATGCATTGGGAAGTATAGTTGCTAAGCTATTTAATGTGCTTAGCACCTCATCTAAGCACCAATGCATTGGTAGCAGCCTTACGTTACCCCACTATGGCCAGCCTTATATAGTATTACAGTGGATGGTGAAGCAAACGGTTTTACATGTAAACACGAACACAAAAGCTACGCAGGCCTTAACGGCTGACTAGGGACTCCGCGAGCCTTCAATACCACAACGCTCGAGGTGAGTAACTGCGTATGCACGCGCCCAACCATATTAAAAAAATAAAAAGATGCAACGAACGCTAATTTGAACCTGTGCATGCATGCAACGTGACAGTGACCAAGCTAACGATAGCACATACACTAGCTACTCCTTTTCGTGCTTCTCTGAAAATGTTAGTTTTTCATTTTATAAGTCTCAATTTGATTGTTCCCCATCACATGTTCAGATTTCAAGATGCATTAAATCATTGCATGGAAGTACTAAGAGAAAATTGATCAATGCATGTACTTTATGAATGCATGCATGATCTTTAATGCATTGGTAAACATAATTTTTTTGAGAGAAACGGGCACATTGATTCAGTGTTTTTGCAAACTACAAAATTATTCCACCACTCATCATCTATCTTGGTTGGTGAAATTTTAGAATTGAGCCATATAAACCGGAAAGGAGGTACTCCCTCCATTTTTATTTAGTCCGCATATTAGAGTTGACTCAAGTCAAACTTTCTAAAGTTTGATCAAGTTTATAAAAAAGAATATAAATATTTACTATAACAAATCTATATGATGTGGAAGTACATTTTATAATGAATCTAATGGTGTTGATTTGTTATTGTATATGTTAATATTTTTGTCTATAAACTTTGTCAAAGTTTATAAAGTTTGACTTTGACCAAAACTAATATCCGGAGTAAATAAAAACGAAGGGAGTAGTATATCTAATCCAAAACATGCATGCCACATTGTGACGGGATCGTTTCCGGAAACAAAGGAACACATTTTTGACACAATACGGCAACAAAGTGTGAAGAAAAATGTGGCAAGACTAAATACAACAACAAAGGTGGCCGGTCGGGCTGGGCAGGAGTAACAAGGAAATTGTCGCAACATCACAAGCTCGATTATAGGAAAACCAAAGACAGACGGAAGATCCATGTATTTTTCGACGTTGATAAAGCGCGACGTGCGTGCACATTGCCATGGCATAAGCACTTACATCATCTACATGGGGCGCGTGACTTTGCATGATGAATTAACGGGCCGCTGGGCCGTCCCACGATGACTGGCTACACCACACATTTTAACCGTATATACCACGTCACGAAAAATCATTTTAAAGGCACAAACACGAAAGAAGTAATTTTAACTATCAAGTAAAGTCAGTACCACTTTGGTACAACCCCTTTACAAAATGTATAAAGGGCAATAGAGACATTTCATAATTCGTACCCACTTCCATTTGTATGGTGCATCATCCACTAGGACGTATACGCCATGCGTGGCTAGAGGACCCGCCACTGGGCCAGCGCACTAACATCAACCGGTATAAGGAGACGCAAAAGTCACGAAAAACTTGGACATGCTGCTAGTGGATTCAAACTCGCGACCAACAAGAAGTCAATTGGAGCTGCTAGCCAGTCAATTGGTCAGCTCAGGTGCTATGAAGGGAGCGCAGGTGCTTTATGTACACATTCAGAAGCGACGTTTTTTGTTTTGGACCAACGTTAACAAACTTTTGCAGTTCACTGAATTTTTTGAATATTTTTTAGGTTATGTGTACCATTCTTGAAAGCAGAAAGATTTTTCTAAATTACAAAAAAATAGAAGACAAACATTTTCTGAAATCTGAACTTTTTTAATACACGAACATTTTCTGAATCTGTAAACAATATTTAATAAGAGAACATTTTTTTGAAAACACGAATAATATTTGAAAAACTAGAGCACATTTGTAAATTCTGAACTCATGAGTTATAGGGAGAATAGAAATTATGTTTCTTTTTAGAAAAATTGTTCACATGAGAAAAATTTTAAACGCTGAACTTTTATGAAAACACGAACAAATTTTGAAATTCTTAACATTTTTTAAAAGAGTTAAGAAAATACAGGTGGCTCGGCTCATTCTACGATTGTGTGTGCGATTGCCCAACTATTTGCTACTCCCTCCGTTCCGAAATAATTGTCGCTGGGGGCGTCGTTCCGACCAGGTAAAACAGTGTGAAAGTACAATACTACCCCCGATTTGAAATTAATCGGGAGGCGTCTTCCTCCGTCGCTCCTCCCCTCCGCCAGGCTTCTACGCCGTCGCTGCTCCCTTTCGCCAGGCTCCTCCATCGTCCGCATCTCTGGCGTCCTTCCCCGCCACGGTCCGCAGCTCCCTCATCGGCCGCCCTTCCCCGCCGCGGTCCGCAGCTCCCTCGCCGGCCGCCCTTCCCGCCGGCTGCCTGCTCCGCCACAGCTTCGGATCCTTCACTGTTGGCCACAGATCCTTCGCCGGCCGCCTCCCCCAACTCCAATCAAGAGCTCGAGGTCAGCCGTTGCGCTGCCCACTTCTGCTGCTCCTCTCGTCTCTGCTCCTCTCCACTCCAATCAATAGAATCTGCAAATTGATCCAAAAAAACAGGTCAATGATGTCAATTTGATTAACTAAATCATCCAAAAACCAGAATGATAAGTCCATATGCTACTGTTGATCCCAAGACCGGAATGACAAGTCCAGGTGTTCCTCAATTGAGGAATATGATTAACTAAGACACAAAGTGAGTAAGGCTGCAAGTAAACCTGATTGATTCTGCGAAGAAGAAGAAGAACACAGGTGTAGCTGCAAGTAAACAGGCTCGCAACTTCAACTCTGCTCTCTTCTTTCTTGTGAGATGTTGGCAATGTCAGTTATTTTTTCTGGGTGAATGAATGAAGTTTTCTGATGTGAATTCGATGGAAGGCTGCCGGTGGAGGAAGGGGGACACTTGATGCCAGCAAGTTTTCTTAATGCAGAGTCAGATCGACGAGGAGGCCAAGGTCGACGCCATCTGTATGTGGCATTCTTTCAGAATCAGGTTACATCGGTGTAAACTGGACATACATTCAGTTCACATCCATCTGATGAAACCATCATGTACAACCGCAAGACTTGGAAACAAGCAAGATACCAACTTCAACCGACAACATGAATACAAGGAGTACATGGGTCTCTAAGACTACTTCATGTCTGAACTTTAAGTTTCAACTGACAACAATTGGTTAATTCATTGTACTCATGCCTGTAAATGTACTCTTACAAACATTTTACTCCATGCTACTCTAGATCATGATTGTAGACAGTCTCTACTCTGCTCACCTCAGCATGCTTGGTTAAGTATTTTTGTTAACCTCTTCACTGCCACAAACTATCAATCAGCAAGCTGTCCTTTGTACACCTCAGCATGCCGTCCCTTTTCGATCAAATTATCTACAGAAACATTGTACATTCAGTTTACAGGCAAAAATGTTTAGCTACTCAAAATACTCCAGACACGTCGAAGCACTCCAGCGCCGAGGAGTAATAAGTAGGAGTAGCAAGCAGTGACTGAAACTGCAGATACGCCGAGGTTAACATTGACAAACTACTGCAACTTTTCCTTATTACTCCAGCAAAACTACTGCAAAACTAACTGAATCGTTTCACTTGAATCAACTACTGCAACCAAATTCAGTTAATTAAGTATGCAGAGATACAAGTACTACCATCAGAGAGAAACTACTGCAACCAAACTGAATTAAGTATGCAGAGATACAACTAACTGAATCTTTTCACTTGAATGAAGTACTGCTACTGCAACCAAACTACTGCAAAACTAACTGAATTAAGTATGCACTCCTTGTTTCTTGGCCTGCTGCAGAAAGAAAGCAAGCAAGCAAATTCAGAGTTTACCATCAGAGGGAACAGAGAAGGGGCTTACCATCATCGATGGAGATGCTGAGGTCGCCGGGCATGGGTGCGTTCCAGTTTCTTGGCCTGCTGAAGCAGCCGGAGGCAGGCCACGACAGCGCATGCTTCTAGCTGGACGAGAGCGATGTCGTGTGGCCGGTCGGCGCGGTGCCCCCGCGGCGCGCCGCTCGGCGCACGCCGGGCCGCAGAGCTTCAGGTTATCGTCGCTCCTTGCGGAGGGCGGCGGCGGCGTCCGGGAGTAGCAGCTGCACGCGGCGGGGATGCCTCTGGCCGTACCTCCGATGACGGGTCACGGAGAGGAAATCACATCAGGGCAGACCGGGAAGGGGAAGAGCGGCATCTCCCTGCGACAGCAGCGAGGGTGGCGTACCGCAGCTGCGGGCGTTGCAGATCGAGCCGCCACGCCAGGAGGGAACTCCATCTCCCTCCGTTGCTCGGGCGCCGCTCCAGATCCGCCGCTCGGCCACCGATCCACGTCCACGCCTTCGTTGCCTATATCGAGCTCTGGCGCCGCTACACATCCACACGTCCTTCGCCTAGAAGCTCGTCGCCGGCGCAAAAAGAATCGATATTTTGTTGACTTACGGGGTATGAGTGGAGGCGGGGTGCTGAGGAAAAAGGGCGGTGGAAGAGGCCGGCGACGGGGAGAGGGAGAGGCCAGCGACGGGGAGAGGAGAGGGCGGCGACGAGGAGAGTGAGAGAGCGGCGACGAGGAGAGGGAGAGGGCGTTGCCGGAGGGGAGAGAGAGAGAGCGGCGACGGGGAGGAGACGGAGAGCGGCGAGCGAGAGAGCTAGTGGGAGCGAGTGAGTGGGAGGGCAAAATTGGAAAGTGGAACTTTTTTATAACATGACAGAATCTGAACTGTGTTTGTCCAACGACAATTATTTCGGAACAGAGGGAGTACAATATGCGGCAAATAGTAAATTCCGTACATTTGGGGAGTAGCGTCAATTGGACGCCACCGCGCACAGGAGGCCGCCGGACTGGGCCAGCCCTCAGGTCGTGCGCGAAATCAGGAAAGATCAGCGAAAAAAGAATGTTAGTGTGATGGACCGAACGTTGTAACCCTCCTTACTCACTGCTCGTCGCTAACGACAAGAGCTAATATGCTTTAGTATCTTTTTTTTCGAGAAAACTTTCAATCTATTCATCTTCTATCACGGCAGTACAACGAACACTAGAAATAATAAAAATTACATTCAGATTCACAGACCACCTAGCGACGACTACAATCACTGAAACGAGCCGAAGGCGCGCCGCCGTCATCACCCCTCCCTTGCCGGAATCGGGCACAACTTGTTGTAGTAGACAGTCGGAAAGTCGTCGTGCTAAGGCCCCGTAGGACCAGCGCACCAGAACAGCAACCGCCGCTGATGAAGAATAACGTAGATCGAAAGGATCCAACCTGAAGACACACGAACATAGACGAACCACAACCAGATCTGAGCAAATCCACCGAGGATAGATCCGCCGGAGACACACCTCCACACGCCCACCAACGATGCTAGACGCACCATCGGAACGGGGACTAGGCGGGGAGACCTTTATTCCACCTTCAGGGAGCCGCCACCGTCTCGTCTTCCTGAGTAGGACACAAACCCTAACAAATTTTAAAGAAACGACTAACAACGGAGCCCTCCCGCCGGCCCTTGCCAAGATCCACCACGCCCCCATGGCCCTAGGGCCACCGGAGACGAGGCGGACCTGCGGCGGAATATGCTTTAGTATCTAACTAGGAAAATTGGACTACAAGAACCATCCATCAACATTGGTTTACTGTAGTGAACTAATCTTTTTTTCCATTTTTTATTTTTCTTCTATTCAGTACTTGTTTCTTTTACATTTTTTTTCGTTTTTCTTTTTCCCCTTATATTTTATAAAAATCTCGCGCTTTTATTTAAAACAACAACAAATGTTTTCCTTTTCCAATTTATCCATAAAATACAAGTATTTGCATTTAAAAAATTCAAAATAAATGTTCATATCTTTCAAAATTGCTCACAATGTCAAAACGTGAATATTTTCTAAAATGATTGAACAAAATTTTGAAAGCATGTCAAAAAGACCAGAAGGTTTTATTTGAAAGCATGTTTTTTTCTACATCACTCAAATGACCTCAATTTTTCAATGGCTTGTATGATCAATTCAATTCAGCATGCCAAGTTGTTTTGCTTTTTGATAATTTTTCCAATTCGTGGATTTTTCTCGATTAAAAAAGATCGATAAATGGCAGGACGTGTCACAACTTGGATACGGTGTCAAGAATCGTGCAATTGGATGCCTACCGTGGCCATGCCCACTAGCTTATAAAAGTTGGGGTCATTTGAAGGATATCCAATAATAGACTATATTGAACAGAGAGTGTTCAGGTTTGCCAGAAGACTTCGTCTGAGAGCGCGTTGTTTCTCAACATTCTTGAAATGGACCAATTTTGTCCATGACTTTATATGACCAATTCAAGACATCATACCAAGGTTTTTTGGTTTTTGACAAATTTTGCATTTTCTAGAGTTTTCTCGTTCAAAAAAGGCCGATAAATGATCGAACATGTTGCAATTTGCATACGATGTCAGAAATCGTTCAAACTTGACATGGATGACTAACATGGGAATGCCCACCTGCTTGCAAAAGTTGTAGTCATTTCATAGATGTTCAAAAATAGACCATATTCAATGATGGGTTTCCAGGTATATCAGAAGACTCCGTCTGAGAGCACGTTGTTTCTAGACATCCTTGTATGGCCCCAATTTTTTTCATGGACTTTTATAACCAATTCAAGGCATCATGCCAAATTGTTTGAGCATCATGGAATTGTTGATGGAGGATGGCTGATGATGACGACGGCATCGAATCCCCCTCTCCGAAGCCCCAAACGGATTCCAGATCAACCCTCACGATGAAGAGCAGGAGATAGCAGTGGCTGCATATCGCAAAACATGATGATTTCTTCTCTCTGATTTTCTCTCTCTGCGTATAGGTATTTATGGAGTGGGAATTAGGGCAATCAAAGGCTTGTGGGACCCACAGGCTCATGGGCGCGCTCTAGGGGAGTGGCCCCCATGTAGTTCTCTTCGCCAATATATTTTATATTTTGTGGAAATATTCTCCGTAAATTTTCAGCTCAATCCGAGAACTTCTGTTTCTGCACAAAAACAACGGTATGGTAATCCTGGTGAAAACAATTTATTTAGCATTTTCTAGTTAATTCGAGGGAAAAATACGCGCAAAAATTAGAGTGTTCGTGACAAAATTAATTTTTCACCATCGAGAACTAGAGGGAAATTTGGATCTATTGTTTTTATACAAGGAGAACCAGACGAAAATTGTTTTGGAAGAACCGCGACATGGTTACATATATTTATTACTTTGGCATGGAAATTTTCAAAAATTTGTTTTTGGCATGGAAAATTAGAGTGTAGTTTACATTTTATTTATTATTGATTGAAAGGGAAATTAGATACATCTAAATAGCAAGGACTTTAAAATTGATTTTGTAACATGTACTAAATAACGTATAGCACGGTTTTCCTCGGCTAACTGTTGATATAAAAAAGGCATTGAGCTTGAAGTTGCGACGGGCCTTGGAGGATGTTGTGATCGGGAGATCCGCAATGTTGGGATGATGGACACGATGGTGTTGTCATGAACATTGGCGATCAGTTGGCAGATCTCGCTCCTGATCGGTCGTCTCGACCAAGATCGCATCATTCCCACAAGACTTCCCATGGAAACTACGACCGGCGTGGGAGAAAACTGCGACCGCAAATCCTAGAAGCTGCGATCGGCCCCAGAACATGTTGTGACCAGCGAGACCGGCGACTTTTGATCGGTGTTGAGAGTGCAGTCGGTGGTGCTACAAAGTGGTGACGACAATATGCATCAGCTGCGACCTACCGCTGACGGTGTTGTAACAACATATCCGAGAGGCTGGCACATCAATCTAGTCTCCTCGTTCCTTCCACCTCCATGGCGATAGAGAATGAAGGGAGGGTATTGCAGCTACACCCACGGTTTAAAAAACCGACCGTACTTGCAGTTGTACCAGAAATAGGAAACCTCCAACCTCGATAGTTGGTTAAAGAAAAACATTCTAATTCGACCAACCGATCTTGATCGTGGTGAGTCGCCATGACTCTCGAGAGGCACGTTTTTTCTATTTCCGAGAGGCACGGCCATGTCTCTCATAGAAGCAAAACCATGCCTTTTGCGGAAGTAAAATCGTGCCTCTCACGTCAGAAGAGAAAATATTTTTTTCGCACAAAAAAGAAAATTTGAATTTTTTTTATCAAAAAGCTAGAAAAGACTTGTGAAAAACCGAAAAGTTGTGAAACCCAAAAAAAACAATCTAAGAGCCAAAAACACGTGCGGCAATGTAAAAAAACAAAATCCAAAGGCAGCGCATAGCATGACATGTGGCGACGGCCGAGAGCGGGCCAAGTGACGTGCTCCCGGTCCACCCCAAGTGATCGTTGGGAGGCTCATGAGGAGTGCTGGCCAACTGGTTGCTGTAGAGGATATGATCAAAGGATGTGAATCCTTGTTAGCTGTTTGCATTCCTCTTTTGAATCGTACACGGGGGCAGCCCATGTGAATCGTTACTAGCTGTTTGAATGTTATTGTCATTTTATTTGAATCATCTTATTGTTATTTGTTGACTGTAGCTGCCAGGGTCTGCTCTTTTGTAATGAATTTCCTTTTCAGTTTTTTTCTTGATGATTAATTGTTGTTTCTTAATTAATTTTTATTTTTTTGTATATTTTTCTTATTCACTATTTAGTAGAAAATTGTTCCACTCTTTTCCCTATTCCTAATTAAGTGCATTCAATCTTTAGCTTCATATTCGTTTGTTGTTACCATAGATTAAAAATTGACTGTTTAGGCTTTCACTATTTTTGTTTTGTTTTTATCTTCCATTTTTCTTATTTTCTATAATTTTTTTGTTTTCTATTTTCATATTTTAATTTTTTTATTCCTCTCTTTATTTAATATATTTTTCTGTCTTCTTTCGTTTTCTTTCTTATCCAAATGACATTAGTATTCAAAGTTGGGTCACAACTGCATGTTTTGAAGTGTGGTCACAACTACAAGTTTTCAAGTTGGGTCGCATTTGCAAGTTAAACTAGGGTCGCAGCTGCAAGTTTTTAAATATGGTTGCAACTGCAAGTATACAAACTCGTGTCGCAACTGTAAGTTTTTTAAGTCGGACGGCAACTGCAAGTTTTCAAAGTCGGGTCACAATTGCAAGTATTCAAAGTCAGGTCGCAACTCCAATTTTCCAAAGTCGGCTTCCAAGCGCAAGTTTTCAAAGTCGGCTCACAACTACAAGTTTTCAAAGTCGGATCGCAGCTGCATGTATTCAAAGTCGACTTGCAACTAGATGTAATTCAAAGTCGGGTCGCAACTGCAAATTTTCGAAGTCGGGTCGCAACAACAAGTTTTTGATGTTAGGTCGCAAGTGCAAATATTCCAAGTCGGGTCGAAACTGCAGGTTTTCAAAGTCGTGTCGCAACTGCATGTTTTCAAAGTAGGGTCGCAACTACAAGTTCAAATTTAAGTCGCAACTGCAAGAATTTCAAGTTGGGTTGCAACTTCAAGTATTCAAAGTCGGGTCGCAACTGCATGTTTTCAAGTGGGGTCGCAATAGATAGTTTTCAAAGTTTTGGCTTGCAAGTGCAAGTTTTTAAGTGAGGAGTTTTCAAGATATGGTCACAACTGCAAGTTTTCAATGGGGTTGCAACTGCGAGCTTTAAAATGAGGTTGCAATTGCATGTTTCAAATCGGGCCGCAATTTTTAAAAGAATTATTGGCTATTTTCTTCTAAAATATAGTTACCACTCACTTTCCATTCAGGTCGATTTTTCCTTCTCAATGTGTCTTCCATTTCAGCCCAATGTCACGTGATGACAAACCCATCTAGAAAGTTCTTTTTCTTTTGTTTATTTGTAGTACATAGTTAATAAAAATCTATCTGAAACCAGCAAGAAAAAGAGACGCCCAGGCAAAGAAGTAGCAACTAATTCCCATATACAAACTATAAATATCCAATACACAACCAGCTCATAGAAACTAAAAAGGCTCAAGCCCATAGAACAATTGAAAAACAGCCTACAACAACAACAGATGACGTCAGCTGATGTCACGTGAATGAGACCAATGTATATCTGATTTGGATGTGTTCTAGGCACTCCCAACAACTAATCTGCATTATGTGTAGGAGCAACTCTAGCAGACCCCGCATCCTGCCGGCCTGCAAAACGCATTTGCGGTTCGCGCATAATCGCTTTTGCGGGCTGGCTCGGGCTGGCACAGATGCAGACCCCCCAAACGGATCCGTAAAAAGGTATATTCGCGGAATACCTTTTTACGGGTCGACTTTGCGGGGTCTGCTCTTTGCGCCGCTGCATCCCGCATATCATTGGCCCGCAAATATCAAATCCAACATAATTCAACAATCGAAAACAAACTGAATTATTCAAACCAAACATAATGCAATAATTATCCGCATTACAAAAAAATATTCAAATCACCGTAGCAAACTTAAATAATGCAATAAAAAACATGTCATGAATACCAATACAAATGAATACAAAAAATAGTCACTGTCCAGCCCTTTACCAATGGTGCTCAATGAGATCCTCCTGAAGTTGAAAGTGTGTGTCTGCATTTTCAATCTTCTTGTATGTCTAAAGAAAAGCTCTAATGCGGTTTGGGTCTCTAACTGGTTTGACACGGCTACCCATATTGTCGTAAAAGAATTCTAAGTTCATTCCTCTCGCATCTTCAAGAATCATATTGTGCAGGATAACACAGCATGTCACGATGTTCTTCAAGGTTTTGTTATCCCAAAAACCAGCAGGACTACGGACAATGGCAAACCTAGATTGCAAAACACCGAATGCTCTTTCAATGTCTTTTCTGGCTGCCTCTTGCACCCTTGCAAATTCACATTGTTTTTTTTTGTTTTGGGTTCTTTGATGCTCTTGACAAATGTGCACCAAGGAGGGCATATACCATCTGCAAGATAGTACCATTTTATGTATTCATGCCCATTGATAGTGTAGTTGCAAGCAGGAGCATCACCACTAGCAAGCCTAGCAAACAAATGAGATCATTGCAACACATTGATATCATTGAGAGTGCCCGGCATACCAAAAAAGCAATACCAAATCCATAAATCCTCGGATGCTACGGCCTCTAGCACAATTATTGCATCATGAGACTTGCCACAATACATTCCTTGCCAAACCTTGGGGCAATTTTTCCAATTCCAATGTATACAATCAATGCTACCTAGCATGCCAGGCCAACCTCTCCTCTCACTAGATGCCATCAATTTCTTCGTGTCATCTTCATTGGGTGCCCTAAGATACTTAGGACCAAAGACACAGACGTTCACTTTTGCAAATCTACGCACAGACTCAATTGTGCTATTTTCACCAATGTGAAGATACTCATCGGCATAGTCAGCTGGAACGCCATATGCAATCACCCGCATAGCTACGGAGATTTTTTGATACACACTAAATCCCTTTAAGCCAGCGGCATTCCTTCTTTGAGTAAAATACCGCAATTTGCCTCGCAAGCTTGAACAAGTTTCACATAGAGGGATCGGCACATTCGGTACCTTCTCCGGAAGAGGTGCGGAGGATATGTAGGATTCTCTGCCAAATAGTCTTGCATCAACATCTCGTTCCCAAGATGGCGATTCCGAGGAATGCATAGACGCCCGACAGTTGATTCTCGCCTCCTCTTCTGGTGCTCGTCTTCATGCTCCTTCACGGCAAGCGCCATGACTAATGTTTGCTACCGGAAGGTCGCAAGCATGGTCTCAACATCCGAGTCGTCCGAATCGGGCGACTCGGAGAGCAAGAACTTCTGGCATGGGCTCAAATCCATCTACACACATACCGGCGTGCCAATCAACTACACATCTTGCAAAATTCACAAAAAAAGGACTAACCGATGGCAGGTGATCCCAGGCGGCGACGAGGGGGCGCGCTCGACGGTGGTCGATCCCCGGCGGCGGCGACGACGAGGGGCGTCTCTTCTCGCCGGATCCGGGGGGAGGGGGGGGTCGGTGCAGCTGCTCAGCACGGGAGGGTGTGGGGCGTCCCCGCGGCGCGATTCTGCCTGCAGATATGGCCGGAATCACCGGCGGCGTGCGGGCGGAAGCAAGGGCGGGCGGCGGCGGAAAGAGGGGGGAAAGCGCGCGGGGCTGAAATGTCCCTCCCGCCAACTGCTTCTCTCCAATGCAGGGCACCGCAGCCGCGAGGGGGAAATCCGCTTTTTCCCGGGTTGGGGTCGGGATTTTGCCGCGCCCCCCAAATTTTTTTGCGGGCCGGGGCGGGATGCGGGGTCTGATCGGGCAGGTTTTCCGGCCCGTACCTGCATTTTGGCGGTTATTTTGCGGGTCGGGAGCGGATGCGGGGTCTGCTAGAGAATTAAGTGCTCATCCATTTTAACTTGTTGGAAAAAAATGCATCAACTGTTTACATTAAACCATAAATGTTGTAACAAATTTATGTTAACTTCAGGAAGATGCATAATATTTTTATATTTGAAATAATGTTTGTGGTACCTTTTCAAGAAAATACATAGGTATATATTATTGTCGACAGAAACTTCGTCCAGACTTATTATGTCCCCTCTTTTTTTGGTTCAATGTCTGAGCATAAGTTTAACTAAACATATATAGACTATATGTCAAAAAAAAATCATCTCGTCTGAAATCCCTTCAGAATAGAAATCCAATAGTAAACTTGTTGTAGCATGTACCACATATATTGATAGTGATATAGATAACCAAAGTTTGATAACAAATATGAGGAGGCCCAATAAAGCTGAACAAAGTGATTATTTAGTTATGAAATGCTCATTTTTAACTGAAAATTATAGATATAGAGGAGACATAGAAAAATAAAGCATGGTTGAAAATACAAATTAGTATATGATTGGGAATATAAGTTTTTTTAGGTAATATAAGCGGAAAACTCAAAACGGTGCCCGGGCTCATCTGCTCCCTCTCAGCAAAAAATTCAAAAAAAATACTAGAAAAATTCAAAAAATTCCAAATTGTTTTGTGGTGGTAGATAATTAGACGCGTGATGTGCGCATCAAAATTCAACTTATTTGGACATCTGAGCAGCTCTCGGCAAAAAAGACAAATCGGGTCAAAACAGTGCATGAACAGTAAACATTTTTACAGACCCTGATTTTGTCTTTTTTGCCGAGAGCTGCTCAGATGCTCAAATGAGTTGAATTTTGGTGCGCACCTCACGTGTCAAATTATCTACCACCAAAAAGAATTTGGAATTTTTTGAATTTTTCTAGTATTTTTTTTGAATTTTTTGCTAAGCGGGGGTGCAGATGAGCCCGGGTGCAGATTAGCCGCACTCAATATAAGCTACTTATACAAAATAAAAGCAAGGACTAGACAATGCCCCAAGAATATAGCACGAATACGTAGTGAATTCTCACGCGGGGAGAAAGGCATCTACGCAGAGGTAGTCAAGGTTGGCAAGGTCGGATATTGTCAGGCACGGTTATTTTTTCCGAAAAGGTGTCAGACACGGTTCCGATTATACCCTGTGCCCTACGAAAGAAACTAACTAGGTACGCTTACGTAACTTGACTAACAACTAATCCCTCTGCCCCCCTGATTTCAACTGGGTGGGTCCCTCCCCTAATTCCCTCCAACAGAAAAAAGACACTTAAGCTGTTACGTTAGTTTACGTACAACAGCTACGTAGGTGTAGCATACATTGCTTTCTTGCCTAAACATTATTATGGTTTAGCACCGTGAGGTCCATGTATATATAGAGGGGGTCTAACGCTAAATCTGCGTGCGTATCACGTACAAGTACTTTAAATAGCAGACTCGTCAATCCATCCATCATGACGTACGCGGGTGTATCTGTCATCGCCGACGGCAAGCTCGTGGGCGGTTCTACCTCGCCAACCGTCGACGCCGGCACGGCCAGCGGGTACCACTTGCTCGCCGTGGAAGGCTACGCGCCGACCCACAAACCCATCTGGTCTCGCAGTTTCACCATCGGCGGCCAACGCTGGGGCAACCACCTGGACATCGCCGACTTCATATCGCTTGAGCTTTGCCTCATGGACATCACTTCATGTGCCGTCAAGGCACAGTTCGAGTTCAGCTTCGCTGAAGACACCGACAAGCAAGATCCTGCACGTATCAATGTTAGCAAAGTATTCGAGTTTCGGGCATTCTATGAGTCCCATAAAAAACTCATCAAAAGAGAAGCCTTGAAGAGACACATCAAGCACAACAGTTTCACCATACGGTGCGACGTAGTGGTCGTGGACGATGACACTGCCGGCGCCACTCCTCCCATCATCGTGGTGCCGCCGTCCGACATGCGCCAAAATTTCACCAAGTTTCTCCTGGCCGGGGAGGGCACTGACGTTGTCTTTGAGGTCGGCAGCGAAATGGTCCGTCTTCAAGGCGTTGCTCTTTGACCCCATGAAGGAGAGGACGTCGCTGACGGCGACGGCCACTATAGTCCAGCTGGTAGACGACATGGATGCGTAGGCGTTCAAGGCGTTGCTTGGGTACGTCTATGGCGACTAGCTGCCTGCGTGGAATGAGGATGATAATGAGGGCGTCCTACTGGGGCAGCTGCTTGTTGCGGCGGATCGGTACGACCTCCCAAGGCTAAGGGAAATGTGCGAGAATAAGCTGTGCGAGGTGCCGTCATCCGATATGAAACAGAACTTCACCGACCTTCTCCAGTCTAGAGAGGGCACCGACGAGGTTTTCCAGGTCGGCAGCGAGACGTTCGCTGCCCACCGTTGCATCCTCGCGTCCCGCTCTACCGTCTTCAGAGCGTTGCTCTTAGGCCCCATGAAGAAGGAAGGCACGTCGACGGTGGTACATGTAGATGACATGGACACCACGGTGTTCGAGGCGATGCTTGGTTTCATTTATGGTGAATCTCTGCCGGTGCCGGCGGACTATGAGAACCATGGTGTCATGCTACAGCACCTGCTCGTCGCGGCGGATCAGTATGATGTCCCGAGGCTCCGATTGTTGTGTGAGAAGATGCTGTGCGAGAACATTTGCGTGAGTACGGCGATGACCATCTTGGCGCTTGCTGAGCAGCATGGCTGCAATGGCCGGAAGAAGGCATGCTACGATTTCCTCCGGTTTCGGGATAACCTGAGGGAGGCGGTGACCACGGACGGCTTCGATCATCTCTGCAGGAGCTGCCCCCATGTTATGAAGGACGTGATCCTTGCCATGCTTCAATTTTCATAGGAAAGGACTGCTGGTCAACTGCAATATGCAATTTTCACTTGAAGAGAGATACAAATTACTACTACTGGCTATCTTCTGAAAAAAAATGTACTACTACTAACTACTAGTCTACTGATGAAAATACTTCTATCATGTTTGCATGCTAAAAGTCCACTGAAACTTAGAGATTAAGAGTGCCAAAGAGATCAGGACGTTCATTTCATCGTTTGAAAGGCTGCTAGATACGAGGACAATAGTGATCTAGATAGATAAACAATGTACTGAATGCAAGGTTGAACATCAAAGGGCGTTACAGTTCTCTTTCTTGAAAAAGGGTTCTGTTGCACTAAAGGGCATTACAATTCCATACTTCAACTACAACAAATGACAGTCGAATGTAAGGAGGGAACCACCATCTACAAAGGTTGGACATCACGGCTCGACTGTTTCGTAGAGGGCACACAAAACATGCATGCATCGGAGGTGTCAAGTCCTGGCCTGCAATGACGTTGGTTGGTGAAAAAACTCTGACGGGTGTACCAGCCATATGAGGAAACGACAACTATTTGACGAATATATCTCATCATAGTCTTAATTGTACCAGTCGCGGATAGGGTTCCATTGTGGAATAACATCGGCTGAGGAACAAAGAAGGGCAACGAGGAAAATACGAGTAATTGGACAGAAATAGTGATTATCAAACGAGAAACAATATCAAGCATACGATTAAAAGAGCGATACAATGATTAGTGCTAATATGTAGGGTCCGTCTATATCTCACATCTAATTAAGTATGATGGCAGCGCCACCTTATTTTTAATTTTTTGTCCTATTTATTTGATTTTAATTTGTTAAAGCCCAGAACCAAAAACGAAACTACTGTACGATTCTTCCTCGCCCGGTATGTGCACGATGCTATTTTGAATGCATGGCTGCATCTTTCATCCCATGCATCAACGGCTTGATGGCATGTCGGGCACCTATCTGCCAGAACGTGTTGTTTGTGTAGTGGAACTCAACTAGAAACCAGATTGTCATGCGTCCGCCTTGGTGGCCAGCCCTAATGCAAATCTGATCACTAGCTCCTATCAAAAAAAAAATTGGTCGCTAGCTACCATACAAAAAAACAGATCACTAACTTTTTCTGAAAAAAAAACTGATCGCTAGTGCAACTCGGACAAAAAAAGGTTAGGCCCCAGTTGTGACTCGAGGGTGGAGTTGCAACTGAGACGAGAAAAAGTTGAGCCCCAATTGCGAGTCGACAGTCGACTTGCAACTGAGGAAAAAAAGGTCGGGCCCTAGTTGCCAATCGAGGTTGGACTCGTAATTGGGACTAAAAAAGGTCGGGCCCTAGTTGCAAGCCGAGGGTGGACTTGCAACTTGGATAAAAAAGGTTGACTCCTAGTTGCGAGTAGAGGATGGACTTGCAACTCGGACAAAAAAAGATTGGACCCTAGTTGCGAGTCAAAGGTGGATTTGCAACTCGGACAAAAGAGGTTGGGCCCCAGTTACGAGACGTGGGTGGACCTACAACTTGGACAAAAAAAAGTCTATCCCCATTTGTGTCGAGAGTGGACTTACAACTAGGACGAAAATGGTTGGGGCCCCTTACATATTGAGGGTGGACTTTCAACTCGAACAAAAAAAGGCTGGACCACAGTTGCGAGTCAAGGATGGACTTGCAATTTGAACAAAAAATGTCGAGATCCAGTTGCGAGTGAGAGTGCAAACGTAACCAGGAAAAGGGTCGGGCCTCAGTTGCGACTCGACGGTGGACTTGCAACTCGGACAAAAAAGATCAGACCCCAGTTGCAAGGTGAGGGTGGACGTGCAACTTGGACAAAAAAAATCAGGTCTGAGTTACAAGTCAAGAGGGATATTGCAACTGGGACAAAAACTTTCAGGCTCCAATTACGAGTTGAGGATGGACTTGCAATTAGAAAAAAATTAGGCCCCACTTGCGAGTCGACGATGGACTTGCAACTTAAAAAATCCCAGGTCCCTAGTTGCGAGTCGAGAGCAGACTTGCAACTGGGACAAAAAAATCGGGCCCAGTTGCAAGTTGACGCGGACGTGCAACTATAACAAAAAATTTATCGGGTCCCAGTTGCTAGTCGGGGGCGGACATGCAACTGGGACAAAAAATGGTCGGGTCCCAGTTGCGACTCGAGGGTGGACTTGCAATTGGGACAAAAAATGGTCGGGTCCCAGTTGCGAGTCGAGGGTGGACATGCAATTGGGACAAAAAATAGTCGGGTCCCAGTTGCGAGTCGAGAGTAGACATGCAATTGGGACAAAAAATTGTCGGGTCCCAGTTGCGAGTCGAGGGTGGACTTGCAATTGGGACAAAAAAAATGAGGCCCCGGTTACGAGTCAAGGGACGACAAAAACAGAACCGAACATGCCTAGGCCAACAACAAGATACACAATAAAACAAGCAACAACAAGCGAGGTGGAAGGTAGAGCGCTTGCACGAAAATTACAAGAACTAAATCAAGCGGCGGATTTAAAGAATACCTATAAAATTTTAAAAATCATGGATTTCAGAAGACCAAAAAAAAGGGAAAGAAAAAAACAAAAGTAATAAAATAATGAAAAACAAAAAAAAATCTTATAGCAAATTTTTATCCTATGGTGATGTAAAAAAAATTAGTCAGTACATCAACGTTGTAAAGAAAGTGCATTTATATTGTACAACTATAACATTGCCCTGCTAAAAACCTTGGTATGGCTAATTACATCATTGCTGGAAAAAAGGCTACAGTGAGACAAACTTCTTTCTCTTCTTACTAAACAAACATCCATCTATCTCGGGACTAGGGCACTGTCTAAAAAAAATTAGCAGAGCTTTCCACCACAACACACATAACATCACCTTGATCATGTATCGGAACCAAGTTTGGTTAGAACGGCCAGCAATTGGCAGACCTTCAAATTATGACTCAATCTCTTTAAATTCCAGTGCAAAAGCCCAACAACCAGACCGCAGCACGCGACTTGACACGTGGCCCAGAAAAACAAAACAGGAACAGTCCACCCACTCGCGTGGATGTGGACAGAGGCTGCCGCGTGCGACAACAGGATGCGAACGAGCGCGCGAAGGAGACAATCACGTTGCACGAACTTTAAAGACAAACAAAGATCAACGGTTCTAAATTTAGATGTGAGATAGGTATTTCACATCTTTTTTTTTAGAAAAGGAGGATGACGCCCGGCCTCTGCATCTGGAAGATGCATACGGTCACTTTATTGATTATTCTCGAGGACCATACAAAGTATTACACCAATGTGTCTGAATCCACCATCTTGGCAATATATGCCACTACTCCTATCCAATATGATGAAGGGGTGCTAACCGGGCCACTACCCAGACCACTCACGTAAACCTAACATCAAAAGTCGGAAGCCGAAACACATTCGGAAGCCCCAGCCGAGCCACATACCGGGTCTGGGGCATAATCCGGTCAGACGCACTCGTGTGTCGTCGCCGCCATCTTCCACAGGTCCGTCTTCAGATCAAATTGAGGCTTCTACCATGTCTGGCCACTCCGCCATTGGCGCCACCATGACGCCAAACAGCAACCTCCTCCTGCGCGAGTCCATCTCCGTGCATCGGACGTCGAGCCTCCACAGCGCCATGCTGCCGACATCCGCCGCCATCAATGTGTGAGATGGAGCACCGCTCCACCATCGCCCCAGCCAACACTTACTCCAAAACGACGCCCCCAGGATAACCGGAACGCGTCGGGGGAAAAGCGGAGGCTTGGGCGAAAAAGGGCACGCCGTCGGCAGCTGTCACCGACCCCAAACAGCGCCCGCCACCACCCTAGATGTGAAATAGCAAACCTGTAATATGTAATGGCGCAGCAAAGCCCCCAAACCACTTATTGCAAATTAAGGAAATCACTAGGGGTTTGCACAATGTTCCAAAAGGTCGCATGTAAAGAAATAGCAACATTCCTGGAGGATACAAGGATAGCAGTACGAAAATCTTGCAGGATAATTAACTAAGGAACATCCACCCACAAGAACACATGATACACCATCGCCCGCAAGAGACGAACGAAACTGAACTGAAGATATAGCAATTTGTCGCAAGCTAGACAACGTCGTCCATCAGTGATCCAATGGCACCCACCCCTCAGACTTGTTAAACAACTCGGCTGCTGGATCCAATAGTTTTCTAGATCTAAGTCAAAGAGCCTTCATTCTCTTTTCCTTCTGCAATGACAAAGAGTAAACAAGGGAAGTGGGAAAATTGCCGGAATATGTTGAGCTAGCATTAATATGAAGTCCTACTTTGGGGGTAGCAGGCCAAGGATCGTGTCTTTCATAAGAGAGGGGCAGCTCCTGCACAAGTGATCAAAGCCATCCATGTCAACCACCGCCCTCAGGTTGTCCGGACACTGGAGGAATTGGTAGCACGCCTTCCTCGGCCCATTGCAGCCGTGCTGCTCGGCGAGCGCTAGGACGGTGGTCGCCGTACGCACTTTGATGTGCTCGCGTAGCTTCCTCTCGCACATTGCCTGGAGTCTTGTGAGGTTGTACCTGTCCGCCGTAATGAGCAGGTGCTGCAGCAGGTCGCCCTTGTTTTCATCCGGCACTAGCGCAGGAAATGAGTCACTGTAGATGAACCCAAGCATCGCCTTGAACACCGCAACATCGATGTCCTCTATCTGCACGGTGGTGTCCATCAATGTGCCTTTCTTCATGGGACCAAAGAGAGCTGCTCTAAAGACCGTAGACCCGGCTGCGAGAACACAACGATGGGTGGCGAAGGTCTGACCACCCACCTGGAAGACCACGTCGGTGCCCTCCCCTGCCAGGAGAAAGTCAGTGAAGTTCTATTGCATGTCGGACAGAGGCACCGTGATGAACGCGGCGTAGCCTACTGGACGCCTCGCGACGCCGGCATCGTGTCCGATCGACAAAAGGGAGGGCAGGAGGCAGCGGAGAGGCGGCCGACATAGGACGACGCTGATTCATATAGACTCTAGCGAGGCGAGGTAACATGGGCCGGCCTGTTTAATTACAGATCCCGGTTTTGAAACCTTCTATAAGGTTCCATGCCGGTTTTAACCAGTTTGCCAACCATCTAGAAGGTTCAGGAACATGTTTTTCTCTCTCTTAATTTTCGCTTTTTCTCTTTCTTTTTTCATTTATTTTTTATTTTTATAAAACCCATAATTTCAAATAATGTTCAACATATACAAAAAAATCAAATAACGTCGTAAAAAATTGCTCCCTTTTCCAGAAAAGTTAGGCATTTAAAAAAAATCAGGCTTTCAATTTTTTCAAAAATTCCAAGTTTAATTCATGAATGTTCATGTTTTCCAAAAGACGTTTGGAATTTCAAAATTTCATAATCTTTCCAAAAAACAATCCAAAATTCGAAATTTTCTTCAGGTTTTCAAAAAATCACAAGATAAGAAAGAGCCCAGATGTGTTGATACATTTACAAAAAAACACCCCAAGATAAGATACAGTACAATCACAGCCTTGGAGGTGCTTGTCCAGATTGCCAACTACCGCCGATCTCCACCACTGCGGCAGCGCCGCTAGAGATAAGAGAGACAGCAAACCATCATAACCTAGTCCCAAGATGCACCATCGCGGACAAAGCCGCTTAGGACTTTCTCCGATGTTGGGTCCACCCCCACTTGATCAGCAGTCTTTCTTTCTTTTTCTTTGAAGAAAAATGGAAACAAGACTACCTTCCTATACCTAATCCTAGTTGGAGAGATTGTTTCTGTATTCACTGAATCAATGAGGTTACAACGTGTTTACATATACCCCACAGGGAGAGAGCGAGCGCTCCTGGAAAAGTGGCACGCAGGCCACGAGCGTTGCTAGATCCTAATATCTAGGAGAGGACTCAGTTTACAGACTTAACGTTACATACACAAGTGACCGTTTAACACCCCCCCTCAGCCGGAACTCCGTTTGGTAGGACGTTCAGGCTGGTACGGAACTCGTGAAACACTTGAGAAGGCAGCCCTTTGGTGAACAGGTCAGCGAACTGTGAACTTGATGGAACATGAAGAACACGAGCTTCACCTAGAGCCACACGATCCCGGACGAAATGAAGATCAATCTCAATGTGCTTCGTTCATTGATGTTGAACTGGGTTGGAGGCGAGGTAGGTGGCGCTGACATTATCACAATAGACCATGGTTGCTCGTGTTGGGGGACACTTGAGATCATGCAAGAGTTGTCGTAACCAGCAGGACTCAGCAACACAATTTGCAACACCCCGGTACTCCGCTTCGGCACTGGATCTGGAGACAGTGGATTGGCGCTTCGAAGACCAAGAAATGATGTTGTTGCCGAGAAAAACGCAGAAACCAGAAGTGGACTTGCGAGTATCAGGGCACCCGGCCCAATCAGCGTCTGTATAGGAAATGAGATCATGTGCGGGTGACTTGTAGAGCTGAATACCGTAATGAGAGGTGCCTTGAAGATACCGAAGGATGCGTTTCACTAGCTGCATATGAGTGTCGCGTGGCTCATGCATGAACAAGCAAACCTGTTGAACTGCATAGGATATGTCTGGGCGAGTGAGGGTGAGGTATTGCAATGCACCGGCCAAGCTGCGGTAGTATGTGGGGTTGGAAAGCGGTGTACCAGCGTGGATGGATAATTTGGAGGAGGTGTTGACAGGTGTGGACACAGGTTTGCAATGTAGCATGTTGGCACGGTGAAGGATCTCAAGTGTATACTGTTGTTGACAGAGGAACAAACCGGAGGAATTGGGAGTAACATTAATACCAAGGAAATGATGTAACTCACCAAGGTCCGACATGGAGAATTCCTTCTTGAGAGAGGCGATGGTGGAGTGAAGTGTGGCGGCAGTGTTGGCGGTGAGGATGATATCATCCACATAAACCAGAAGATATGCAATGGTGTGTCCATGGTGACGGATGAATAACGACGAGTCACTCTTGGAAGCACAAAATCCAATAGACAACAAGAATGCCTTGAACCGAAGGAACCACCTCCGAGGGGCTTGTTTCAAGCCATAGAGAGACTTGTTGAGGAGGCACACATGATCTGGGTGAGATGAGTCAACAAAACCAGCTGGTTGAGAGCAGTAGACAGTCTCCTTGAGATCACCATGCAGAAATGCATTTTTGACGTCCAGTTGGTGAATTGGCCACGGGTGAGAGGTGGCAATACTGAGCACCACACGGATAGTGGCCGGTTTGACGACCGGACTGAAGGTCTCATCATAGTCCACACCTTCTTGTTGAGTGAACCCCCGGACGACCCACCGGGCTTTGTAACGAGCCAAAGATCCATCCGTGTGAAACTTATGGCGAAAAATCCACTTCCTCGTCACAATGTTGACACCTGCAGGCTTAGGCGCCAATTGGGATCCTTGAGGGCTTATTTGTACGTTGGAGGTATAGGAGAGAGTGGTGTGGTAGATGCATCAGCAAGAAAGAGGCGGCGAGGCATACAGTAGCCGCGTTTGGCCCGGGTTGTCATCGTATGGGAATTACGTGGGGGCCGGGCTGGTTGTGCATGGCGTGGTAGACGTGGCGGAGAGGGAGTGGCTGTGCATGCCTCAGATCCCGAGGTAGATGCGGTGGGGCAGGCGGCAGGCATGGGCGACGAGGCGGCAGGTGAGGCAGAGCCGACAGGCATGGGGGGCGAGGTGGATGCGGCATGGGCGGTTGGTGGGGAAGGGGGCGCAGTAGGCGAGGTAGATCCGGACGAGGAGGTGCACGCCGCGGAATAGGAGTGGAGGTGGGGTCGGCAGTGGATTGGCTGCAGGTGGAAGCGGGGGCGCACGGTTGGTGGGGTTGCGGGGATGGTGGGGTGTGGGGCCCGTACGAGGTTGTTGGGGGCGGCGGATCCGAGAGATTTGCTGAGGATCTGGTGCAGGGGAGCGGATCGGGTGCGGACGATGACGTTGGAGCCGGTGTTGTGGGCGGGGTATAAGGAAAAGAGTGTTCATAAAAAATGGCGTGCCGTGACACAATAACGCGCCGGGTGGATAAGTCGTAGCACCTGTAGCCCTTGTCTTCGAGAGGATACCCTAAGAAGATGCACCGAGTCGAGCGGGGGGAAAGTTTGTGGGCCATTGTAGCAGAAGTGTTGGGAAAACATAGGCACCCAAAGACGCGTAGATGATCATAGGAGGGATGAGCACCGTGGAGAAGATAATATGGCGTGTTATCGTGAATAGCGCGAGAAGGGCGACGGTTGAGAAGGTAGGTGGCGGTGTGGAGGGCTTCGACCCAAAAGGGGGGGGTGAGGTTGGCCTGGATGAGGAGGGAGCGAACGACGTCGTTGGTAGTGCGGATGAGACGCTCAGCCTTGCCATTTTGGGGAGAGGTATGTGGACAAGAAAAACGGTACATAATTCCATTAGCAGAGAAGAAGGAACGAAGGGAGGAGTTGATGAACTCCCCTCCATTGTCACATTGCATGGCCTTGATAATGACATTGTATTGGGTGTGAATGAAGGTGAAAAATCGTTGTAGCGTGGTGGATGTGTCCGATTTGTTGCGCAAGGGAAATGTCCAAGAGTAATGTGTAAAATCGTCGAGCACAACAAGATAATATTGAAAGCCAGAGAAGCTTACAACGGGAGAGGTCCACAAATCACAATGTATTAAATCAAACGATGCATAAGTTCGGCTAAAAGAAGAGGTGAAAGGAAGGCGCGCTTGACGGCCTAGTTGACAGGCAGTACATGGAGAGTGTGCACTCTTATTACATGAGCTAAGGAAGTCGGGGACGATGGTAGACATGGAGTGCGCGCCGGGGTGCCCAAGTCGATGGTGCCACAGATCTGACGTGGAGACGGTGAACGCCGACGGTGGAGCAGGGTTATTGCCGTAGAATGGGTATAGGTCACCGTTGCTAACGGAGATCATGAGAACCCTCCGAGTTCGAAGATCCTTCACAAGAAAACCGCAAGGGTAAAATTCAACCGAGCAAGAATTGTCTTTAGTAAAACGACGGACATAAATTAAGCTAGTGACAATATGAGGAGAAACGAGAACGTCGGTAAGGTGAAAGTTGTTGGGAGGAAGAGAGGTGGAGCCAGTAGCCGTGACAGGTAAGTGGTGCCCATTGCCAACCAAGATGCTAGAAGGAACGTGCTTTAAAGAACAACTAGACCGGGTTAGGTTACCTTGGTTGCCGGTGACACGAGATGACGCGCCGCTATCGAAATACCACTCGGGCACGGGAGCAGAGGGGAAACCACCATTGCTGTAGGAGGCGTTGAGCATGGCCGCGTGTTCCCAGGACGAGGGATGGTGCTGGTGGAGCGGAGCGGTGGGCGCCGGCGGGGCGGGAAGGAGGGGATAAGCCTGCGCATGAGAGCCCGGGCGCGGGCTGAGGACGCCGGCGGCATTCGGCGGGATCCAGCCGGAACGCGGGTAGGGGATCGCCATCCCGTAGGGCGCGAAGTAGCCGGTGAAGGGCGACGCCATGGGAGGAGCGGCGTGGCCGCGTCCAGTGTTGTCACCGCGTCCACGACCTCGGCCACGACCGCGGCATCGGCCACCATGGTCACCACCTGTGACTCCCCCGATTCAATCGTACACTAATCATGCACGCAAACGTGTACGATCAAGATCAGGGACTCACGGGAAGATATCACAACACAACTCTAAAAATAAAATAGTCATACAAGCATCATAATACAAGCCAGGGGCCTCGAGGGCTCGAATACAAGTGCTCGATCATAGACGAGTCAGCGGAAGCAACAATATCTGAGTACAGACATAAGTCAAACAAGTTGCCATAAGATGGCTAGCACAAACTAGGATACAGATCGAAAGAGGCGCAGGCCTCCTGCCTGGGATCCTCCTAACTACTCCTGGTCGTCGTCAGCGGGCTGCACGTAGTAGTAGGCACCTCCGGTGTAGTAGGGGTCGTCGTCGACGGTGGCGTCTGGCTCCTGGACTCCAGCATCTGGTTGCGACAACCAGAAAGAAAGGAAAGGGGGAAAAGGGGGGAAGAAAGCAACCGTGAGTACTCATCCAAAGTACTCGCAAGCAAGGAACTACACTACATATGCATGGGTATATGTGTAAGGAGGCCATATCAGTGGACTGAACTGCAGAATGCCAGAATAAGAGGGGGATATCTAGTCCTATCGAAGACTACGCTTCTGGCAGCCTCCGTCTTGCAGCATATAGAAGAGAGTAGATTGAAGTCCTCCAAGTAGCATCTCCAAGTAGCATCTCCACTAGCATCGTATAGCATAATCCTACCCGGCGATCCTCTCCTCGTCGCCCTGTAGAAAAGCGATCACCGGGTTGTCTGTGGAACTTGGAAGGGTGTGTTTTATTAAGTATCCGGTTCTAGTTGTCATAAGGTCAAGGTACAACTCCAAGTCGTCCTGTTACCGAAGATCACGGCTATTCGAATAGATTAACTTCCCTGCAGGGGTGCACCAACTTACCCAACACGCTCGATCCCATTTGGTCGGACACACTTTCCTGGGTCATGCCCGGCCTCGGAAGATCAACACGTCGCAGCCCCACCTAGACACAACAGAGAGGTCAGCACGCCGGTCTAAACCTAAGCGCACAGGGGTCTGGGCCCATCGCCCTTAGCACACCTGCACGTTGCGTGGGCGGCCGAAAGCGGAACTAGCCCCCTTAATACAAGAGCAGGCTTACGTTCCAATCCGGCGCGCGCCGCTCAGTCGCTGACGTCACGAAGTGCTTCGGCTGATACCACGACTTCGGGATACCCATAACTACTCCCGCGTAGATGGTTAGTGCGTATAGGCTCGTAGCCAACTCAGATCAAATACCCAGATCTCGTTAAGCGTGTTAAATATCCGCGAACGCCGAACAGGGCCAGGCCCACCTCTCTCCTAGGCGGTCTCAACCTGCCCTGTCGCTCCGCCTCAAAGTAACAGTCGGGGGCCGTCGGGAACCCAGGCCCACCTCTACCGGGATGGAGCCACCTGTCCTTTCAGCCCCCTCATCAGAATCACTTGCGGGTACTCATCGAGCTGACCCGACTTTAGTCACCATCTGTATAGTATGTATGTATGTATAATATATACCCGTGATCACCTCCCGAGTGATCACGGCCCAATAGTATAGCAAGGCAGACTGACAAGAATGTAGGGCCAATGATGATAAACTAGCATCCTATACTAAGTATTTAGGATTGCAGGTAAGGTATCAACAGATATAGCAACAATGTCAGGCTATGCATCAGAATAGGATTAACGGAAAGCAGTAACATGCTACACTACTCTAATGCAAGCAGTATAGAGGAGAATAGGCGATATCTGGTGGTCAAGGGGGGGGGGGCTTGCCTGGTTGCTCTGGCAAGAAGGACGAATCACCAACACCGTAGTCGAACTGGGGGTCGCCGACAGTCTCGGGGTCTATGGAAAAGAAGTAACGGAGAGGGAACACAATAAATAACAAAGCAATCAAAGCATCACAAAGCGTAATAAGACAATACGCGGTGTTCGGTGTGCCCTAACGCCGTAGTAGGTGATACCGGCGAAAGGGGGAAACATCCGGGAAAGTATCCCCGGTGTTTTGCGTTTTCGGGCAGAGGAGCCGGAGGGGGAAAGTTGCGAGTTTGATATGTTAGGGGTGCGTGGCGGACAAACGGGCTGCGTATCCGGTTTCGTCTCGTCGTTCTGAGCAACTTTCATGTACAAAGTATTTTCATCTGAGCTACGGTTTATTTTATATTAATTTTAAAAGATTTAAGTCATTTTTAGGATTAATTTAAACATTTTAATCCAACATTATCCAGAACAGGGTTTGCTGACGTCAGCATGACATCAGCAGTCAACAGAGGTGTTGACTGGGTCGCTGACGTGTGGGTCCCACTGGTCATTGACTGTTTAGCCTAATTAGTGTTTAACTAATCTAATTACTGTTTAATTAAACTAACAAGTTAACTACACAGGTTTAATTAACTTAATGAATCCATTAATTAATTAATTAATTAAATTATTATTTATTTATTTTATTATATTTTTTTGTTTGTTTTGTTTGTTTTTCTTTTTGCAAACGTTCTGGGGGCGTGGCCCC
>NC_041393.1:744504788-744527966 GCF_002162155.2 Triticum dicoccoides | reverse complement strand
GACCTGGCAGGTCGCCAGGCCGGCGCGGGCGAGAGGCGGGGCTCACGGCGACGGGCGCGGGAGACGCGAGCCCGTCCAGAGCTCGGGCGCGGGGCGTACGGGGAAAGGAGGGTGCGCGGCGCGAGCGCCCGCGGGGTGCGGCCAAGGAGGCAGGGCCAAGCACTCCCAGGAGAAGCGGAGACGACGGCTACGGGCGTGGCCAGCGGACGGCCGGAGCGCGACGCGCGTGTGCGCGTGCGGGGCATGGCAGAGTGCGGGTGAGGCGCGCGCGAACTCGCGCCCGGGTCGGCGCGAGCGAGCGTGATGAGCGCGCACAACGTGAGTCGGAGCGGGACGGGCAGAGAGAGGAGGCCGAGGGCCTCATCGGGAGTGTAGGGTCTGGGAAAATGGGCGCGGTGAGGTTCGGGGAGGCCGACGGGGACGACACGGCGGAGCGGGAGGCAGTCCGGTGGGGGAGGGCGAAGCAGGCCGGCGAGCAAGCTCCAGTCGCCGGCGCGGTCCAGGCGGCAACGCGCGTGCGAGCCCGATCCGATCTGGATCGGGGGTGGAGGGTTGAGGAGACGGTGTGGGGAGGCGACGAGGAGGCGCCGGCGGAGACGGGCGGCGCCGGCCGGCGACTGGTGTAGCGATGAGGCGGCGGTGTCCGGGCGCCGTTTCCCCCGATCCAGATCGGGGGGGAGCGAGGGGGCGCACGGTGTGGGGCGAGTGGGGATCGTGGAGTGGGTTAGGGTTTGCGGGGTGGGGGATAAGGGGAGGAAGTGGGCCGACTGGGCCTAGTGGGTCGAGGCCCCAAAGGGGGCGCGGTGGCTTGCGGGGCCGTAGCCCAGTGGGGGGAGTTCTTTCCTTTTTTTCTGTTTTCTTTTATTATTTCTCTTTTATTTCTTTACTGTTTTCATTTAAAGTTTCTATTATTTTCTTTTTATAAAATACCAAGTTAGCACCTAAATTAGTATTACTAATTAGGCCTCTGCCATAATTATTTTGGCACACTATTAATTTAGTTATATTACTATAACTTTATAAAAGGCATTAAAGTAATTGTTTTGCCCTAAGCTTTGGTTATTTTAGTGAAATTAAATATTATAAGAAATGTTGGTTTCTCCACCATTATTACTCATGAACTATTCATCACATTTAGGACATTTTAGTTTTAATGTTTGAAAACTTTTGTTGTTTGTCTTTAATTAAAATTTTGAATTTGAATCGGTTTCGAACTAACTCGAGATTAGCAACTATAATCGAGGTGACATGGCATCATTAGCAGAGGTTCACTGTAGCTTAATTATCCGGGCGTCACACCACCGTCGCGGTCACCGCTTCCACGGCCAGGGTGCGGGAGCGGCTGGGGAGGAGCGGCTGGGGAGGCGCGGCCGGAGCACCAGTGGAGGAGCGATCCGGCGGGGCACGGCCGCTCGTGCTGGAGCCGACACCAGAGGCGCTGCCACCCGTCAGCGCGAACGCGGAGGCGCTCTCTTCAGCCGCGCGATGCTCCTGGGATTCCTCGGCCAGGATGACCCGAGAGAGGACGGTGTCGAAGGGCAGATCCTGGTCACCAAGGACGACCCGGGATCGTGTTGAGCCGATTGTCGAGGCCGTGGAGGAATTGGGTGGTGAGATCCACCTCGGTGACGGCGCGGTCGATGTCGGCGAGGGCGTCGGTGAGGAGCTTCATCTGGCGAGCGTACTCGGAGACGGACAGGTCGCCCTGCTTGAGGTTGCGGTACTTGCGATTGAGGATCATGAAGCGAGTGGCGCGATTGGCGAGGAAGTAGTCGTGGATCTTGTTCCAAAGGGCGAAGGTGGTCGTGGCGCCGACGACGTGGTCACACATGGTGTCCGAAAGGGTGGCGTAGATCCAGAGAGCGACATGAGCATCGAGCTCGAGGTAGGTGGCGGAAGCATTTGGGGGCGGCGGATGGTCGATGAGGTAGGAGACGCCGTAGCGGACGAGGACCATGAGGAAGAAGGTCTTCCATTTGTGATAGTTGTGATCGGCGGGGTTGAGGAGAAACTTGATGTGATTGGTGATATGGTCCTGGAATATGGGAAGGCGGGGAGCGGGCGCCGGGGGAGCAGGAGGAACGCCGGCGTTGAACAGAGGGGCAAACTGGGTGCTAGCTGCGGGGGTGGTGCCGTTGAGGAGAGAGGGGGAGGTGCCGAAAACGAACAGCGGGGAGGAAGCAATGGAGGAGGCCGCGGCACGGGCCGTTGAAGAGGACGAGAGATCGCCGGGGGAGGTGGCAGAGCTCGTGGCGGCGGCGGTGGAGGAATGAGTCGCGGCCATGGGGCGCCTGGTAACTGATACCAAGTTGGAGAGATTGTTTCTGTATTCACTGAATCAATGAGGTTACAACGTGTATACATATACCCCGCAGGGAGAGAGCGAGCGCTCCCGGAAAAGTGGCACGCAGGCCACGAGCGTTGCTAGATCCTAATATCTAGGAGAGGACTCAGTTTACAGACTTAACGTTACATACACAAGTGACCGTTTAACAATCCTAAGGAAGAAAACGACGTCATATGGAAAGAACAGTTAAAGAATGGGATAAACGACGTGATTTGCGAAGCAGATATCTCCCTAGTGCTCCCCACATCAAAACTCGATCTGGCTGATACCTTTTTTCTGCGAATAATCTGGCTGGTACCTTTCTTCTGCGAATAATCTGGCTGGTACCTATCAGAGTAGATCCATAAATCATGTCTTCCACAGGTGAATCCATCTTCACCGGCGGCAAGCTCCTCGACAACGAAGCCACCCTCATCATCAACGTCGGCGCGGCCAGCGGGTACCACTTGCTTGTCGTTGAAGGCCACTCGCGCTGACTCGGTTTAATCTATTTAGAGTGTAGGCCAAACCATTTGTTGGACGTTGTTTGTATTGGCATCCAAACCTGGACGTTGTGCACAATAGCGTCCAGCTGTGGACGCTGTTTTCCCTCGCGTCCTTCCTATTTTTCAGATTTCGACTAATCCTTTTCCACTATCGTAATTACGTCATTACTAATTATTATTAATTAAAAAATCGGCGAACAGCAGAACCTTCTCCTATGTTGGGTCCACTCCCAGTTGATACGCAGTCTTTCTTTCTTTTTGTTTCAAGAAAAATGGAAACCAGACTATCTTCCCACCTAATTCTAAGGAAGAAATCCACGTGATGTGGAAAGAACTGTTAAAGAATGGGATATACGACGTGATTTACGCATGGGGTAGTTATGGTAACAAATCCTTATACAAGCTCGGTAGCTCCTTATACGACGTGATTTGCGCAGCAGATATCTCGCTAGTGCTCCCCACGTTAAAACTCGATCTGGCTGCTACCTTTTTTCTGCGAATGATCTGGCTGGTACCTACCAGAGCAGATCCATAAATCATGTCTTTCACAGGTGAATCCATCTTCACTGGCGGCAAGCTCCTCGATGACGGCGCCGCCCCTATCATCAACGCCGGCGCGGCCAGTGGGTACCACTTGCTTGTCGTTGAAGGCCACTCGCGCTCCCGCAGATCCATATGCTCTCGCATTTTCATCATCGGCGGCCAACGTTGGCGCATCTACTACTTCCCCCATTCCGACGGCGGCCTCATAACACTTCAGCTTTGCCTGTTAGAGGGCAGCGTAGATCCGGTGAAGGCACAGTTCGAGTTCAGTTTCGTTGAAGAAAAAGATAAGAAAGAGCCGGCACGTTCACGTATCCATGGTGAGATATTTGAATTCCGGGGCCGGTACGACCACCGTCAGAAGGTTCTGAAAAGAGAGGTCTCGGAGAAGTTCGTCAAGGACGACCGTTTCATCATCCGGTGCGATGTCATGGTCGTCGGGGAGCCACCGTCCATGCAGGAAAATTTCACTGAACTTCTACTTTCTGGGTTGGGCACGGACATTGTGTTCGGGGTCGGTGGCGAGACGTTCGCCGCCCACCGGTGCGTACTTGCGGCCCGCTCTGCCGTCTTTAGGGCGTTGCTCTTCAGCCCCATGAAGGAAGGCACACCATCGACCACCTCTGTCGTGCAAATAGACGACATGGATGCTGCAGTATTCAAGGCGATGCTCGGGTTTATCTACGGTGACTCTCTGCCAGATGAGAACGAGGGCGTCCTTATGCAACACCTGCTTGTCGCGGCGGATAGGTATGACCTCCCGTTGCTGAGGGCGAGGTGCGAGGAGATGTTGTGCAACCACATCGGCGTGAGCACGGCAGCGACCATTCTGGTTCTCGCCGACCAGCATGGCTGTGACAAGTTGAAGACGGCGTGCTATGGTTTCCTCGGCTGTCTCGCGAACCTGAAGGCGGTCGTGCAGACTGAAGGGTTTGAATATCTGCAGAGGAGCTGCCCCCATCTTATGAAGGACATTATCCTTAGGATGCTGCCCTAGTCTAAATAAGTAGCTCCTCTTAATACAACCATGCCTAGCTCTATTCTACATTTTGTTATCTTCTATCTTACATATGCATGATTGCATTTCTAGTACCCACACAATGGAGGGTGCATTCATCGGTTGTTAGATAAAATGGATTGTTAATCATATATGTTTGGATACCTAGTATACTTCCAGGCCATTTTGATTAGCTATTGGATAACCGTAGAGAGATCTAACCGAGAGATTTGGTTTAGTATTTTGAATTTATGATCCATCCCTTTATCTAATCTGAGCACACAAGAAAGCTATAAATCTCCCACGATTTGGCTACAATTGTGCCGCTATTGCGGATGAAAAATCTCAGGGCTAACTGCCTCTTATCTAAATCGCCAGAAATGGCATTGCTATCGCATAATTTTGCACCTGCCATGACAAGGTCCATCGACCGTAATTTTAGTCCTCGGCAAATAATCACACTTTTTCTTACAATGAGCACATCAAACTAATACAAGAGAATCCATGTTAAAATTAATTTTCTCTGTCAATTATAGTTTGCACATGACCGCAAAGTTTGCCAAGCTAGACAGTCACTCATTCTAGAATCATACTCACATATATCCATTAAAAATTCTTCTTATTTTTCATGTTAGAAAAAGAAAAAAGAAAACAATTTTGCATGTTTGATACAATCTATATTTTCGCAAAATGTATAATAATTAATTGGATTTTAGCTACCCATGGATGCATGAAGATAAACTACCTCGGGCCAGTAGGACAAGGATCATGCCATCTCCAGCACAGAAGATGAAACCCTCCATTACCGCGACTGCCGTGATCTTTCGGCATGATCAATTGCTAAGTTTTGTTGGAATATTAGGGAAATTCATGATTAATTTCAGTAAATAACTCGTGACTAAGTAGCATGCAACAATCTAGCATACTAGATGAACAGGAAAACATGCACATCAGCATCGCACATGTAACAACAACTACTAATACAGTCATGAACAAATCACAATTAGTACTTCACTGCAGTCGATCGTTAACTAATCATCTCAAGCAATCTGGTAAAAGAAAATTGTATAATGGTATTGTCTTGTAGAAATGCTGGATGCACGGATGTGGTTTAAGGAACCAATGAACTTACCTTTCCCCCCTAAGTAATCTGGGTGGGCATGTGTCCCCTAATTGCCCATCACAACAGCCCACATCGCCCTAGCCCTGTGAACTCCTGTAACCTTACGTTGATGTAGCATTGCTCAGCGAACTTGCGTAAGGATAAGGAACTCATACCTTTGGAACTACACTGTGCATGCAATGAACTAACAAACACGGCAAGAGGCAAAAACGAAGTGAAAACAACCTTTGTTCTACTTTTTCTTAAATAAAAGGGATTACTCTCCCAATTTAATTAAGGAAATCACTATATGTTTGCACAAAGTTACGAAATGCAGCATGTAAAGAAATAGCAACATCCTGGAGGATACGAAGATCCCCTCTTGCCGGAAATTTCTATGAAACATACGCACACATGCTACAACGTAGCCAAGGTATGAAACTAAAGAAAGCAATTCATTGCAAAGTAGAGGATGCCATCCATGAGTGATCGAAGGGCGTCCACCCCTGCAAAACATGTAGGTTACTGTGTCCAGTAGTCTTGTAGATCAAAGTCAAAGAGCCTTCATTCCCTTTTCCTTTTCCTTCTGCAATGACAAAGGGAGTTCATAAGGCAGGTGAAAAAATTGACGGAATATATGAAGAGCTAACACTAATATGGTGAAGTCCTACTTTGCTGGTAGCACGCCAAGGATCATGCCCTTCATTATAGTGAGGCAGATCCTGCACAAATCATCAAAGCCGTCCATGGCCACCACTGCCCTAAGGTTGTCCGGACACGGGAGGAACTTGCAACACGCCTTCTTCAACCCGTCACAGCCATGCTGCTCAGCAAGCCCTAGTATGGTGGTCACCGTGCTCACGTGGTGTGCTCACAAAGCTTCTTCTCACACATCGCCCTGAGTTTTGGGAGGTTGTACCTGTCTGCCACGATGAGCAAGTGCTGCAGCAGGGCGCCCTCATTTTCATCTGTAGCCATCGCTGGAAATGAGTCACTGTAGATGAACCCAAGCATGGTCCTTCCTTCCTTCCTTCAAGGGGCCAAAGAGAGCTGCCCTGAAGACCATAGACCGGGCCGCGAGAATACATCTATGAGCGGCAAATGTCTCATGACTCACATGGAAGACCACGTCAGTGCCCTCCCCTGCCAGGAGAAAGTCGGTGAAGTTCTGTTGCATGGCGTTTTTAGACTGAATTTTGCAATCTTGTTTTATAACAACCTTACTCATTGTGTTTAGTTAAATGGGGCATTTATTTATTGCACACAATTACATTAGGAGGAGTGCAGCATTCATTAACCCCTTGCTCGGGTATTTTTGCAAAGCTACATCTCTCTGCGGGATGTTTTAGACTGAATTTTGCAATCTTGTTGTATAACAACCTTGCTCTTTGTATTTAGTTAAATGTGGCATTTATTTATTGCACATAATTACATAGATAGGAGGTGTGCATAAAAGCAAGTACAGAAGCTCACTAACCTGTAAAATCAATGAAACTCCGCTGCTAAGTACCATATAACTTGAGAAACCTGTAAAAGAAATCAAGATTCTTTATATGTATTTGCAATTATATATAATAACAATGGTACCCATGTCCAGGCTTGTGGTTTTTCATTTTTAAATCTTGCAGACAGCCATACATGACAGTAACACTAAAAATCTAATTTCTACTATTTGACCAAATTAGGATGCATGGAAGGGCCCAAACTCAAGGAAGCAAAAAAGAGGGGTCAACCCAAGAAAGAAAACCCATACCCAATACACAAGCACATATGCGTCCCCAGGATCATAAAAGAATTAAATGAATCGTTGAATGATGATATGGAAGATGACGTGATGAAGACACCATTGGCCAGCTATTTGCTATTGCAGATCAAGGAAGAAACCATACCACTACCTTTCGCTCATTACATAGTTGATAGAGTGAACACAGAAACAGAAGAGATGGAGTTAGGGGAGAACAGAGAAATTAAAGTTAAGCTAGCGAATGTTGTAGAATTGGTGACAGGCTTGAAAAATGAAATAGAAAAAGTCCCAATTCACATTGGTAAACTTTTGCGTGGCTCAAAAACTAGCAAACCCTTCGCCAGAAAACCCATATCTCCGCTCGTACTGCTAATGGAAGAAGCAGGGGTCCAAATGCCAGAACATTCAAAGTTGCTCTCAAAGAGGATATGCCCACCTGCTCGATTTACGTATCAATGGTGTTGTGCTGCATCGTATGCCCAACAGTTCACAGAATGTGGATGCAATATTCCTGTAATATGTCTCCAGTCTTGATGAGATAAACAAGTACAATTGGTATGACTTTGCACTCAAGTATTTGATTCACGCCATCTAGAACTATAGGAAAGGCATACTCCATGGTCTTTATGGAGATATGCTTATGCTAGTGGTACCCATGTCCACTTGGAAATATAATATTGTACTTGGAAAACATTAGCGTCTGTATATTTCTTATATATATGAAGTCATGTTATTTATATAATATTTGTGAATTACATATGACATGTTAATTTTAATTATTTTCCTTTATTTATATCGAACTTTTCAATTTATTATTATATGCCTTATCTTAGTAGTAACCACATATTATACTCATTAATACATGCCATTTTCAATATATTATTTTGACTACTATTTTTTTGGTATAGTAACATTCATTTGTGTTTATTATTTATCATTTTCAAAATAGTTTTCACATGTTAAAGATTAAATTATATTTTTATGAAAAAATGACATAATTTTCATTTTAATTTGAGATATTTATGCAAATCTTTTATCACAATGCATTTCTCCGTAAATCTACAAGAACGAATATATAACATTTCTCCAAGTATACATCTCTGCAGATTATATTATAGCATTTTTATATCTTTCCATATACTTGGTATCCTTAAATATCCGAACTTGGTAGAGTGTTTTAGAGTTTACGAGCAGTCTCAAATTTAGGTGTAACTACAAATAAATAAATTCTGCCAACTGTATAGTGTGTAATGTGTCCATAAGTTCCTCACCCCTCTTGTTATCGAAGCTTCCAACGAAGGAAGGGGCTCCCATGAGTTCATCGAGGGCGACCGGAAACCGTGTCATCTTACTCTCGCCTCACACTTATAACTAGGAGGAAGGGAGAGGGGGGGTTGAGTCCACCTTGCTAATACGATTCGACTGTAAGATACTTGTGACCTGGGGAGTATCCTTACAGCCTGTGATATAAAGACATGTCGTGCCCAATCGGTGAAGAAAAGATGAACACGATGAATCTTGATGTAATTTGGGGAGTAACCTTACAGCCTGTGTTGTGGCCTTGCTCTGCTGAATCTCGATCAGAAACCTAATTGTGTTTTGGAGATCGAAAGTGAGGTCTAATAGAGATTGTATGATAAGATAAATACATTTTTGGTATTTTATAATATAGATGCAAAAGGTAAAGATGCAAATAAAAGTATATTGGAAGCAAATATGATAAGAGATAGACCCGGGGGCCATAGGTTTCACTAGAAGCTTCTCTCAAGATAGCATAAGTATTACGGTGGGTGAACAAACTATTGTCGAGCAATTGATAGAAAAGCGAATAATTATGAGATTATCTAGGCATGATCATGTATATAGGCATCACGTCCGTGACAACTAGACCGACTCCTGCCTGCATCTACTACTATTACTCCACACATCGACCGACTCCTGCCTGCATCTAGAGTATTAAGTTCATAAGAACAGAGTAACGCCTTAAGCAAGATGACATGATGTAGAGAGATAAACTCATGCTATATGATATAAACCCCATCTTTTTATCCTCGATGGCAACAATACAATACGTGCCTTGCAACCCTTTCTGTCACTGGGTAAGGACACCACAAGATTGAACCCAAAGCTAAGAACTTCTCCCATGGCAAGAAAGATCAGTCTAGTAGGCCAAATCAAACTGATAATTCGAAGAGACTTGCAAAGATAACTCAATCATACATAAAAGAATTCAGAGGAGATTCAAATATTTCTCATAGATAAACTTGATCATAAACCCACAATTCATCGGATCTCGACAAACACACCGCAAAAAGAGTTTACATCGAATAGATCTCCACAAGAGAGGGGAGAACATTGTATTGAGATCCAAAAAGAGAGAAGAAGCCATCTAGCTAATAACTATGGACCCGAAGGTCTGTGGTAAACTAATCACAACTCATCGGAGGGGCTATGGTGTTGATGTAGAAGCCCTCCATGGTCGATTCCCCCTCCGGCAGAGCGCCGGCGAAGGCTCCAAGATGGGATCTCGCGGATACAGAAGGTTACGGTGGTGGAAATTATGTTTCGTTGGCTCCCTGGATGTTTTCGGGGTACGTAGGCTTATATAGGAGGAAGAAGTATGTCGGTGGCCGCCCGAGGGGCCCATGAGACAGGGGGCGCCCTATGGGGGGGCGCCCTACCCTCTCGTGGCCGCCTCGGCTGCTTCTTGACTTGCACTCCAAGTCCTCTGGATCACGTTCTTTCCAAAAATCACGCTCCCAAAGGTTTCATTCCGTTTGGACTACGTTTGATATTATTTTTCTTTGAAATACTGAAATAGGCAAAAAAACAGCAATACGGGATGGGCCTCCGGTTAGTAGGTTAGTCCCAAAAATGCTATAAATGTGTAAAATAAAGCCCATAAACATCCAAAAGGGGTAATATAATAGCATGAAACAGTCAAAAATTATAGATACGTTGAAGACATATCAACCTCCACTTCACGAAGCTTGGCCGCCCTCATGGCGCACCGCTGCTCAATGTCGTCCACTTCCGGATGGTCCTGGAGACGGCTACTCAACCGTCGCCCCTCAGAGACCGGATCCGGACTACCACCGAACGCAATCACCTCCTCGCGAGTGGCTCTACTCGAGTGGACCAAGCCGGGGGAGGGTGGAACCTGGGCCTCCTGCCCGAGCTCCCCATCCATCCCGGCCCTCCGGCCAGCCGGAGGCACCGGCGCCGTAGGTGGGCAGGCCCCTCTGGGCGCCCCAAGAGAAGAGGACCCCGAGGCCACCTGCCCTGAGCCCTCTCCGGAAAGCGAAGCCGCCGCCTGCAACGCCGACCCGGCAAGAGGGGAGGAGGGTGCCGGGGCTAGCTGCCTCGGCCCCCCTCCCGAGGAGTCAACCTCCACCCTCGGGACCTCGACCACCGCAAGCCCCGATGAGGGCGCTGAGGCCACCTGCCCCGAGCCCCCATCAGCAGATGGCACCGCCGGCAGCAACTGTGGTATCGTGACCGCAGGGGAGGGATTCGAAATCACCATCTCCGGACCCCCTCCTGCGAGAACGACCTCCTCCGCCTCAGCCCTGGCCGAGATCGGCGACACCTGTTACGTCTTGAGCTTGCGTTGGTTTTCCTTGTAGAGGAAAGGGTGATGCAGCAATAGTAGCGTAAGTATTTCCCTCAGTTTTTAGAACCAAGATATCAATCTAGTAGGAGGCTCCTCAAAGGTCCCACGCACCTACACAAACAAACAAAGAACTCGCAACCAACGCAATAAAGGGGTTGTCAATCCCTTCACGGCCACTTGTGAAAGTGAGATCTAATAGAGATAATATGATAAGATAAATATATTTTTGGTATTTTATAATATAGATGCAAAAAGTAAAGATGCAAATAAAAGTAGATTGGAAGCAAATATGATAAGAGATAGACCCGGGGGCCATAGGTTTCACTAGATGCTTCTCTCAAGATAGCATAAGTATTACGATGGGTGAACAAATTACTGTCGAGCAATTGATAGAAAAGCGAATAATTATGATATTATCTAGGCATGATCATGTATATAGGCATCACGTCCACAACAAGTAGACCGACTCCTGCCTGCATCTACTACTATTACTCCACACATCGACTGACTCCTGCCTGCATCTAGAGTATTAAGTCCATAAGAACAGAGTAACGCTTTAAGCAAGATGACATGATGTAGAGGGATAAACTCAAGCAATATGATATAAACCCCATCTTTTTATCCTCGATGGCAGCAATACAATACGTGCCTTGTTGCCCCTGCTGTCACTGGGAAAGGACACCGCAAGATTGAACCCAAAGCTAAGCACTTCTCCCATGGCAAGAAAGATCAATCTAGTAGGCCAAACCAAACTGATAATTCGAAGAGACTTGCAAAGATAACTCAATCATACATAAAAGAATTCGGAGAAGATTCAAATATTATTCATAGATAAACTTGATCATAAACCCACAATTCATCGGATCTCAACAAACACACCGCAAAAAGAGTTTACATCGAATAGATCTCCACAAGAGAGGGGGAGAACATTGTATTGAGATCCAAAAAGAGAGAAGAAGCCATCTAGCTAATAACTATGGACCCGTAGGTCTGTGGTAAACTATTCACAGCTCATTAGAGGGGCTATGGTGTTGATGTAGAAGCCCTCCGTGGTCGATTCCCCCTCCGGCGGAGCGCCGGCGAAGGCTCCAAGATGGGATCTCGCGGATACAGAAGGTTACGGCGGTGGAAATTGTGTTCCGTTGGCTCCCCGGATGTTTTTCGGGTACGTAGGCTTATATAGGAGGAAGAAGTACGTCGGTGGCCGCCCGAGGGGCCCACGAGATAGGGGGCGCGCCCTCTTGTCTCGTGGCCGCCTCGGCTGCTTATTGGCTTGCACTCCAAGTCCTCTGGATCACGTTCGTTCCAAAAATCACGCTCCCGAATGTTTCATCCCGTTTGGACTCCGTCTGATATTCCTTTTCTTCGAAGTACTGAAATAGGCAAAAAAAAACAGCAATACGGGTTGGGCCTCCGGTTAGTAGGTTAGTCCCAAAAATGATATAAATGTGTAATATAAAGCCCATAAACATCCAGAAAGGGGTAATATAATAGCATGGAATAATCAAAAATTATAGATACGTTTTAGACGTATCAAGCATCGCCAAGCTGAATTCCTGCTCGTCCTCGAGTAGGTAAATGATAAAAACAGAATTTTTGATGTGGAATGCTACCTAGCATAATTCTTAATGTAATTTTCTTTATTGTGGCATGAATGTTCATATCCAAATGATTCAAAATAAAAGTTCATATTGATAAAAGAAATAGTAACACTTCAAGCATACTAATCAAAGTAATCATGTCTTCTCAAAATAACATGGCAAAAAAAGTTCATCCCTACAAAATCATATAGTTAGGCTATGCTTCATTTTTGTCACACAAAGATGTTCCCAACTTTTATACCCCCGATGACAAGCCAAGCAATTGTTTCATACTTAAGTAATCTCAACCTTTTTCAACCTTCACGCAATACATGAGCGTGAGCCACGGATATAGCACTATGGGTGGAATAGAATATGATGATGTGGATTGTGTGGAGAAGACAAAAAAGAGAAAGTCTCACATTGACGAGGATAATCAACGGGCTATGGAGATGCCCATCAATTGATGTCAACATGAGCAGTAGGGATTTCCATGCAACGGATGCACTAGAGCTATAAATGAATGCTCAATAAAAGAAAACTAGTGGGTGTGCATCCAACTTGCTTGCTCACGAAGACCTAGGGCATTTGAGGAAGCCCATCGTAGGAATATACAAGCCAAGTTCTATAATGAAAAATTCCCACTAGTATGAAAAAGACAACTTATGAGACTCACTATATGAAAAACATGGTGCTACTTTGAAGCACAATATATGAGACTCGCTACATGAAGAACAAGGTGCTACTTTGAAGCACAAGTGTGGAAAAAGAGATAGTAACATTGCCCTTTTTATTTATTTTCTTCTTTTTCTTTTTTTTTCTTTTTTTCTTTTTTTGGGCCTCCCTTTTTGTTGGCCTTTTTTCTTTTTTTTCTTTTTTTTTTCTTTGGGCAATGCTCCAATAATGATGATCATCACACTTTCATTGATTACAATATATGAATTACAACTCGAAACTAGAACAAGATATGACTCTATATGAGTGCCTTTGGCGGTGTACCGGGATGGTGCAATGAATCAAGAGTGACATGTATGAAAATTAATGCATGGTGGCTTTGCCACAAATACGATGTCAACTACATGATCATGCGATGGCAATATGACAAAAGTAAAGTATGTCATGATGATGATGAACGGAACGGTGGAAAGTTGCACGGCAATATATCTCGGAGTGGCTATGGAAATGCCATAATAGGTAGGTATGGTGACTGTTTTGAGGAAGATATAAGGAGGCTTATGTGTGATAGAGCGTATCGTATCACGGGGTTTGGATGCACCGGCAAGTTTGCACCAACTCTCAAGGTGAGAAAGGGCAATGCACGGTACCGAAGAGGCTAGCAATGGCGGAAAGGTAAAAGTGCGTATAATCCATGGACTCAACATTAGTCAAAAGAACTCATATACTTATTACAAAAATTTAGAAGTCATCAAAAATCAAGTACTACGCGCATGCTCCTAGGGGGATAGATTGGTAGGAAAAGACCATCGCTCGTCCCCGACCGCCACTCATAAGGATGCACAAGCCAGGTATCCTTCATGTTTCAAATTTGTTACACAACTTTAACCATACGTGCATGCTACGGGACTTGCTAACTTCAACACAAGCATTCTTTAAATTCATAATCACCCAACTAGCATGACTTTAATATCACTACCTCCATATCTCAAAACAATTATCAAGTATCAAATTGATCATAGCATCCAATTCACTTCCTATGATAATTTTTATTATACCCAACTTGGATGCCTACCATTCTAGGACCAATTTTATAACCATAGCAAATACCATGCTATTCTAAAAGACTCTAAAAATAATATAAGTTAAGCATGAGAGACTAGCAATTTCTACAAAAATAACTCACCGCCGTGCTCTAAAAGATATAAGTGAAGCACTAGAGCAAAAACTATCAAGCTCAAAAGATATAAGTGAAGCACATAGAGTATTCTAGCAAATTCTAATCAAGTAGGCTTTTCCCAAAAGGTGTGTACAGCAAGGATGATTGTGGTAAACTAAAAAGCAATGACTAATATAATACACTACGCTCCAAGCAAAACACATATCATGTGGCGAATAAAAATATAGCTCCAAGTAAAGTTACCAATGAACAAAGACGAAAGAGGGGATGCCTTCCCGAGGCATCCCAAGCTTAGGCTTTTGGCTATCCTTGAATATCTTGGGGTGACATGGGCATCCCCAAGCTTAGGCTCTTGCCACTCCTTATTCCATAGTCCATAAAAGCTTTACCCAAAACTTGAAAACTTCACAACACAAAACTCAACAGGAAATCTTATAAGCTTAGTTAGTGAAAGAAAAAAAAACCACCACATAAGGTACTGTAATGAACTCATGCTTTATTTATTTTGGTGTTAAACCTACTTTATTCCAACTTCTCTATGGTTTATAAACTATTTTACTAGCCATAGATGCATCGAAATAAGCAAACAACACACAAAAACAGAATCTGTCAAAAACAGAATAGTCTGTAGCAATCTGTAACTAACGCAAACTTCTGGAACTCTAAAAATCCTACCAAAATAGGAAGTCCTGGAAAATTTGTCTATTGATCAGCAGCAAGAATAATCAACGCAAAAGCACGTTTCTTTGATTTAACAAAACTAAATTCATGCGTGCAAAGTTTCTGTTTTTCAGCAGAATCAAATCAACTGTCATCATAGGTTATCCTATAGGTTCTACTTGGCACAGACACTAATTAAAAGATGAAAACACATCTAAACAGGAGGTAGATGCAAGATTTATTACTAAACAGGAACAAAAACAAAAAACACAAAGAAAATTGGGTTCCCTCCCAACTAGCGCTATCGTTTAACGCCCCTAGCTAGGCATAAAAGCGTAGATAGATCTAAGTAGTGCCATAATAATAAGATAGATCTTGAAAGCTCATCTCATATTCTCTACGTTCGGCAGCAAGTTTTCTTTGAGGCAAGCAAAAGTAATCAAAAGGGCTAAATTTAGCGGGACAGAAGTCCCCAAGATCAATCTCAGGAGGAACGGGTTCCTCCCTTGGCCCTTCATAATGCACAATTAATTCATCACTAAAAGCATTCTTTTGGCAAAATCTTGTGAGCCTATACTCAAGAGAGTATCCTAACTCATTGTTTCGAAGGGCAAAATCATTATTAAGTTCATGAATTCTATCAACTAAGACATTGGTAGGGACCTTTTTCTAAGGTTTTCATTGAAAGCAACATAGTCCGAAGATTGAAAACGCCTAAATTCCTCTTGATCATAGAGGATCGCCTCTACGGGAGGACGACCAGCGTCCACCCTATAGTGCGCAAAGATTTCTTTGGCCTCTCTTATGATAAATCTAAACTCATGAGCCAAAAAGGTAGTAACAGCGCGGTTAACAGAAGAATGCTCAATATTAGAAAATTCCAGAAAAATTCTTTGTATGCAAGGATGCATATGCATAAATTGTCTTCGAAGCTCAACTACAAGCATAGCGATGGCATCCGCAAGACTACTAGTTCTATGAAGAATAGAACCACCCATGGAAGGTAAAGCACCGACACAAGTAAAGAAATCCTGAATAACACCTTTTCCAATGATGTTACCACTACCGATTCGAAACTTTTTAGTATGCAAGATAGGGGGTTCTTCGGCCGGAGCCTCGGAATTTTCCATATTATCATTATTGTCCATATCGACGATAATCTCCCCAATTTCAGACATAACGGCAAACAAAAGCAAGGCGGAAGGAAGCAAGCGAAAGAGAGAGAGGAGGAGATTGAGAAAGAGAGGGCGAATAAAACGGCAAGGGTGAAGTGGGGGAGAGGAAAACGAGAGGCAAATGGCAAATAATGTAAATGCGAGGGAGATGGGTTTGTGATGGGTACTTGGTATGTCTTGACTTGAGCGAAGACCTCCCCGGCAACGGCGCCAGAAATCCTTCTTGCTACGTCTTGAGCTTGCGTTGGTTTTCCTTGAAGAGGAAAGGGTGATGCATCAATAGTAACGTAAGTATTTCCCTCAGTTTTTGAGAACCAAGGTATCAATCCAGTAGGAGGCTCCTCAAAAGTCCCACGCACCTACACAAACAAACAAAGAACTCGCAACCAACGCAATAAAGGGGTTGTCAATCCCTTCACGGCCACTTGCAAAACTGAGATCTGATAGAGATAATATGATAAGATAAATATATTTTTGGTATTTTATAATATAGATGCAAAAAGTGAAGATGCAAATAAAAGTAGATTGGAAGCAAATATGATAAGAGATAGACCCGGGGGGGCATAGGTTTCACTAGAGGCTTCTCTCAAGATAGCATAAGTATTACGGTGGGTGAACAAATTACTGTCGAGCAATTGATAGAAAAGCGAATAATTATGAGATTATCTAGGCATGATCATGTATATAGGCATCACGTCCGCAACAAGTAGACCGACTCCTGCCTGCATCTAATACTATTACTCCACACATCGACCGACTCCTACCTGCATCTAGAGAATTAAGTTCATAAGAACAGAGTAACGCTTTAAGCAAGATGACATGATGTAGAGGGATAAACTCAAGCAATATGATATAAACCCCATCTTTTTATCCTCGATGGCAACAATACAATACGTGCCTTGCTGCCCCTGCTGTCACTAGGAAAGGACACCGCATGATTGAACCCAAAGCTAAGCACTTCTCCCATGGCAAGAAAGATCAATCTAGTAGGCCAAACCAAACTGATAATTCGAAGAGACTTGCAAAGATAACTCAATCATACATAAAAGAATTCAGAGAAGATTTAAATATTATTCATAGATAAACTTGATCATAAACCCACAATTCATCGGATCTCGACAAAACACACCGCGAAAAGAGTTTACATCGAATAGATCTCCACAAGAGAGGGGTAGAACATTGTATTGAGATCCAAAAAGAGAGAAGAAGCCATCTAGATAATAACTATGGACCCGTAGGTCTGTGGTAAACTACTCACAACTCATCAGAGGGGCTATGGTGTTGATGTAGAAGCCCTCCGTGGTCGATTCCCCCTTCGGCAGAGCGCCGGTGAAGGCTCCAAGATGGGATCTCGCGGATACAGAAGGTTACGGTGGTGGAAGTTGTGTTTCGTTGGCTCCCCGGATGTTTTCGGGGTATGTTGGCTTATATAGGAGGAAGAAGTTCGTCAGTGGCGGCCCGAGGGGCCCACGAGATAGGGGGCGCGCCCTCCTGTCTCGTGGCCGCCTCGGCTGCTTATTGACTTGCACTCCAAGTCCTCTGAATCACGTTCGTTCCAAAAATCACACTCCCGAAGGTTTTATTCCGTTTGGACTCCGTTTGATATGCCTTTTCTTCGAAATACTGAAATCGGAAAAAAACAGCAATGCGGGCTGGGCCTCCAGTTAGTAGGTTAGTCCCAAAAATGATATAAATGTGTAAAATAAAGCCCATAAACATCCAAAAGGGGGTATTATAATAGCATGGAACAATCAAAAATTATAGATACGTTGGAGACGTATCAACGCCCCAAGAAGAGGAACCACAGTCTCCTCAAACTCCAAGACCGGTAGCGAGTGCTCGAACACCTCATTAGACTCCACTTGTTCACTCCAAAATCTCGGGGGTGCAGATGCCAGCTTGAAAGACCCAAATCTGAGAGCAGTCGTAGGCACCGAAGAAGGTGGTGCCGTCCCATCCTCAGACGTCTGAGAGTCGGCACCCGGCGTAGTGGACAACTCTCGTCCACTGTCAGCAGCTGGTGCCTCCTTAAGTGCCGCACTATCATCACCCTCATGCATATCAGTATCAGTTCTGTTAGCCGCCTCGGCGAACAGACTCTCATCCTCGAACTCAATGAATAGGTTATAGATGTGGCCTCGATATGCCCACTTGACCACCTCGGGCACATACTCGATATTCAGCACACTGACCAGTAGACGGGCTATCCCGTGGGATCTGGTAAAGTACATATCCACTCGCTTTAGTCTGCCCACCATGACACCCAAACTAGCCACGACCCGGGCATCCTGCATCGGCTTGGAGGGAGCCCCAGAGAACCGCAGCCAAACCTGAGTCAAAGGCTTGCCCGTAGGATCAATCCTCTTCCACTCGTGAAACTCAAGCACACAATCAGTACTCGGCACCTTGCACATCCCGAAACTCAGAAGTCTCTGAAGATCCTCAACTGACGGGAACTCAACCCGAAATAGTTTGTCCTCGATACATACAAGCTCCCACTGGAAATCACCAGGAGCTAACTCCTTGAGCCTCTGAACAATCTGTGCCTCCGAGACCTCTCCTCTGGTAATTTTGACTAATCCAGTCGTCAAACTCAAGGTCTTGTCAGGAACCTCCATCTCCGTTGGAGATTCAAAGAACGTAAGTTCAGCACAGTACACTCCATACATCATGAGTGATGTTGTCTGGTCTCGCAAAAACGGACAGTCCCCGAATCATGTGCCGGTTTGCCACAAGTGCCACACAGCTCAGCCACACACTCAGTAATAAAATGTCCCTTTCCACCACATCTATAGCACAACATTTTTTCCTTCTTACGCGCCCATTTGGACGCCCTTTCAGACTCAGTCCTGTCAGTCGCCTCTACTATCGCTGTCAACCCGGACTCATTTCCGGGAATCTCAGCAGTGGCTAGCGCCGAGACCACCTCCATAGCTTGTCCTGGCAGAACCTGCTCCTCAACGGTCCCATCAACCACCATCTGGTCAACAACAGCCGGAGGGGGCTGTCGTGGGCGGTACCGGCCACCTCGACCCCCACGGCCACCACGATGGCCGCGGAAACCACCCCGCTGTCGGTAGCCCGGGCTAGACGCCCCCTCAACAAAGCCTCATGGGGGCCCCATGAACGGTCGCTCCGCCGTGCCATCGCTCTGCCAAGCGTAGCCCCGACCACCGCCCGTCGACAAGGACCCACCGTGCTTACCAACTCCATACGCATCGAAATCATCATCACCTCACTGCCCCCGGGGTGCGGCAGAAACTTGAGGCAGCGACGGAGGCTGCGTCTGCACCGTCCCGACCCTGTTTTGCTGGGGCTTGGCGACGAGGTGAGGCGGCGGGGCCGGCCTCGGCTGCTGCCCGATCGTGAGCCCCGGCGCCGTCGGCCTTGACACCGCGCCACCACGGCCCGCCGCTGCCGGCGCCGGAGGACGGATACCCGCAGGAGCAGGGGCCGGCGGTCGGGGACCAGGAAACACGCCAGCACGGCCCGTAGCCGAACCGACCACCGCCGCACCTCGACCAGCAGGCAGTTCCAGAGGAGGTAGCCCCCCACGGCCAGTCCCAGGGTTCAAAGACGGCACTGCCCCACGGCCACTACGCGCGGGCAACGGCAGCGCAGCCCCAATCCCGGACGCTGGCGGCGGCACGGCGCCACGGCCAGCGCCAGAGCCCTGCGGCGGCGCAACCTGGAAGCGACCGGTCCCAGATTTCTTCCCCGGCGGCAAGGCACCTCCGCGGCCCGCCATCGCCCCAAGCGGGGGAATACGCCGAGCCCGTCCACCCCCGGCCGTTCGAAGGTTCGGACTCCGGCGACGTAGAACCCTAACTGGCAAAGACGTGGAACGGAACGTCGATCGAACTGGCGATCCTACGTCGCCCTCAGAATCGATCATGACCGGATCCACCTGGGCCGCATACCCAGCCGATCCCGGCCCGACCAGCCCACCCACAACGCACCGGTCCTCTCCCAGGAGTAGCTGGTTTGGCGCCGGGTTAGCCTGGGCCTCATACCCAGCTAACCCCGGCCCAACCTGACTCAGCCCAAGAGCACTTTCATTCGGCCTCTCTCGCCCAATTAGCAAATCCAAATGGCGCTCACGATCGGCAGCGATCCCGATGCCCGAAATTCCGGGCGAGACACCCGCATGCGCCGCCACCGTCCGGGCATCCTTCATCTTCCTCTTAACAACGATCCATGAGTCCGGCCGAACTAGATCAAAGACAGCGAGATTAGGAAGACACACCTTCGGTATAGGGCCCTTCCACGGCTTGACCGCCGCCGCCGACATTCTCCGATGAACTAAACGGCGCACCATCTCCCTCTTATCGCCCGCGTGTAGCCCGATCCTTGCCGGATCATGGAGAGGCAACACCTCGCCGATGGACGACGCGACCTCCTCTTCCGTGTATCCGGCATTGAACCAGTCGTTGACGTGGTCGGAGGGAGTCGGCGTCGGCGGTGATGGAAGAGCATTGTCCGCATCCCCGTCCGCGTCCTCCTCATCAGCGTCCGCAAGCGCCCAAAACCTGCCACCTACCCGCCGACCCTCGCTGGAGAGGAGAGGCGGCGCGCCGCCCGTCGCCCCCCTAGTCGCCATACGTGTATGTCCAATACTATGTATATTCTGCAGGCTCGATTTCGCGTCCGTCACTCGGTGATCCGGCGCTGGCGCGATGTGGAGTGGACTATCATCTACTAGCAGGAGGCGCTCGTTGATGCAGTCTGGTTGTGCGTTCGCCTATGGCTATGCGCCCGGCGCGTGGAGGCCGGAGTCCGGAGAGCGGATTGTGGTTTGGAGATCGATCTGGAATCACCAAAAAAAAAAGGAATAAAACAGAGGCCAGAAACCCAGAACGATCCTGGCATTACACTGCAACAGTGGCACTTGTTTTGTCTGACACAAGCGGTGAAAACCACCTCACTCCCTCACGACGTCATCACGCGCTTTGCCTCGACCACCAGGCACACCTGCAACCGCGTGTCACTGTCAGACAACTTCTCACGTCCAGCCGAACTCATGTTCTCTTTTTGAAAAAACATGTCTCTTAAATGTACTCCCCGTTACGATTTACTCGTCGTGGTTTTAGTTCGGAACGAGGAAGTATCTAATACAGTATCAAGTTAGTGCCGTTGGAGGGACAAGTTTGGAGCAAGTTTTTGAGACGGAGGGAGTACTCGAGAGAGCTCAGCTGGGATCACCGTCTCGTCTTTATAAGCCAGCAAACGTCGCACAGACACAGACACAGACACACACTGGTCTCTCACGCACGCACGCACGCAACTGCCAACACCAACTATCGTCGAAGCAGCAGCTCGATCGGCAGCCATGGCGCGTGCCTTCGCGCGCTCCATCTCCTTCCCGCTCAGCCCGTCGACGTCTCCCAAAGCGCGCGCTCCGTCGTCGCCATACCACGGGCGATCCGTGAGCCTGCCGTGCCGCTCACACCCCATCTTCGCTTATCTCCACACCCACATCCGCTCCGTGCGCGCCTGGGCGCAGCAGGGCCCACCAGGGCTGGCCGCCTCCGTGGCTGCGAGGCTGGCGCACGTCGACGCGCTCCACACCGTGCTCGGTGACCTGCTCGACCTGCCCGAGGCGCAGGCCGCGCTCTCCGGCGCCGGCGGCAGCATCGACCGCCTCCTGGTCTCCTTTCTCCGCCTCACCGACGCGCACGGCTGCTTCCAGGAGGCCGTGGTCGCGCTCAAGCAGGACATCGCTGAGGCGCTGGCGGCTGTTGTAACCGCTCTCTCTCTCTCTGATGGATGGAGCACTTTTTCGGGCGACGAACGCCCCGTCGCCCAAACGCCTCCTTTATATTCAGCACACAGGCTACATCACGGCTCATTCCGGCGCAACTCGATCAGTACATAGAGGAGGGGTTTTTATACCCGTGCACACACACCACCCGTCCGGCACACCCGGCAACTAACTCACGCACTAAGCTAACCACTACATGCACGATCCGTATCCATGCATGACCAGATGACCAAGTAGCACCAACTACTTGCATTCACACGCAACCCTCAACAGCCTGGTGACTAAGAACAAGAAGAAGACGCCGGCGCCGGGGTCGGGGTCGGAGGAGATAGCCGTGGTCGCCGTGGCGAAAAGGCTGGAGGAGCTGGAGGAGTGCATCGAGGAGCTAGAGGCCGGCAGCTAGAAGGTGTTCCGGAGCCTGGTGCAGACCAGGGTCGCGCTCCTCAACATCCACACGCTCCACATCTTCTAGCTTTGCTATTACCATGTACCATCCATCTTAGCTGTACTTGTGAAATCAGTCGCAGAAATCCAGTGTAACTGTAAATAAGTACTCCCTTCGAATGAGTGTATCTAGATGTATTTTAGTTGTAGATACATCCATTTTTATTCATTTTTGTGACAAATAATTCCGAACAGAAGGAGTAGATGATGAAAAGAAGAAGGAATTTGTAGTACTAATCTTGGTTCTGCCCATAATTTAGTGTCAGAGTTTAGTACACTTTTCATGATGTTAGTGAAAGAGAAGTGGAGAGTGATAAAATATGTAGTGCATTCAGGGAATTAAGCATGACGTGTCATCACTGATCAGAAGTAATCTTATCATCCAAGCAAAATGTGCAACTCCTGTTTCTTCTGAATCTAATGTTTGGTTAAAAAAACAACTAGTTTGGATCTCCTCTGAATTTTGCCGTGAATTTCGAGGCTTTGATTGCAAAGGCCCATCTGTTATTTACAGCCGAAGGCCATATATGGAGCGGGCCATACACCACAGATGCACCGTCCTCTGAATGAAAAACACAATACTCCTCTTCTTAAAATATAAAGCGTGCTTGAGTTGTACGATCTATGATGCGTATTTTGATAATCAATACATATACCAAAACACATGGATTGAACATTTATAAATTGTATCATCGTATTGTCTGGAAAACAATTTCGTTTCATATATCTTTACACTAATTTATAGACATGCAATAATAAAATCCATAGACAGTTGTGTGATGAAGAGTAAAGATAAAATAAAGTATACCTTATATTTTAGAAACAAGGGAGTGGTACTCCTCTTTTTTTTTGAACGTGTACTCTCTTTTTAA
>NC_041393.1:744503600-744504505 GCF_002162155.2 Triticum dicoccoides | reverse complement strand
TCATAAATCAAAGGACAGTACAGCAGATGCCAACACAGGATGCATGGGAGCCACCGGAGATGGGCATACTATTATCCCAAAATGCCCCTTTTTAAACTTAGACATCACTGACCCCTCGAAAAACTGATTCACACATTTGATCCCTCTAAGCCATGTCAAATGGTGTGACTAGATCTCAGTCGATTGAGATTTAACCAAGTCTCAGGTAAGTGCCATAACATGCAAAAGAGAGAAAGTAAAAACTGAAAAGAAATTTTTACATGAATTTCAATGTAAGATCTCACGGATATAGCATCGACTGAGACTTCGTTAAGTCTCAGTCGACTGAGACTTGGCAAAACTACGTGGGCAAATTGTTTGGCATGACTATGCGTATTACTCGTGCCAAACTGTTTAGTAGGGGTGGAATTCGAGCCGAGTCGAGCCAGCTCGACTCGACTCGCTAAAGCGCGTTTCATTAACGAGCTAGCTCGACTCGACTCGTTACTATAACGAGCTCAAATCCAAGATTGGCTCGACTCGTATAACTCGCGAACTGGCTCGTTTAGCTTGTTAAGCTCGTTAAAGATATGAAACTAAAAACCTAAAGAATACGACAAAAAGATTAACCGGGAATTTAACATGGACATATATGGTCATGTACGTGTGAGCCTCCCAGGTGACTAGGCCTTGAGCGGTTGGGCCTTGTGCTTAGACGCAAGGTGTTTAGTGGCAGTTTTTTACTACCCATCAAGAAACACTAATTCTTTTACCGAGCCTAGCGAGTTATACAAGTACTTGTGAGATCGGCTCGTTTAACTCGTCATGTAAACGATCTTAAACTAAAGCTCGGCTCGACTCGTTATTGTCCGAGTTCGAGTCAATTCGAGCCGAGTCACGAGCTACTCATTTAGCTCGCGAGCTTC
>NC_041393.1:744482023-744503191 GCF_002162155.2 Triticum dicoccoides | reverse complement strand
TGGCATTTCCGACGAGAGTACTGACACCAAGGTGGTGACGGGTAGGCAATTTGGTAGACGCCGTATCAGGTGGGAGACAGAAAAAACAATTTTGTCAAGCACCCCCAGCATGTCCACCTCGAATCTCCATGGCCACGCGGATTGATTCGACCGTCTAACAAGATGACAAAGCACAGCAGTTGGGGAGCACGCGCGCTGCAGGACACAATATGTACATACAATGATACAATCACAGTTAGAGGTACATGTCTATACAAAAGACGTCAAAATAAGAGGACGGTGTCACGCCCAGCGCGCACGGCCTGTCACCTGCGCGCCCGGCCGAGATGGGATCGTGTCGGCCGCGCCGGGCCGGCCGTCTCCCGGGGCGACGACACCGCTTGCTGCACATGGATGGATGACGTGCTGGCGACCAAAGCGCAAAGGAACCAACTACCGTGCAGGTGCATGTCATTAACGAACCATTCATGCTTGCGTGTTAGTTTTCATGCGGATGCATTCTACTCCCTCCGTTCCTAAATATTTCTTTTTTTAGAGATTTCAAATAGACTACCACATACGGATGTATATAGGCATATTTTAGAGTGTAGATTCACTCATTTTGCTTCGTATGTAGTCACTTGTTGAAATTTCTAGAAAGACAAATATTTAAAAATGGAGGGAGTAGTAGTGATCATGTGCTCACATCGCATGCATGGCGCGGCATAACCTATGTGGTGAGAGGCCTGGCTCCGTTGTTTTGTTGTGCTTGATCGTGGACATGATTAGCTGTGCTGCAGTGCTCTGAGGCACTACTTTAAGCGGATAATATATGCTAAGCTCATATACTACATCTCAAGTAGTGCTACTATCAGTCCAGACGCAATGTGGCCTGACAGTGAAACGCGACGTGAGGTTTTTAGCTGTCTGTCAGACAAGGCAAGTGGCATCCTATTGCCTGCTGAGATCTGCTCTCGGTTTCTGGCCTCTGTTTTTTCTCCATTTCTTTTCTGTGATTTCAGATCGGCAACCTGAGCAAAATATCAGGTTTCTGATCGAGATTCAGAAAATAAAGCCTAAGAACAGGCTGTAACCAATAACTAAATTAGTGTGTTCCACCAAAGTTATATTTCCGTGGCTTCAATGAAACCCTACAAAAACCTTTTCTTTAATTAGGATTTACAGTTACGTCAAAAAAAAGGATTTATTGAACTCTCACAAAAATGCCGGTAAATTAATTTTCTCTTCTGATAATGGCAAACACAGATGCTCACATAAACGCAAATACACTAATCCTTATGAACGAGCGATTGATCCGGTATATCTTAAGATTGATGAAGACACCACAGACACCTTGCTATTAAGGTGAACGTAGCCTCCCACCAAAAGAGCACCCCTCTCAATAAGATACACATGGTGTTAAACTTGGGGTTTGATATGTGGTGTGGCACTGGTTGGTTCTTCAACTGTTAAACATTTCTTTATTTCCAATTGGAACTTTGCTCATGCCATGAGGCGTGTCTTATAGGGTGGCATCTAACTTACATCCTCCTGGAGCATTAGTAATGTGTCTGTTAATTGACTGAAAAGTGTAAATACTTCCTCAGTTTCAGGAATTAGGGCCATGTCAAAAATCAAGTTTCACCATTTTAACAAACGAAATCTGGGTTATGTGCAACAAGGTTACCGTTGAATTAGGTAAAAGTTTTGAAGCCACGTAAATTAGATATTATTGGTCCCTTGCTCTGCTAAATCTCGTTCATGAAACCTGGTTTTGTTCAGGCGATTGATCTGCAATCACAAAAATTTTAGGAATTAAAACAGAGGCCAGAAACCAAGAAGGATCCTGACATTCACACGTGTCTTGTCTGACACAACGGTACAGCTGAAACCTTCGTTCACACGTGCACGCCCGCGTGTCACTGTCAGACAACAGCTCAACTGATACGTCAACTGAGGGAGCTCAGCTGGGTGGGATCACCGCGTCTCCATCTTTATAAGCCAGCAACGGCACACAGACGCAAACACGCACGCACGCACCTGCGAACCATCATCAAGCCTAGCTATCTACTCCAGCTCTAGGAGTGTCCAGCTCGGCGGCCATGGCGCGCGCCTTCGTGCGCTCCATCTCCTTCCCGCTGAGCCCGTCGAGGTCGCCGTCCTCCTCCAAGCCGCGCGCGGCGCCGTCGTCATCGTACCATGCGCGGTCCGTAAGCCTACCGTGCCGGTCGCACCCGATCCTGGCGCACCTCCACACCCACATCCGCGCCGTGCGCGCCTGGGCGCAGCAGGGCCCAGCGGCGTTGGCCGCCTCAGTCGCAGCGGGGCTGGCGCACGTCGACGCGCTCCACGCCGCGCTCGGCGACCTGCTCGACCTGCCCGAGGCCCAGGACGCGCTCTCCGGCGCCGGCGGCAGCGTGGACCGCCTCCTCGACTCCTTCCTCCGCCTCGCCGACGCGCACGGCTGCTTCCAGGAGGCCGTGGTCGCGCTCAAGCAGGACGTCGCCGAGGCGCTGGCCGCCGTGCGCCGACGAGACGGGGCGCGCCTTGCCTCCGCCGTGCGGGCGCAGCGCAGGGCCGGCCAAGAGCTCGCCCGCCTCGCCGCCACGGCCAAGGAGTCCGCCGTCCGGCCCTCGCGCCTGAGCATCCTCGGCGGCAGCCAAGGCAGCGCGGCGGAGGTGGAGGTGACGGGGCTGCTGATGGAGTCGGCCGCGGCGACGGCGTCGGGGTCCGCCGCGCTGTTCGGCGCGGTGGCGGCCATGTCCGGGTCCGTGGAGGCGGAGTCGTGCTCGTGCAAGGGCACGGCAGCGCTGGTGTGCCTGGTGAAGAAGAACAAGAAGTCGTCGGCGCCGGGGTGTGGGGAGGAGGGGATGGCGGTGGCGGCCGTGGCGGAGAGGCTGGAGGAGCTGGAGGAGTGCATCGAGGAGCTGGAGGCCGGCAGTGAGAAGGTGTTCCGGAGCCTCGTGCAGACCAGGGTCGCGCTCCTCAACATCCACACGCTCCACATCTTCTAGCTTTACTACTAATCACTATATCATCCATGATCCATCCTAATTGTAGTACTAATGAAATTAGTGCTAGCAATCCAGTGTAACTGTAAAAAAAGTTAAGTAGATGATGAATAGAAGAAGGAATTTTTTGATAGAAGTTCAGCCTTTTCCTAACTCCAACTCGGACTTCGAAAAAAGATAAGAGAAACATAGGCATACTCGTGAGCACCGAATTAATAGGAATCAATCGGACTTCATGTGACATGAGTTTGCCCTTACAGCAACTCAGTTTCTTCTCAAACCGATCCTCGATGCACTTCCATTCTTTGTTTGTCAGCTTACGATGGTGAATGGGTATACCTAAGTACGTGAAAGGTAATGCCCCCAATTCGCATCCAAACAATTGCTTATAAGCCTGTTGTTCCTCATTGGCTCTACCAAAATAGAACAACTCGCTTTTATGAAAGTTAATCTTCAATCCGGTCAATTGTTCAAATAAGCATAACACCAGCTTCATATTTCTTGCTTTTGCCAAGTCGTGCTTCATAAAGATGATTGTATCATCAGCGTACTGCAGGATGGACACACCACCATCAACTAGATGAGGCACCAAGCCACCCACTTGACCGGCCTTCTTTGCCCTTCCTATCAGAATTGCCAACATGTCAACCACAATGTTCAACAGAATATGAGACATTGGATCACCTTGTCTCAGGCCCTTGTGTGTCTGGAAATAATGACCTATGTCGTCATTCACTTTAATTCCAACACTCCCTTTTTGCGTGAAAGATTCTACCTGGCGTCGCCAAGCTTCATCAAAACCCTTTATATGTAAGGCCTGTTGAAGGAAAGACCATTTGACTTTATCGTACCCTTTCTCGAAATCCACTGTCATGTGGTGGTCATGTGGCCATAATACATGCTTTTCTTGTAGTGGTTGTCTTGCGTCGTAATTTAGTGTTTGGATCTGTGGTGTTCTTCCACTGTCATGATCTTGTGATTGTGCTCATGTTTCTTGTCAACGAAATTCATCTCTTGTAATTATGTAGTGGTTAATGAAATTGGACCTGTAGGAAATGCCCAGTTTTGCAACTAGCTTAGCTTGGAGAAAACAAGCCAGTGTATGCCATGGTTGTTAAAGTAGAGTGGCTCCGGTACCGGCTTTAGACCTGATGGGCGGTGTGTCCTGTCTTATGCTATTGCCGCCTGCTATTGTAAGCACCTCTAGCTTGTACCCTTCTTTGGTCACTTTGGTTTCTGGTTGGCATGTCGTTAATATATCCTTATGGTCTGTTTATGTCATTTTTTTTGGAAATTGCTACTGTTCACCTCAGGTTTTGATTTGGTATAGAGGTGGAGCTGAATCTGCCATCTACTCCCATGCAAATCTATCTAGGCATGAAACAATATGGTTTCAACCTAAGCTGATTTTTTTCTGTTCAGTTAGATGTGGCTGCAGCAAGACCAACATTTGTTCTTAATTATATTGATATAAGAGCAACTCCAACAACCGCGCTAAGCGCCGCACGCAAAAATCCTGTTTGCCGCGCGCGCTTCGGCTGGTTTAGCGCGGCCGCCAGCGCTGGCTCCAGCAGCCGCGCTATAATGCAGCGCGCGCGCGCCGCTCCTGCAGAGCGCAAAAATACAGCACGCGCCGCAAAAATCACATATACATTTCAAAGAAGAAGAGCAAAAATGATCAAACAAACAAAATAAATCAACAATAAAAATAGTTCAATTTCGTTATCATTACAACTCAAACAAATAGTTTATCGTTCAGTAAAACAAATAATGCAATAAACACAACAAATAGTTCATGAACAATACAATGTTGAATGCAGAAATCATGATGCTCTTTGTCGTCCATACCATGCCCACCACTCTTCAATCAGATCATTCTGAAGTTCATTGTGCGTTGCGGGACGCCGAATGGCATGATAGGAGGCAATAAAACGGGCTACCCTTTCAGCCCTCCGTCGCACTCGCACGGGATGTCCCAAGAGTTCATACTGTGAGTAGTCTAAAACTTGGCCACGCTCATTCTCGATGATCATGTTGTGCATGATCACACAAGCGTGCATGATGTACCAAAGCATTTTTTGATCCCAAATCTTGCAGTTCCTCTCACAATAGCAAATTGGGCTTGCAAAATCCCAAATGCTCTCTCCACATCTTTTCTAGCCGCCGCCTGAGCATTGTGGAAATCAAGATTTTTCTTACCTTCCGGCTTTTTCAACGGCTTCACGAAGGTTTGCCACTTTGGATAGATGTCATCCGCTAGATAATAGCCATAGTTGTACGTACGGCCATTTGCTACAAACTGCACAGGTGGCAACTCATCGTTTGCAATCTTATTCATCAGTGGTGACCGGTTGACCACATTGATGTCATTCAAAGATCCATGCATTCCAAAGAATGCATGCCAAATCCAAGTCTCCTGATCGGCCACCACTTCAAGGATTATAGTGGAACCCTTTTTTTGGTCATGGAATTGCCCATGCCATGCCTTTGGACAATTCTTCCAACTCCAATGCATGCAATCTATTGAGCCAAGCATGCCAGGAAAGCCGCGCGCTTTGTTCATCGCCAATAGCCTTGCGGCGTCTTCAGCAGTGGGAGATCTCAAATACTCCTCGCCAAACACTTGCACAATTCCCACTGCAAAGCGCTTGACACACATGATGGCTTGGCTCTCACCCATAGCCAAGTGATCATCAACTAGATCAGCCGGGATACCGTATGCCAACATACGCAAAGCGGTTGTCACCTTCAGAAAGGTGCTATGCCCGAGCTCTCCGGCGGCATTCCTCCTTTGCTGGAAAAACCAGTCATGGCTCTCTAGTTTCTCTGCAATGCGCCTGAACAAGTCGGTGCTCATCCTAAACCGGCGACGAAAATACGACTCCGGGTATGTGGGATTCTCCACGAAATAGTTCTTCATCAATCTGTTATGGGCATCAATCCTATCTCTCCAAATTTTCTCTCGACCCATAACCGAACCACCGTGCTTCGGTTTTTTATTGATATGCATAGCTAGGATCATTGCAAGATCCTCCTCCTCTTCCATATCAAATTCTTCTTCGGAAGAATCAAACGACGAACTCATCTACAATGTTCAATACTATACTATAAAAACTACAATTTAAAACATGCACCAAATTCATGAAATTTGAGCAATACATACCTTGTAGGCGTTTTGTCGAACACCTTGCGGGCGCGGCGCGGCAGCGAGCGCTCGGGTGCTGTTCCTCGGACGACGGAGGCGCGCGAGCGCCGGCGGGAAGAGGGGATGGGGCGGTAGCGCGGCGGCGCGGGGATAGGCCGAGGAAGCGCCTGAACGGTCGCCGGGGGGCGCGGGCGGCGGCGGCGGCGCGGCCGGATGGGGGTGGAAGTGGGAGAGGAAGTGCGAGAGCGAGCGCTCGAGTGTGCCGCGCGCTGCAGCGGGCGTCCGAAATACACCGCGCAGGGCAGTGTTTCCGACAGCGCGCCCAACTCGTTATAGCGCGCGCGCCGTTTTTGCGCGCCCACTGGAGCGACCCGCCGCGTTGCGCGCGCGCTAAAACCGACTAATTTGCGGCGCGGCGCTAGTATAGCGCGGCTGTTGGAGATGCTCTAATGTAGTTAAGCTTTTCTAGATCTCTACCATTGATCTATTGATTTGTAGAGTTCGGTTTTCCAGTGATCCATTTACATGAGTAGATGTGCACTGCACTTTCGGTTGAACGGCCACAGATTAATTTCTACTGTTCATGCATGTAGTTGAGATTTGAGTTACACTTGTCAGTTTGTCGTTTTTGCAGTGGGAAACGAGATAACCAGTGGTCGCCTTGTACCTCCTGATGCATTGCCTTGTATGTAAGTGGTAGTACTTGCTGTACCAAAGCTATGTGAAAAGATGAGATGTTGTAGCTTCGCTGCTACACTTGGCCCTGTGATCGTCCATCCATCTGTTCTTACTTTGGCAAAGTTGAGAGGTGCGCCGATGTCCTGTCGACAATCTGTTGCGGAAGAAGCAAGATGAAAATCATCCGGCCGTTTGCATGTAATTCGTTCGGTTAGTTGAAATCCGACTTGAAATGTATAGCGTTGGATAGCCGACTCTCGCATCAGTGTCCACGGACTGGTCTCCTCGGTCCACCTGCGGATCTGTTGTCCGGTTTGCCCGTCCGCGTTTGAGATGCCCTTATATTGAAAGCACTTTCAGACCCCTTTTGTTTTCCTGTCTGCTGCATGGTTCTTCAGTTATCTGCCGTGTTTTCTGTACTGCTGATGCTCGTAAGATGTGTGCTGATTATTTACGATCTGTTCTGTAAAGCTCTGTTCACAGCCTTGAAGACGGGGAACCACCAATTCTATATCCAACCACCGGAATCTGAGACCTCCATCCAAGGGCGCCGACCGGCCGTTGAGCGGTATAGGACAGAGGAACATCGAGCGGCGAGCGCGGGCGCGGGACACGAGAGATGCGTACGTACAAGCACAGCTACAGGTACGGTCCCGTACAAGAAAAGACATGCTGGCGCCACTCGCGCTAGCCCACGAGCTGTCCCCGCCGGCCGGTGCACCGATACACACGCGCGTCGCCGTGGTCCAGGGGCGCCCGACGCGAGCGGATCGTGTCGCTCGCCCGCGAGTGCGCAGGGATATGCCACCGTTGTTGTCGATCGAGATCCATGGATGCCTCTCTAACTAGCGTGCTGGTGCAAGGGGTAACGTACTAGAGGGTACGTGTCGTTGCCGACGCCGGCCGGCCGGTGGTTCGCCGGCATGGCGTGTCCTCATGTCGATCTCGTGCCATGGACGGTGGCCATCCTAATCTCCTGATTAGTTGGTTCCTGGTCGATCTGGTAACAAACGCACGGGGAAATCCAAACGGTTAGCAAGATGGCACTTTTGGCTCAATCAACCACCGTTGGATCGGTTGAGGGAAGCTAGAGACGAGCCATGGTCTATGTCAGATTGCAGATGCGAGGACGGATGGATGGGAATATTTATCGGAGCATCGATGGATCGCCGGGTCGATCTCTGTCCCCGCAACAAAGCTAGAGGACAAAACACGACATGTTGTTGACGATGCGTACGTACAGCTGAAAGTACAGGGCGCCGTACAAGGCAAAAGACACATGCATGCATGTCTCCCCAGCGCGCGCATCGGCGTGGTCCACCGCGCCCTCGGCGGATCGTGTCGTGCGCTGACCGCGCACTCGACGCGCCGACGAGTCCGGCCTGGCCTTTCGTGCGTGCCTGGGTGCATTCCTGTACAGTATGTCTCACGGATGCCTTCGCCGTCGATCGAGGTCCGTGACCGTTCACGATCGACCGACCTACTAGCTAGCTATCGACCAACTATGCAGATGCACACGGTAACGTAAGGCCAACTCCACCGCGCGACCCAAACGGACGTCCCTTTTATCCGGATTTTGTCCGTTTGGGTAGCAATTTGGGGTCGTGTCCGGGCCTTTTCTGGGATGCAGTGGCCGTGCGCCCAGCGCGCGGCCGCATCCATTTTGCCCCATCCTGTCCGCGTCTAGTTTTCAAATGTCAAGCCCTAGTTCAGGCCAGCGGCCCCGGTTCACGCCGGCAACAGAGCCAGCGGCCTACACGTCCATCGCCGGCATCAGCCAGCGGCCGGCAACACAGCTAGCCTCCAGAATGAATAGTTCTCCTCGCCGGCAACACAGCCAGCGGCCGGCAACACAGCCGGTCTCCAAAATGAATGGTTTCTCGCCGGCACACTACCAGCGGCCCGACGGGCGGGCGGCACCCATGCCAGCCTCAAAAAGAACGGCCACGCCGATCGGACCACCTAGTTTAGGCCTTCGGCGTCGAGCATCTCCTTCTGCCTGGCCTCGAACCAGGCCCTCGTCTTATCGCTCATCTTCGACAATTCTATGCTCATGATCGCAAGGGCCACCTCCTTCGCTTTGTTGGCGCCATTGGTGACCTCGATGTCGAGCTGCCTCTGCCTGGCCTTGACGTTGTCGGCCTCGATGTCGAGCTGCCTTTGCCGGGCCGCCTCCTCCATGTCGAGCTGCCTTTGCCGGGCCGCCTCCTCCATGTCGATCTTCCTCCTCTCGGGCGCCTCCTCCATCTCAAGCTTCTGTCTTTGAAGGTCTAGGTATTGCTTCATTTGCTCGTCCTTGCTTTGCCGCTTCTTCTCGTCCCTCACATCCTTTTGAGACATCATGCCATGCAAACTTGGCCGCGGTGGCATTGACCTTGACGACTGCTCTTCGTTCCCTCCTCTTCGCCGATTCCACGTCCAACTTGGTGATCTCCTCCGGCGTGCACTCCGACCGCGGCTTCCTTGCCGCTTTCTTCTTCACCTTTGCGGGCGGGTCGACGGCCAGGCCGCCGGAACCCGGCGGGGCGTCGGCCATGGACGGGGGAGAGAGGGGGCGGCGGGAGGGACGTGGGAGGGTTTGGGGCAAATGGCGCCAAATGAGCGTGTGTGGGGGGGGGGGTTGGTTTCTCCCACCGACGTGCGGGCCAGGGGAGGACAAGCGCGCACGTCCCGCCCCGCGCGCTGTCCGTTTCACCCCAAACCGAGCGCAAGTTTGGGCCGGGGATAGGTCGAAAACGGACCGAATCCGGACATTTGTCCGTTTGAGGCCGCGCGCTGGGCCGCCTCTTTTGTCCCTTTTACCCCAGACGGACGGGGACGGACAGGATAGGATCGCGCAGTGGAGTTGGCCTAAGGGATCTTCATCATCGAGCTGAACCACAGTAGTACGTGGCCACTATAGCATGACCTATGTTCATGTAAATAGGCCTGGTTCCGTTGTTTTCTTGTGCTTGATCGTCGACATGATTAGCTTTGCTGCAGGGGCCGCCAGCGGCTGTGTTTTGAATTTCGGTTTGTGTTTTTTTTCGTCCTTGGCCGAAATGGACGAATTTCGGAAATTTTAAATTTTTCGGCAAAATCTCGGACGAAATTGCAAAATCAAAATTTGAAATTTTGACCAAAATTCGACTGAAATTTGGCCGAAATTCAGCCGAAATTCGAAAAAATTTGAAATAAAACAAAGCCTAAACATAGCAGCCCAACAACCATCAGGATTGATCATATAAACTTCAGCAAAAAAGCTCTAAGGATTAATAAAACTGCATCTGTCCAACATAACAGGCACACATTAGTTATAAAGTTGCCTCCAACATAACCCTTAACAGTCCAGCATCAGTTCAACCATCACAGCGTAGTTCAGACTTTAAATAGTCCGGTACAGCCAACAGACTTAAAAGGATTACAGATAGAAACAACAGCTCCAAAAGACAACCATTAAAGCATGACATTGAAACAGCAGCTCCAAGCTTGCCTATATCCAAAAGCTTCTTTATATCCTTGGTTATTCTATTTCTACACATGTCATTTCTGGTTTAGAGAAAACAAAGGAAGGGTCGGGATGGAGGTAGTTCTGCATCGGAATTATCTTCTACCACTTTGTGCAACAAAAAATATAATGGATTAACAGGACAAGTAAGTAGCTAGTAGAACAATAGTCAAATGTGATGCATGCTCATGAATCAAATAACAAATCTACTGCAGCAATATAGTTTTTTATTCACAAAAAAGCTTCAGGAGCAAAGGTTAAATGCCTCCATATACTAGAATGATGAATTCTAATTTATAGTTTGTACTCCGGCACAACAAAACTCGTAAGGATACAAAGAAAGCAACATAGACACAAACAACCTGCTGTTGGCTTGGACTAGACATTTGTCAATTGTCATACGGAAGGAAAATCTATGGTGAAAAATGTGAATCAAAAATCATGCATAAGCTCAAAAATATTGAAGGATAAATATAGTGGTTAACATACCTATAAAACAGCAGCTCCAAGCTTGCATACATCCAAAAGCTTCTTGATATCCTTAGTTCTCCATGTGGCATTTCTGGTTCAAAGAAAACAGAGAAAGGATCAGGATGCATGTAGTTCAACATCAGAATTTTCATCTTCCACTTTGTGCATAACGAAATAAAATGGACTAACAGGGAAGTGTCTAGTGCAACAATAGTCAAGTGGTAACATTTCAGGATAATATAAATACATCGCTTAACATGTCAATGAGGCTAGGCATAGATAGAAAGTGCATACATCTAAGTAACTAGCAGCTCCAAGTAACTAAAATATTCTAAGCAATTATCATGAATGATAAAACACTAAAGAGAAGAGACTTACCCGCAGATTTCTAAGCAACAAGTATAGGCTGTTGACGTCCTTGGTCTTCTTCTTGACAAGCCGTACAGATCTACGGGTCTCCAAATTGCCATCGTTTGGTGGTGCGTCCATTTCCATTTGAATTTGCGTCTCTTTTTCCACTTGCATTTGTGCCTCTTGCTGATCTTGCATTGATGGATAATCTTCTTTGTCCTTACTCACCCCATCATTATCCTCACTCTCACTTTAATTGAACCTAGCAAATCAATAACAATATTCCATTTGCATCGTGTGAACAAGCAAAGCATAGTAATCTGGCTGCATACCAAGCAAATACTCTAGAAATGTGCACCAATAAGATCGAGATATATGCCTTACCATATAGAAATATGACGGATAGATCCAAATACTCTGAATTGTGATCATCCTCATCTCACTACATGAACAGCGCAATGTACTGTTATGTCCACTCACACCAAAAAACTTCAACCAATTTACAAACAAATACCAAATAGTTTTCCAAGATATTTGGGAACCACTTGCACTTGCATCATGGTTGCCGCTGCCACTCCTATTTGCAGTTCCATTACCTGAAAATCAAATGACAAAAGAACATCAGTCAGTTATGAAGATACGTAACTAAGGAAGCAACCCTTGCTTACTAGGTTGTCCTCATATTAATAATAAACAAAAATTATACAACCCGATGCTCTAGTTTAGATACTAAGGAATAAGTAATTTATATACAACTCGATGCTCTAGTTTGCCAAACATACAAGTCACAAACTGTAATCTGTTCTTGAGAAAGATAGAATGATGCTTAGTTCTAGAACCACCACTTAATGGTACCGCTGAAGATTGAAATTAATCATCGGTCAACATCTACTTTTCTGTTGAAATTAAACTGTTCTTGAGAAAAAAAATTAATGTTGTGCACAAGCATGATCTCAACAGCTCAAAAATAAGCACACTGCGCAAATATATGGAACAATTATATATTTTAGGATGTTCATAACAAGGTTTGTAATCCACTTTTCTGTTGGACCAAAACGAATATTACCAGATCTAGAGCATCCATGGTGACTACAAGATACATGTATATTTCAGATTAATAATTACACTACTGTGTTCAACTTAACAAGACTCAACTTTTCTTACCCCCGTATGATATATGCATTTGCCAAGCCATTTACCAGGGGCCTCTCCTTAATCTAAAGGAACACAAGTACATCGCAGTACAGATTATAACTAAGAAACAAAGTAACATCGATCTGAAATTGTTGAAGAATTAAAACTGCATGCAAGTACCAGGGATGAGACAAATTGTTGCTTAAGTAGGAGGATATAAAGGCATCAAGAACATTCGTACCTTGCCAATCAACCTCCGCCCTCTAGGCTGTTGCCGCTGCCCCTTGCTACTGCCTCCGTTCAACTGGTCGGCTGGCGCACCATCAGCTCCGTTGTCGCAGCCGCCGAGCACCATACTGCAGTCTTGGAGAACCAAAGGACAGGAAGTGGATGGGTGGAGGCGAGGAGATGTGGAGGAGGGTCGGAGAAGTGAGCGCCTTGGCCGGAGATGTGGAGGAGGGCGAGGAGATGGTTGGAAGCACTCGCCTGAGATGTGCGCAGCGGCGGCGCCGCACACAGGAGGACGGACAGGAAAAGAGAGATTTAGGGTTAGGTAGCGTGGGTTCGTGGTTTTGTCTCAGCGGAAGCCTAACTGCAAGGCTCTCGAAGCTGGGCCGGGCAAAAAAAATTCAAACTGGGCCAAATTATTCGGCCGATAGGCCCATATATCGGGCCCTAGCGAGACGGCCGAATTGAAAATCAAAACGCAGGCCAGCGGTGCACTGTGTTAGTAGCTAGTGGCACTAATTTAAACGGAGCTCTCTTAGGCTGGTTCCAATGCATGGGTGTTTAGAAGGGGTGCTAAGCATATTAAAAGGCATAGCAATCAAACTCCCCAATGCATAGGTTCTTAGCTTCTTGTAGCTAAGCCCTCTTCATTTAATTAGTCATGGGATCTTAGTAGTATGTAAACTTTGTGGCCTTTTTGTGGCATGTTCGTAGCTACTAAAATTGCCTAGGCAAATACGTAACAAACAAGACAACAATTTTGCGAATCAGTTCCAGCAAACCCGAACAGAAAAACAGGAGCGGTGGTGGCATTTTGTTTGGACTCTGATACTCTGCATGAGTGCTTGAGTAAAATAAAATCATCGTAATTAATTTTGAAATTGCTTCAGTTGCCTAAAATAAAATCAACTAGTAGTACTTTCTGTAACCTTGTTAGATAGTCGATGTGCAAAACAAACCACGGACTGTAGTTTAGCAAGAATCTGGGGCTAGGGCATATGGTTCAGATCACATAATATTTATATCAGAGTCTCCACTATTCATAGTTCAGACTATCATCAATTTACCTATGATTCAGTCTATCAGTTAGAAAGATGCAGAGAGAAAAAATTGCAGACAAAGATCTCATCTAAGCATGTATGGGAGGGAGCAAGCACGAGATGAAGTTGAATACAGAAGACATATTTTGAAACAAACTAGCAGCTCGATTTTGGGGGAAAAGGCTATTTATCATTGAGCAGCTATCTCCCGCCGCTGGTCCATGCATGCCGGAGGGTCGGCCGGGGTTGGGCTTCCACGACCAAAAGGGATGGCTGCTGCTGCACTGGGGCGGAGGCGCAGGGTGACGACGGAGTGGCCGTTCCGCTGGAGGCGGCGGCACAGGGCGACAACGGAGTGGCCGTTCCGCTGGGGGCGGCGGCGCAGGGTGACGACGGAGCGGCCGTTCCGCTGGGGGCGGCGGCGCAGGGCGACGACGGAGTGGCTGTGGCGCTGGGAGCGGCGGTGCATGGCGAGGGAGAAGATGTGATGGAGGTCGCTGGGAAGAAGGGGAAAAAGGAGAAGAGATGGAACGGCTCGGCGCTGCATACGGGGTGCGTTTGGATGCAAAGTATTTTTGCAGTTTTTTGGGAATACCGTGGTTTCAGAAAAATACCATGGTATTAAATACTTTAAGGTGTTTGGATGAAAGAAATACTGTAGTTTAAGATACTGTGGTATTTTTCATACCGTGGTTTTATTGCAATATCTAAAAAAGAGGTCCCTACCTCTTTTTTAAAAACTGAACCAAGCGAAAAGTCCGTGCCTCCAACTCCTCGTCATTATCTGTTAATCGTAGTGTAATTTATATCCTGATTATTAGGCATTTTTGGTTAGATGATTAACTTGTGTTCCGTTGGTCTCTCGAGATCTAGCATGCATCTAGGAAGTCGCGCTAGCATCTAGAAGTGGCCGAGAGGACTTGGCTTGCCTGGCATGGGTGCATGCATCAGCTAGCTTAAGTGTAGCTGAGTTAGTTGTAGTCAGTCAAAAAAATACAAGAAAACAACATTTGCCAAACGAATAGATGGTTTCCGTAAAACAGAGAAAAACCATGGTTTAGACAAACTGAGGTATTGATTGCCCTCGCGTTGAGAAACTGAGGTTTTGGATTACCATAGTTTTAAAAAGACAGTGCTGCCAAACTAGGCCTAAGTGTGTTTCTGCCTAGGTACGTGCGCTTGGTGCCGTTTCTTCGTGGGGTTACCGGTTCCTTCTCTCTCCTCTTTAACTAAGACGTCAGGTCAGATTTTTCCTTACGTGGAGGGCTAAGCACCGATACAGACTGGAGCGTTGGAAGGGGCCTTACTCCTCCTAGTAGTAGAATCACAACCAGTTGATCCGCCCGTGACACTCGCGCCGCGCCGTGCGTTGTTTTTTTTGAATGTTGGTAGGAGATCTACCAGATTCGTTGATTAGCAAGGGAAGAATACAAGCAAAAACCCAGGAGGGAAAGCACCAGAAAAGGCCTGGCGCTAGAAAGGAAGAAGAGAAAAACAATCAGCCCGGATCAAATGGGATTTTGGCACCTGCCAAATTTCACAAATTAATCTCCTCTCTAACTATCCTAATCAGTTGGGTGGTCGTCATTTCTCGCTGCTGAAAAACACGTCTATTACGCTCTTTCCATATCTCCCAGGCGACCAGATGGATCATCGAAATAGTGCCTTTTTTCTTTTCCTTTGGTGCATTGTGCGAGCAAATGGACATCCATTCCTTCAGGTTGCCAAACGCCGGCCAGTTTGCCGGCTGTAGATGTTGCATGCCTGCCTGAATAGCAATCTGATCCCAAATACACCGAGCCCATACGCCGCGCCGTGCGTTGTTGAAGGAGAAACGCGTGGTAACATGTGAGCACGCCCACCTGTGTGTCAGGACAAGACAAGTGGCATACTGTTGCAATGCAATGTCAGGATCTTTCTTGGTTTCAGGCCGCCTCGATCCGCTTTTCTTGGTTTCTTTTTTGTGATTACAGATCGACCACTCAGGTTTCTAATCGAGATTCAGTAGATCAAGGCTAATTACAGGCCGTATGTGATAACATAAACTTGGTGCGTTCCATCAAGTTGTTCTTGCGTGCCTTCAATGAAAGCCTTGAAAAAAGGCATTTCGGTTGACTTCAAATTCTATCTGGATTTGTTGAACACTCACAAAAGTATGGTGATTAACAAATCCAGGACTAGGGGGAACACTCAATACAATATGGTTTTTTCCTTTAATCACTGCAGGACTAGTTAAGGGGTGTTATTTTAACCCATGGATAATCTAGTTAAACCAAACTAGACGCTAGCTCACAATATTTGTTGTGTAAGCATCTTTTTTCTTTCAATGGTGATTTATAGGTCGCACCATGCGGCGAGTTTTTCACGGCGGTGTGTAACTAATTTCTTCGTTGTAGTGTTGGTGATATGTGTCTGAAATTGGCCAACGAGACTAAGAGGATTCCCCCCTCAAACGCCCGGGAACGCTCCAGAGAGCGTCCATGAATAGCTACCGGCCAGTACTCATTTTTGGTTCATTGCAACCACATATCTCAAACTTCACTCCTCAAATCCATGTTCGATGATGCAAGACACAAAAGCTACGTAAATACATGCTACATAGAGAAACCTAGTATACTCTTAGTCGGAGATGTAGACGACGTCAGGCAATGTGGGGCAGAGCAGCCACCTGTCAGATGGCCGCCTCCCTGGTGGCTCCGGCTCCACCTCTGCCAGTCAGTCATGGATGTAGCGGCGGTTTTGCATCCATTCCTGCCTACCAAGCAGATGGAGTCTAGAATGGCCTGGTGCTCCGCTGCCTCCTCCGCTTGGGCCACCTCAAACTCGGCCAGCTAGCGCGTTGCCCATGCTAAATCCGGCCTTGGCAACCGGAAGGAATGGCTCCGCCTCGCCCTCTCCTCCTCACACTCAAAAGAGTCTGGAGGCATGCCAGCTACAAACCAACCGTGCTCGGATCTGTTTTAGGAGCTCTAGTCGACGCTCCGGAGTGAGCATAGCATAGGTGTTTATCAGCTGCCGGGCCATAGCCATGGACGGCGAGCTGCGAGATAATGGGTGGGTGGTGGCGCGGACGAAAGGGAAATTGTATGCAGCTAGGGATGGGGTAACCGTCCAACTTAAATAGCCGGACTTGGGCCCTCAGCACGCCACCATGAATGCGTCCTCACCGTTTGTATGAAATTCTAAGAAGCTACCCGTCGGACCGATGGGTTCCTGAGTGTTCTCGTGTGGGTTCCTACAGTCAGTCTGACGTGGGGGACTCGTCCGGGTGCACCCAAGCCTCCTCATATCCATCCCAGATATGAGCTAAGTATGAGGGGTGCCGGTCAGTTATGCAGAGTGTTAGCTTCAATATACATTCGGCCGTTGGCCATGGGGGGAGACACAAGACACGGATGTGTGTGTTTTTCCTTGGCAGCAACGACAACGGTGCAGCTGGCACAGCCACGGACATGATCCGCGATGCGTGGTGCTTGCGCGTCCGTCTAAGACCAGATCTGGAGGGCGGCCAGCCGCACGTACACATATGCATTGCCAGATCGACGCCCTGCATTCTGGCACTAGACTATTTTCATACGAGGTGGTTTGTCCGAGGCAGGATTCGCGAGGCAACTTCTCGGCGGCTGCGGCGATGCTTCCCTAGTTGCATCGTAGAAAAACGCAAGTCGCCAGTCGGTCGTGCAACCATCAGATACGATCGATGATGAGATCGATTTAGTACTAAAACCTCACGATTTGCATGGCGAGACCGAGAGAGTTGACAAATGTAGTATCCAAGCTCAGGCGGCAGCTGGCGTTTTAAACGGGGACGACCGACCAGTCTCTAATCAAATCACTGGGGTCTCGTTTATCCACAGTTCCACACAAGAGAGATTCCGGCCGGCCACTCGTGCAGGTCAAGTTGTTCCCAACGTCCAAACACAAGCTCATTCAGCTCTACCCACAAACACCAATGATAGTATGTTGATAGATAGCGCAGCGCACGTACGGGGAGAGAGAGATAGGCAACTGAAAGAAGGACCCAATTAAGCATGCCATCGAACGATGTTTTAATTTGGCATCCGTTGGAGGTTGGACCGGCCATCCATCCACTACTAGCTGGCTAATTAAGCTGGGCTAGACCAGCTAATTTGGCATCGTTCGATCTAGTATATTGGACCAACCATTCGAAGACTGTTGGAGGTCTTCACCACCTCAGCGAGGAACCAACCTGTAGTTAGCCTGTTTTCGCGAGGTTATCCGACTATCAGTACATTTATAGGCAACACATCAAATTGATGCTTTTGTGTGACTTGTCCGAAGTGTGGTACTAAGTTGTTACCCTAGCTAGCTCCATACTCAAGTATAGGAGCAATCCAGATTGAGATGATAATACTCCAGTCAGTTTATTCACACGCACACTGCACGCAAGCGCCTCTTTGCAGGGGTGCGTTGGAGCGGTCAGATAGCTGTGTGTAGGATAGATGAATGGACTACTCCACATAACTTGCTGGTGTGTTTAAGAGTGTATGAATAGGCGACAATAAGGTTGCACTAGAGTTGTTGTTGCTCGTGGCATTTCCACTAATGCCAGTGTCACAAAGCATGTTGCACAGATGACAGAGACCCACCTAGACAGAGTGAAGAATTCAGAGAAATGAGGCAGTACTGGAAATAGAGCAGCGCCATAGTCATCCACGCATCGATCTCTGGCTCCGCGGTGTCTTCCCACACCACCAACGCACCCTCCCTGTCGGTGTCAAAACCGGCGGATCTCGGGTAGGGGGTCCCGATCTGTGCGTCTTAGGCTGATGGTAACAGGGAGCAAGGGACACAATGTTTACCTAGGTTCGGGCCCTCTCGATGAAGGTAAAACCCTACTTCCTGCTTGATTAATATTGAAGATATAAGTAGTACAAGAGTAGATCTACCACGAGATCGTAGAGGCTAAACCCTAGAAGCTAGCCTATGATGGTATGATTGTAATTATGATCGACCTTCTAAGGACCATACTCTCCTTATTATATAGACACCGGAGAGGGCTAGGGTTTACATGGAGTCGGTTACAAGGAAGGAAATATAATATCCGGATCGCCAAGCTTGTCTTCCACGCAAAGGAGAGTCCCATCCGGACACGGGCCGGAGTCTTGTGTCTTGCATCTTCACGCTTCAATAGTCCGGACGATGTATATAGTCCGGCTGTCCGGATACCCCCTAATCCAGGACTCCCTCAGTAGCCCCTGAACCAGGCTTCAATGACGATGAGTCCGGCGCGCAGTCTTGTCTTCGGCATTGCAAGGCGGGTTCCTCCTACCGAATACTCCAAGGTTATTATCGAACACGTAGACCGTGTCCGGATCTGCAAAATGACCTTCACATACCACCGTAGAGAGAATGATACTTCAGCTAACAACTTCTTTTTTAGACGACGTGATATGTCATTACGGCCAGGTCTTTGTTCGAACCATTTTCCTCCAACCAGCCACATCGCATATCGCGAGGCGGTTTCCTTGACACGTCTTGTCAAAGCAGAGATCGTGTCCCCTTATTACGGGATTCTTGTCAATACGGGTATGGGTAATCCAACCGCACTGCTAATCGCGGCGAGTGGGAGGTGAGCGGGTTCCACCAGGCAAGTGGGGAGGCGCAAAAAGCTTTTACCATCTCTACAAAGAGACAAGGTTTCTTCCTCTTTACCCACGCCTTCTCCTCCCGCTAGATCACTCCCTTCTGTTCGAGCCCTAACGCCCGAGCACTTTTTCTTTTCCATCAAAGAGAGGTTTTCCAAAGATGTCCGGATCCGGAGCAGGAGGCAGATGGATGGCCTCTACCGTTCGGGAGAAGGATATTAAGAAGCTCCGCGAAGCTGGGTATCTGGCCAAGAAGATTGGCCATTGTCTCCCACCGGTGGGACAGGTTGTCCCTACTCCGGAGCCTTACGAGAGAGTCGTGTTCCTTCCCCATTTTGTTCGCGGGCTCGGGTTTCCCTTCCACCCATTTGTCCGTGGAGTCATGTATTTGTATGGGATTGATTTTCATTATCTTTCCCCCAACTCTTTTCTCAATATTTCGACGTTCATCGTCGTGTGCGAGGCCTTTCTCCAGATTCCACCTCACTTCGGCCTGTGGCTGAAGATTTTCAATGTGAAGCCCAAGGTGGTGAGTGGCGAACATGCCGAGTGCGGCGGCGCCATGGTGAGCAAGATGCCCAAGGTCGTTTGGCCGAAGGGCACTTTCAACGACTCCGTCAAGGAGTGGCAGTAGCAGTGGTTTTATATCACCGAACCACGCGGCAAAAAGTGGGCTGCAGCTCCTGAGTTCAGATCCGGAGCTCCACTGCGGCTCACGTCCTGGCCCAAGAAGGGCCTGAACTGGTCCTTGTCCGATGAGCTGTCACTGCTCCAGACGCGCGTTCAGAGCGTGGTTGACAAGGACGTCAAACTCGTCGACATAGTCCAGGTGATGCTAGTTCGCCTGGTTCTCCCTTGCCAGCGTCGAGCCTGGACTTTGTGGGAGTTCGACCCAACCGAGCACCAAACCCTTCGGGAGCTCTATGATCACTCCCACAAGGATATATGGAAGGTGCTCTTCAAGTCCGGCAAATCGTGGCCGGACTCCGCCGAGGACCGGGGGTATCAATTATCCCATTCAGCAAGCCCGGTAAGTTACGGCCACGCCCTGTCCATACATACTTCAGCTGGCATGTCATGAGGGAGAAATTTTAATCGTGTTTCATCGTGACCTCACGGATGGATAAAGAAGGTGGAGCAGATGCATTGTCCGTCCCAGCTGCCGGAGGAACCGGCCGGACCTCTTTTAACAAAGATGCACTAGTAGAAAAGGGGCCAATTGTCCAGGCCGGTCCAACCCATTAGTCCCGGTTCAATCCAGAACCGGGACCAATGGGGGCATTGGACCCGGTTCGTGAGCCCCAGGGGCCGGCCGGGCCACGTGGGCCATTGGTCCCGGTTCGTCTGGACTTATTGGTCCCGGTTGTTGGGACGAACCGGGACCAATGTGCCTCGCTCCTGGCCCACCACCATTGGTCCCGGTTGGTGGCCTGAACCGGGACCAAAGGACGACCATTAGTCCCGGTCCATTCCACCAACCGGGACTAAAGGGTTGGTCCGCGTTGCGGCCAAAGTTTAGTCCCACCTCGCCAACCGGAGGGGAATCAGACCGGTTTATAAGCCCCTCCCTCTCTGCCTTATTGAGCTCCTCTGAAAATGAAAATAGATGCCCTTATATAGGGAATTTAGGCTAAATTCATACGAATTTCTCTTGAAATTTGTTATGAATTTAATTTGAATTTCCTCTATAAGCGCATCTATGCTCATTTCTGAGTAGCTTTTTATATAGTTTTTTTCTTTTCTGCTATATTTATTTTTTTCTTTTTATTTCTGAGTTGTAATAAGTCATTAAAAATAAGCATCTATGCTCATTTTTTAGTAAACTTAATCATAACTATTTTTTCTTTTATTTATTTTTGAATTGTAATAAGTCATTAAAAATAAGCATCTATGCTCATATTTTAGTAAAGTTAATCACAACTATATTTTCTTCTTTTTATTTCTGAGTTGTATTAAGTCATTAAAAATAAGCATCTATGCTCCTTTTTTAGTACAGTTAATCACAACTATTTTTTGCATCAATTCATTTCTGAGT
>NC_041393.1:744480777-744481639 GCF_002162155.2 Triticum dicoccoides | reverse complement strand
TAAGCATCTATGCTCATTTTTTAGTAAAGTAAATCATAACTATTTTTCTTCTATTTATTTTTTAATTGTAATAAGTCATTAAGAATAAGCATCTATGCTCATATTTTAGTAAAGTTAATCACAACTATTTTCTTTTCTTTTTATTCCTGAGTTGTAATAAGTCATTAAAAATAAGCTTCTATGCTCATTTTTTAGTAAAGTTAATCATAACTATTTTTTCTTCTATTTATTTTTGAATTGTAATAAGTCATTAAAAATAAGCATCTATGCTCATATTTCTCAGTTGTAATAAGTCATTAAAAATAAAAAAGAGGCGCAATGCTTGTTAATTTGCTTCAAGCCTTTCAGAATAGTGTCAACTGCACTGCACATAGCTCTGTGCAGTCTACCGTATTCCTCAAGGCTTGAAGCTAACCAACGTGCAGGAGCATTGGGCCTCTTCGTCATCGTCTCTGCACACAGGGCTTATAAACAGCTGCGAGTGCCTCTCGCTTGGCGAGGTGGGACTAAAAAAACAGCTGCAGGAAGAATCAACAAAAAAACAGCTGCAGAAAATAAAAAAGTAGTTAGACGGGTCCATTGGTACCGGCTGGTGGCACCAACCGGTACCAATGCCACTCTTTGGTACCGGTTGGTGCCACCAACCGGGACCAATGCCCCCTTTTAGTCCCGGTTCGTTCCACCAACCGGACCAAAGGTCTTCATTTTCCGCCCTTTGGGCTGCTGAAAAGAGGCCTTTGGTCCCGGTTGGTGGCACCAACCGGGACGAAAGGGGCATTAGTCCCGGTTGGAGCCACCAACCGGGACCGATGCTCTTGCTATATATACAGGACTTAGCAGTTTTCGATCTCTCCTGCTCCAC
>NC_041393.1:744443996-744479607 GCF_002162155.2 Triticum dicoccoides | reverse complement strand
TGTGTAGTAATTAATTTGTTTATATTATGTTAGATTTTTTTGTTAGATTAATTAGATTTTTTTTGTTAGATTAGATGTGTATAATTTTGATATGTAGTTCATAGATTTTTTTGTTAGATTAGATTTTTTTTGTTAGATTAGACGTGTAGTATTTAGAAAAAGGAAAAAAATAAGAAGTAGTTTATATATAGTTGAACTAGCTAGTTGATTTAATAAACTAATTTATTTTACTATATATAGAAGTAGTTTGTTTTTAGTAAGTACTACTTATTTATTTATAGTAAATGCTTAGTAGTTGAACTAGATAGTTGATTTAATTAATAAAACTACTTTTATTTAACTATATATAGAAGTAGTTGCCGCATCGTCGTCGGCGATGCCTATCCCGCATCCTCGTCGTCGTCGACTCGGCGGTGGAGGCCTGCTTGATCAGGGCCATGTTCGGGACTGGGCTCCGCCGGGCTGCTATTGAGAGGTGCTACCTTCCGGGGGACGTAGGTTGGTGAGGAGTCAACCCGTTGTTGACCCAATCCTTGTTTGGTGGCGGTCGCGTGGGCTAGTGAGGGTGGTGAGGCATCCGGACACCGCGGAGGTGGTACGTCACCGTGTCAGCGAGGAGGACGAGCACGTCCGTCGCTACATGGTTGCATTGGAGGGCAGATTTGACAATACCTGGCAGGTTCTTCAGGGATCTCACTGGAGATATGATCCTGTGATGGTTCCTTATCTCTGGGTGTCCACCGCTCGCGTCGATACCCGTCGGGCACTACGGTTCTAGTTGTATTAGTGATAATATTCGACGATGTACGGACACCAAGAGATGATGTACTTTTGCTTATAATTATTGAATGCATGCTAATTTGAATACTATACTTTATTTTATGATTTGGTTTTGCTTATTTTATGATTGGGTTTTGCTTATTGAATGCTCATATTGGATAAGTTCTCCTTCATTCCCGTGTGCTAGACAATTTGATATAATAATGCATTCGGGAATGAAAGGAGGAGCTACGTACATCGATCATCGATAGTCAACCCGTGATTAATAATAATGATCTAGTTTAATATTTGAATTATGCACGTAGGCCGGAAATGTCGTACTCATCGGACGACGAAAACCGCCCGGGGGAGTGCGACTGGTGCCACGACGACCGAGGTATCTGCGACAGGTTCATTGTGCTGGACGAAGATCGTCGCTTCAGCATTAAGCTCGAGGAGACCTTCGATGTTCATACGGTACGCAACCGACGATAATAGTTTTTTTCGTAATTACTCATGACTTCAACTATTTTAATCATGACAATAGTTTTCATCTTTTCCAATTCGACTAGCTTATCCCATGCTTTGCAAGACGCTATGTCTTGGAGAGGATGGGTTTTGAAGACCATGAAAGTTTCGAAACCAAAAAAATTATCCTAAGTACCCATCATGGTGTGGATTTTCAAGTAAAGTTGTACAATGCTCAGAGTGTAACCCATTTTGGTTGCAAAAATTGGGAAGCACTTTGCAAGATGTATGGTTTTGATGAGGGTATGCTTGTTACCATGGATCTTGGTGATCCTACAAGCGAGCAAGAGAGAGCTACAATTTTCGTCCTTGTGGATACACCTCCAATTCTTCCCCCATGTGAGCTTAACATAGTTATTAAGTAATTTATATTGTTTATTTCAAAATAGTTGACAACTTATTCTCCATTGACAGCTTATTCTTCAAAGAATGTGCGGAAGATGGTAGACAGAACCTACTACACCGAAGGCTCCGAACTAACTTATCAGGAGAAAAATCATCTGGTCGCATTTTGTACTGATCTTGAGAATTACAATGTCTACAATCGAAGTTCTCAACATTATGGTCAATACGTGCCACTAGTGCACGTGTTGAACTACGGTAACTACCATAGAGATACCCTGGTAAGATTTTTGTACTATTACAACATCCGTGCATCTTTTTGCACACTTCTAAAACTAGTACATCATATCATTGCTAACTACGAAGTTATTACTATGTTTTTCAACAGATAATCCCGAATGATTGTGTGCCTCATCTGATGTATACACATGGTAGCCTTCATGTTTTGAACATACAACCAGGTCGTCCTACGAATCTCAACTGTCCATACCGGGTTTCTAAAATAAGTGGAGACATGAGAATCAAAGAATGGAAAAAATGTATGGACAGTCGTAAGGAGCTTCTTGGAAGCAACATTCAGCGAAGGGCAAAAATTGGAGACAGGATGATCGCCATTCTTCATAATGGAGAGTCAGGGTCTATATTGTTTTATGCTATTTTACCTTAAGGGTGTTTAGGTCCTACCTGATACTGATGATCATGTGTTAAGAACAATTATGTAGGGTTGGGTTCGATGACTATGAGGACGATGATCGTATGACTTATTATTAATAACGAGTAGAAGTTGTATGATGATGCATGATTAGTAGGACGAGTACTTGTTATTATATATGCTGATGTATGCGAGCATGCATGAGTTATTATATCAGCGGGTAAAATGAACATATATAGCAGCAGAGTTGGTAAACCAAGGACGAAGATATAAGAGAGGACACTTCTCTCTATTAGCTAGCTAATATAACAACCTAAAAATAACCCCCAAAACCCCTAAAGCAGCCAATTTCCAAAAAAAACATGGACTTTTGGTCCTGGTTGGTGCCACCAACCGGGACCAAAGGCCCCCTGACTGGGCTCGGCGCACAGAGCCACGTGGAGGCACATTAGTCCCGGTTCTAGTTTGAACCGGGACTAATGGGTGGAGGTATTAGTAACGGCCCATTAGTCCCGGTTCATGAACCGGGACTAAAGGCCCTCACGAACCGGGACTATTAGGTGCTTTTCTACTAGTGATGCTGGTCCCGGCGCCTTACGAGGCACCAAAGAAGGAGGCCTCCAAGAAGGTCAAGAAGACCCGGAGTGGCCTCCGTTGCCGCGAGGCTTCGGACGCCAAATCCGAAGGCTCCAGCGACGCTCCTTCTTCCTAAGACAAACAGGAGGAAGCAGAGGAGGACGAGCCTCGCTCTGAAGGTGGGAAGAAGCATGTGGCTTCCCCGTCCCTGGAGGCCGAATCGCCCAAGAGGGGGAGAGGTTCCCATCCAGAGGCATCCACCCCGGCTGCCGATAACAGACCTGAGTGGGATCCCAAGGACCAGCCCCTGGAAAAATCGTAAGTAACCAAAATCCGAATGCGCCTATGCATCCAGGGTCGTCTGGGTACAGTAGTTTTAACTGTCGCCACATCTCGTACAGCCCGGTGAGGTCTCCTGCCGGACAGTCCTCATCGGAGGATTCGTTGAGCTCGGATGATGTGGCGAGCGAGACGCCTCCGGGGGCTCCTTTTCCGAAGTCCAGGCGCGACACCAAGGTGTCGTCTCAAAGAGACCCAGAGCAGGGGGGGCATGTCTCTGGAGCCGGACACATGGGGGCAGCGGCCCCACGGCGTGTCGACAATGGGGGCAATCTCGGGTTCGGACCACAGCCGGATAAAGTCATGGAGGCCTCTAAGGCTCCAGGATCGAGGGAGCGGCCATCCTCAATGGAGGGAGGTTTGCCTACTCCTCCGGTAATCTCTGTCTACGCAGAGCTGTCGGGCGGTCTATAGACAACGTTATAGAACGTGTCTATCGTCGATGAACATCGGACCCTCATGGGTGCGGTGGTTGGAAAGATTCAGTCTGATGAAAGCGGGCTGAATGAGTCCTGCCTTGTCCTTATAAAGGCTTTTGAGGTATGGTTTCTAAGGAACCTTTGAGGAATCATCATAATATGAGTAGTAGCCCCTGATACACTGTTCGACAAAAGAGAGCCAGGCAGGGGATCAAACCCTCTTTTGTAGTGGGAACCTTTGTTAATGATGTATACCCCTTTGTTTGAAAACAGGCGTCTGCGGAGAAGACGGCCTCTCATGATACAGAAGTGTCCGAACTGAAGCAGATCCTGGAACGGGCCGAGGAAGAACTTGGCCGTGTGAAGAAGCAATTAGAGGAAAACCAAGGTATGTTTAAACATTGTCTTGCATTGGGCACGAATGAATAATTGTGCCTATTGAAAAGTATTTATGTTGTACGCCCTAGGAGTGACTGCCGAATATGAGGCGCTGAAGAAGGTTATGGCTGATGCCAACGAGAAGGCTGCCGCCGAACAGGCGCTTCGTGAAAAACACGAGGCCGGGGTCATCATAGCTGAACGGGAGCTCCAGGAGGCTGTGACGAAAAGCGAGAGCTTGGAGCAGAGTCTAGTAGGGAAAGAATCCGAACTCGCCCAAGATCTCCAAGCTGCGGAAGATGCTCGGGAAGAAGCCCGAGGTGCTGTACGGGACATTCAGGAGGCCCTAAAAGTTGCGGCTGGTAAGGCATGTTGTATCTATGGCCATTATTACGTGATAGTGGGGAGAACTCTAAGCGGCAAGCTGAATTCTTGATTTTACAGGGGCGTTTGCAGATCCGCCTCGCAGCATATCAGACGCCGCCCAATTTTACTGGACCGAGGAGAGGAAGTCTGCGGAGAGGAACTTCTGGTCGCAGTATTTGGCGCCGAACTATCCGGTGCCTTTTATCGATCAGCTGAAGCAGCTGGTCGAACTGCACCAGGCGGCCGAATTGCCCATGAAGGACTTGATTGTCCGGCTGTGGCCTGCGGAGCCAATTCCAAGCAGTTACTTCGGACTCAAGAAGAGGATTGTGGGCGCCTGTCCTCGGCTTGATGCTATCAAGCGATTAGTATGTATAGAAGGTGCGCGCATGGCGTTCGCCTGTGCGAAAGTGCATTGGGGGAAGCTAGATGCGGAGAAGCTGTTGACTGAGGGGCCACCGGAAGGTAAGGAGCACCACTAGCCCGAACTGTACTATGAAGGTGTACTGAAGGGGGGCCGCCTGACGGCGGATAAGTGCACCAAAGACATTATATTTCCCTGAGGGCATTCTTGCCAATATTTGTAATATGGGATAATGGCACTTTTATTATATATTGCATGGTTTGTTTGAACATATGTTCTTCATGTGCGACTATTTATTGTATGTAAATTCTGAGAGTTGGCCAGTCGTCGGCTTCAGCCCCCACGTGAGAAATACGGGGGTGTTCGGAATATATCTGAACACTCTTTATCCCATGGTTGGGTCCTTCTGAGGAGGTGTTTCTCACCACGAACTAGGCAATCGGACTATAGGGCTTTACTACTCTCACTTAGCCATAGGAATTCGAGTATGGTCGGCGCAGCCCCTAGTGTTCGGAAGGCCGAACTAGGGGCTCTATTGGTGCCTGACCGGAAGACCGATCTGTTGCAGTTTGCATTTATGATGGCGTTATGCGAAATAAATCTTTAAGGATTTTACAACCTCTCGAACAGCTGACCAGCTCTCGCTGCATCATGACAGTCGGTTTCCGGCTTTCTCTACTGAGGTGCTCGTCCGGCAGAACCAGGACACAATCGCAGTAGTTCTCACAGCGCTACCTTAGCCAATGGAACGGAACGTAAGGTACCAAAACATGGGAGCCAGGCAAACCCAACCAATGACCCAAGACATGATTCGGAGCTGATGCATATAGTGCTATAAGTTTGGGGTGCCGAGCGACCGAAAAGGTGGTCGGACTTTGTTGCCGTATTGTGAAGCCCCTGGCATAACCGGGCGTAACACGAAGCGTGGCTGCCATTTTGTGGCAAAGAGGCGTCGATGATAAACGACGGTGGTCCATGTTATTGAAGTCTACGCATTGTAGCAGGATAATATGGCTATGCATATGAGTGTGATTTATGATTATGAAAAGAGATGGTTTTTGGCGGAACCTGTGATGGCCGGACTGTAGGGGGCTGTGAGTGGATCGAAAGTGAATCTGGACTGCCTTCTACCTTCATGGTCCTATCTTTGTGTGTCCCCGCCAATTCCACGCCACCAATCCTTTTCTGCATAAAAGTTAGTTTGTGAAGGTAAATGCTTGGAGGCAGCCGAACGTCCTCTTGTGGTTGGTCTAATGGTTCCTGATCGGACCCGGGTGACCCCAGCCGCTATACCGTGAAGCAGCACAGACTCCTCAGTTGGTGTCCGGATAGTTGGCTGTCATATCAAAATTTTGATAGGCATGCACGACTTGCTACTCCAGCAGCTGTATGATTTCCGCTCTAGGGGCGGGGTTTGGCCTTGTACGTAGGAGTGAGTATATCACTGGTGTTGGCCTAATGGTTTACCACGTGGAATCTAGTCAACGTGGTTCATCCCGTTAGCAGACGGTGGGTTACCGTATGAGGGGAATGCGCCGATGGCGTCACATGTTTTGGTTATATGAAAACAACCGTGAGAGCGGTGGGCCAATGGACTTGGCCTTTGCACATGACATCTTATAGAAGGTGTTATTTCTGGTTTCATACCCACGGGTGCTTTTCCCGGACTACTAGGTCTAGGGGTATGGAAATTGAATTGTTGTGGTTGTTGTGCTCTGGGGGGTCTCTTGACTAGACACCTCCCTTCATTGTTTCCGGCACATAATCGGTCGCTTTGTTTTGAGGATCCGACATTCTCTATTGGTGTGCTTCTCTGTCCTTCTAGGAGTTCCGTGAATTTCACATGGTTGATCGAGTATGTGGCTTAAGCCTGACAGGTTTGAACGGCTCTTTGTCCGTTGACTGGGCTTGGAGTTACTTGGCTTGGCACCAGCTTCCTTGGCTTGATGCTTATGACCGCTGCGCCGAGGCTTTAGGATGCTGATGAAGCCACGAACCTGGGGTAGGGCCATGGACCTATCTAAGGCACCCTACCCAAGGACATCTCTAGAAGAAACTACCTGTCAGTCGACCTAGAGGTGTTCCACTCGACAAGCTCGAGGACACTCGACCATGAAGGCAACCACTCGACCACGAAGCTAACCACTCGACGACCAGAAGATCTAAAGTCACTCTGCATGCAACGGTCTGTCATTAAGTAGCCTTTATGGTCTTCATAGCACTTTATGGGGGCGTTACCAGTAACCCCCTGACTTAATGTACTTTAAACCCGACATAACTGAGGGCAGGAGGGGTCTGGCAAACTCTATATAAGCCACCCCCCTCCTCAGTGTGAAGGGTTCGCACCCCTGTAACTCTCACGCATATAATCCAGTCGACCGCCTCCGGGCACCGAGACGTAGGGCTGTTACTTCCTCCGAGAAGGGCCTGAACTCGTAAAACTCTTGCGTGTACAACTACTCCATTGCTAGGATCTTGCCTCTCCCTTAGTACCCCCCTACACTACTGTCAGACTTAGAACCACGACAGTTGACGCCCACCGTGGGGCAGGTGTCTTAGCGACTTATTGGAGAAGTTGCAATTTTTTTCGATCCCTTTCATCATGGTTTCAGGTGGAGTTTTGATTGAGGGCCACGAGATCCGTCTCGGCGCGCTCACGTTCGTCGCCGACGACTCTGCCTGGCTTCAGGAGGCACCGCTCGGCATCGACGCGCTCACAGTCCGCGGAGCTACGCACTTTCGGGCGTGCGTCTGCGGCGTCCTCCTGCGGCAACCGTCGACCCAGTATCGGCCGGTTTTCGTGTCATCCTCCCTCCCAGCTTACCGCCGGCGCAAGCGCTCCGGTCGGTCGAGGCTTCAGCGGTGGGTGAGGCACGCGGTGGCTCGCCAGTCGACCACTCCCCAGGTCGCGAAAATCGAGCCCGACAAATCTCTCTACGGCCTGTTCGACCTGTCAACTGGCTCCACAGAGACTGCATCCGAGTGCGATAGCAGTGATCCAGCGGCGGAGGTCCTGATGGTCAATGGATCACACGGTCCCCCCGGCTTTCCAGGTGTCGAGGGAGGTGACGGCGGAGGCGATCCGTCGCACGTCCATGAGGAATACGTCCCCGAGCCCCTCAATTCGCTGCAGAGGGAAGAACTTCGCCGCCGGAACATGGATGCGCTTCACACTCCAATCGTTGGAGAAACCCCTGAGGCTCGCGCCTTAGAGGATGCGCGCTTGGACAACTTGGCGGAGCGCACTCGACTGGAGAACCTTCAGCGGGCACTCGACGAGCGCGCACGGCAATGGATTCCTGACTCTAGTCGACGCCAGCTCTTTCCACCTCTGACTCAGGTATATTGAACTCCGATTCAGAATTTAGTAGCTGCAGCCCCTATAGCAGAACCAATTCAGCCTTCCCAGTCAGAGGTTGGCAGAAGCCTGATGCAGATCAGAGATTTGCTCTGGGCAGCAGGAGATCAGAATCCAGCTGTATTGCAGTCGCAGAATAGGATTCATAGCAGATCCGTGGCAGCGAATACAGTCCAGTCGGCTCATAGCCCCAGATCGCCCCCGAGGCGTGAAGGGCATGGTGACCGGCAAGATCAGTACAAGAACCATGAGCAATATGATCACCGATTCGATCACAACGATTGACGTCGAGTACCCACTCCTCCCCCAAGGGGTGGATCCTATGCGCCTCGACAGCAGGATGATAGACGCCAGCACAGTGGCGGACGAGGAATTCCAGTTGACCCCATGGAACCAGGCTTTGATGCGAGATCCATCATCGTTCAAGGTCTGGTCGACCGGAACAGAGCTCACAGAGAGGGTAACGACAGAGATGTCCCCACCAGCAGCCGAGTGCATGTCTCCGGACCAGAGTGTTTCAGCAGAGCCATCAAAGCCGTAGTGATTCCTCCCAACTTCAGGTTGGCGACTGGAGTCAGCAAATTCGACGGTGAGTCTAAGCCCGATACTTGGCTTGAGGACTACCGAGTGGCTGTCCAGATCGGCGGCGGAAATGACGAGGTGGCCATGAAGCATCTGCCTCTTATGTTGGAAGGGTCAGCCAGGGCATGGCTTAATCAGTTGACACCCAGCAGCATTTACACATGGGAGGACCTTTCCCGAGTGTTTGTCAGAACATTCGATGGAAAATGCAACCGACCAGCAGGACTTACAGAGCTGCAATCTTGTGTGCAGAAGTCGAATGAGACTTTGAGAGATTACATCCAGAGATGGATGACATTACATCACACGGTGGAGAATGTATCTGATCACCAGGCAGTCTGCGCCTTCAAAGAAGGCGTTAAGTACCGAGAACTAAGCCTGAAATTTGGTCGAACCGGAGACATGTCTCTGAGTCGAATGATGGAAATTGCCACAAAATATGCCAATGGTGAGGAAGAGGGTCGGCTCCGGAGTGGCAAACACAAGTCAGTAGCCCAAGAAATCGGAGGAGGGAACTCCAGCCGGAAGCAAAAGCGAAAAGCCGAACCAGCCAATCCTGGAGAAGCCTTGGCCGTGACTCAAGGAAAGTTCAAAGGGAAACCTAAAGGACCTTGGAACCCCAAGAAAGTGAAGGATAAAGAAGGAAATGACGTGATGGATTTACTGGTGGGGAACGTTGCGGAAAATTTAAAAATTTCCTACGGTTTCACCAAGATCCATCTATGAGTTCAGCTAAGCAATGAGTCATGGGAGAGAGATTGCATCTACATACCACTTTGCAGATCGCGCGGAAGCGTTCAAAAGAACGGTGTTGAAGTAGTCGTTCTCGCCGTGATCCTATCACTGGAGATCCTAGCGCCGAAAGGACGGCACCTTCGCGTTCAACACACGTACGGTCAGCGTGACGTCTCCTCCGCCTTGATCCAACAAGGGGGAAGGAGAGGTTGATGATGAAAGCTCCAGCAGCAGCACAATGGCGTGGTGGTGGTGGAACAGCAGCACTCCGGCAGGGCTTCGCCAAGCACGTGACGGAGGAGGAAGAGGTGTAGCAGGGGGAGGGAGGCGCCAGAACTTCAGGGTGCGGCTGCCCCCCTCCCCCTTCCTTTATATAGGCCCCCAGGGGGGGCGCCGGCCCTGGGAGATCCAATCTCCCAAGGGGGCGGCGGCCAAGGGGGGTGGAGTACCCCCCAAGCCAAGTGGGGCGCCCCCCACCCTAGGGTTTCAACCCTAGGCGCAGGGGGTGGGCCAAGGGGGGCGCACCAGCCCACTATGGGCTGGTTCCCCTCCCCACTTCGGCCCTTGGGGCCCTCCGGGATGGGTGGCCCCACCCGGTGGACCCCCGGGACCCTTCCGGTGGTCCCGGTACAATACCGGGTGACATCGAAACTTTCCCGATGGCCGAAATATCACTTTCTATATATAATTCTTCACCTCCGGACCATTCCGGAACTCCTTATGACGTCCGGGATCTCATCCGGGACTCCGAACAACATTCGGTATGCTGCATACTCATATTCATACAACCCTAGCGTCACCGAACCTTAAGTGTGTAGACCCTACGGGTTCGGGAGACACGTAGACATGACCGAGACGGCTCTCGGGCAATAACCAACAGCGGGATCTGGATATCCATGTTGGTTCCCACATGCTCCTCGATGATCTCATCGGATGAACCACGATGTCGAGGATTAGAACAACCCCGTATACAATTCCCTTTGTCAATCGGTACGTTACATGCCCGAGACTCGATCGTCGGTATCCCAATACCTCGTTCAGTCTCGTTACCGGCAAGTCACTTTACTCGTACCTTAATGCATGATCCCGTGACCAAACACTTGGTCACTTTGAGCTCATTATGATGATGCATTACCGAGTGGGCCCAGAGATACCTCTCCGTCATACGGAGTGACAAATCCCAGTCTCGATCAGTGTCAACCCAACAGACACTTTTGGAGATACCTGTAGTGCACCTTTATAGTCACCCAGTTACGTTGTGACGTTTGGTACACCCAAAGCACTCTTACAGTATCCGGGAGTTACACGATCTCATGGTCTAAGGAAGAGATACTTGACATTGAAAAAGCTCTAGCAAAACGAACTACACGATCTTGTGCTATGCTTAGGATTGGGTCTTGTCCATCACATCATTCTCCTAATGATGTGATCCCGTTGTCAATGACATCTAATGTCCATAGTCAGGAAACCATGAATATCTGTTGACCAACGAGCTAGTCAACTAGAGGCTCACTAGGGACATGTTATGGTCTATGTATTCACACGTGTATTACGATTTCCGGATAATACATTTATAGCATGAATAAAAGACAATTATCATGAATAAGGAAATATAATAATAACCCTTTTATTATTGCCTCTAGGGCATATTTCCAACAGTCTCCCACTTGCACTAGAGTCAATAATCCAGTTACATTGTGATGAATCGAACACCCATAGAGTTCTGGTGTTGATCATGTTTTGCTCGCGAGAGAGGTTTAGTCAACGGATCTGCGACATTCAGATCCGTATGTACTTTGCAAATATCTATGTCTCCATCTTGAACATTTTCACGGATGGAGTTGAAATGACGCTTGATGTGCCTGGTCTTCTTGTGAAACCTAGGCTCCTTGGCAAGGGCAATAGCTCCAGTGTTGTCACAGAAGAGTTTGATCGGCCCTGACGCATTGGGTATGACTCCTAGGTCGGTGATGAACTCCTTCAGCCATATTGCTTCATGCGCTGCCTCCGAGGCTGCCATGTACTCCGCTTCACATGTAGATCCCGCCACGACGCTCTCCTTGCAGCTGCACCAGCTTACTGCTCCACCATTCAACATATACACGTATCCGGTTTGTGACCTAGAGTCATCCAGATCTGTGTCGAAGCTAGTGTCGACGTAACCCTTTACGACGAGCTCTTCGTCACCTCCATAAACGAGAAACATGTCCTTCGTACTTTTCAGGTACTTTAGGATATTCTTGACCGCTGTCCAGTGTTCCTTGCCGGGATTACTTTGGTACCTTCCTACCAAACTTACGGCAAGGTTTACATGAGGTCTGGTACACAGCATGGCATACATAATAGATCCTATGGATGAAGCATAGGGGATGACACTCATCTCTACTTTATCTTTTGCCGTGGTCGGGCATTGAGCCGAGCTCAATCTCACACCTTGCAATACAGGCAAGAACCCCTTCTTGGACTAATCCATTTTGAACTTCTTCAAAATCTTATCAATGTATGTGCTTTGTGAAAGACCTATGAGGCGTCTCGATCTATCTCTATAGATCTTGATGCCTAATATATAAGCAGCTTCTCCAAGGTCCTTCATTGAAAAACACTTATTCAAGTAGGCCTTAATGCTGTCCAAAAGTTCTATATCATTTCCCATCAAAAGTATGTCATCTACATATAATATGAGAAATGCTACAGAGCTCCCACTCACTTTCTTGTAAACGCAGGCTTCTCCATAAGTCTGCATAAACCCAAACGCTTTGATCATCTCATCAAAGCGAATGTTCCAACTCCGAGATGCTTGCACCAGCCCATAAATGGATCGCTGGAGCTTGCATACTTTGTTAGCATTCTTAGGATCGACAAAACCCTCCGGCTGCATCATATACAGTTCTTCCTTAAGATGCCCGTTAAGGAATGCCGTTTTGACGTCCATCTGCCATATCTCATAATCATAGTATGCGGCAATTGCTATCATGATTCGGATGGACTTAAGCTTCGCTACGGGAGAGAAAGTCTCATCGTAGTCAATCCCTTGAACTTGCCGATAACCCTTAGCGACAAGTCGAGCTTTATAGATGGTGACATTTCCATCCGCGTCCGTCTTCTTCTTAAAGATCCATTTGTTTTCTATTGCTCGCCGATCATCGGGCAAGTTAGTCAAAGTCCATACTTTGTTTTCATACATGGATTCTATCTCGGATTTCATGGCTTCTAGCCATTTGTTGGAATCTGGGCCCGCCATTGCTTCTTCATAGTTCGAAGGTTCACCGTTGTCCAACAACATGATTTCCAGGACAGGGTTGCCGTACCACTCTAGTGCGGAACGTGTCCTTGTGGACCTACGAAGTTCAGTAGCAACTTGATCCGAAGTACCTTGATCATCATCATTATTTTCCTCTTCAGTTGGTGTAGGCATCATAGGAACATTTTCCTGAGCTGCACTACTATCCCGTTCAAGAGGTAGTACTTCATCGAGTTCTACTTTCCTCCCACTTACTTCTTTCGAGAGAAACTCTTTTTCCAGAAAGGATCCGTTCTTGGCAACAAAGATCTTGCCTTCGGATCTTAAGTAGAAGGTATACCCAATGGTTTCTTTAGGGTATCCTATGAAGACGCATTTTTCCGACTTGGGTTCGATCTTTTTAGGTTGAAGTTTCTTGACATAAGCATCACATCCCCAAACTTTTAGAAACGACAGCTTAGGTTTTTTCCCAAACCATAATTCATACGGTGTCGTCTCAACGGATTTAGACGGTGCCCTATTTAAAGTCAATGTAGCTGTCTCTAGAGCGTATCCCCAAAATGATAGCGGTAAATCGGTAAGAGACATCATAGATCGCACCATATCCAATAGAGTGCGATTACGACGTTCGGACACACCGTTACGCTGAGGTGTTCCAGGCGGCGTGAGTTGTGAAACGATTCCACATTTTCTTAAGTGTGTACCAAATTCGTGACTTAAATATTCTCCTCCACGATTCGATCGTAAGAATTTTATCTTTCGGTCACGTTGATTCTCTACTTCATTCTGAAATTCCTTGAACTTTTCAAAGGTCTCAGACTTGTGTTTCATCAAGTAGACATACCCATATCTACTCAAGTCATCAGTGAGAGTGAGAACATAACGATATCCTCTGTGAGCCTCAACGCTCATTGGACCGCACACATCGGTATGTATGATTTCCAACAAGTTGGTTGCTCGCTCCATTGTTCCGGAGAATGGGGTCTTGGTCATTTTGCCCATGAGGCATGGTTCACATGTGTCAAATGATTCATAATCGAGAGACTCTAAAAGTCCATCAGCATGGAGCTTCTTCATGCGCTTGACACCAATGTGACCAAGGCATCAGTGCCACAAGTATGTGGGACTATCGTTATCAACTTTACATCTTTTGGTATTCACGCTATGAATATGTGTAACATTACGTTCGAGATTCATTAAGAATAAACCATTGACCATCGGGGCATGACCATAAAACATATCTCTCATATAAATAGAACAACCATTATTCTCGGATTTAAATGAGTAGCCATCTCGTATTTAACGAGATCTAGATACAATGTTCATGCTCAAACTTGGCACTAAATAACAATTATTGAGGTTTAAAACTAATCCCGTAGGTAAATGTAGAGGTAGCGTGCCGACGGCGATCACATCGACCTTGGAACCATTCCCGACGCGCATCGTCACCTCGTCCTTTGCCAGTCTCCGCTTATTCCGCAGCTCCTGCTGTGAGTTACAAATGTGAGCAAAGGCACCGGTATCAAATACCCAGGAGTTACTACGAGTACTGGTAAGGTACACATCAATTACATGTATATCAAATATACCTTTAGTGTTGCCGGCCTTCTTGTCTGCTAAGTATTTGGGGCAGTTCCGCTTCCAGTGACCCTTCCCCTTGCAATAAAAACACTCAGTTTCAGGCTTGGGTCCATTCTTTGACTTCTTCCCGGCAACTGGCTTACCGGGCGCGGCAACATCTTTGCTGTCCTTCTTGAAGTTCTTCTTACCCTTGCCCTTCTTGAACTTAGTGGTCTTATTGACCATCAACACTTGATGTTCTTTCTTGATTTCAACCTCTGCTGACTTCAGCATTGAAAATACTTCAGGAATGGTCTTCACCATCCCCTGCATATTGTAGTTCATCACAAAGCTCTTGTAGCTTGGTGGGAGCGACTGAAGGATTCTGTCAATGACCGCCTCATCCGGGAGGTTAATGTCCAGCTGGGACAGGCGGTTGTGCAACCCAGACATTTTGAGTATATGCTCACTGACAGAACTATTTTCCTCCATCTTACAACTATAGAACTTGTCGGAGACTTCATATCTCTCGACCCAGGCATGAGCTTGGAAAACTAGTTTCAGCTCCTCGAACATCTCATATGCTCCGTGTTGCTCAAAACTCTTTTGGAGCCCCGGTTCTAAGCTGTAAAGCATGCCGCACTGAACGAGGGAGTAATCATCAGCGCGAGACTGCCAAGCATTCATAATGTCTTGGTTCTCTGGGACGGGTGCATCACCTAGCAGTCCTTCTAGGACATATTGTTTCCTGGCAGCTATGAGGATGATCCTCAGGTTCCGGACCCAGTCCGTATAGTTGCTGCCATCATGTTTCAGCTTGGTTTTCTCTAGGAACATGTTGAAGTTCATGTTGACATGAGCGGCGGCCATTTGATCTACAAGACATATTTGCAAAGGTTTTAGACTAAGTTCATGATAATTAAGTTCATCTTATCAAATTATTTAATGAACTCCCACTCAGATTAGACATCCCTCTAGTCATCTAAGTGTTACACGATCCGAGTCGACTAGGCCGTGTCCGATCATCATGTGAGACGGACTAGTCATCATCGGTGAACATCTCCATGTTGATCGTATCTTCTATACAACTCATGTTCGACCTTTCGGTCTCTTGTGTTCTGAGGCCATGTCTGTACATGCTAGGCTCGTCAAGTTAACCCTAAGTGTTCTGCATGTGTAAATCTGTCTTACACCCGTTGTATGTGAACGTAAGGATCTATCACACCCGATCATCACGTGGTGCTTCGAAACGACGAACTTTAGCAACGATGCACAATTAGGGGGAACACTTTCTTGAAATTATTATAAGGGATCAACTTATTTACTACCGCCGTTCTAATTAAACAAGATGCATAAAACATAATAAACATCACATGCAATTATATAGTAGTGACATGATATGGCCAATATCATATAGCTCCTTCGATCTCCATCTTCGGGGCTCCATGATCGTCTTCGTCACCGGCATGACACCATGATCTCCATCATCATGATATCCATCATTGTGTCTTCATGAAGTTGTCACGCCAACGACTACTTCTACTTCTATGGCTAACGTGTTTAGCAATAAAGTAAAGTAATTTACATGGCGTTCTTCAATGACACGCAGGTCATGCAAAAAATAAAGACAACTCCTATGGCTCCTGCCGGTTGTCATACTCATCGACATGCAAGTCGTGATTCCTATTACAAGAACATGATCTCATACATCACAATATATCATTCATCATTCATCACAACTTCTGGCCATATCACATCACATGACAATTGCTGCAAAAACAAGTTAGACGTCCTCTAATTGTTGTTGCATCTTTTACGTGGCTGCAATTGGGTTCTAGCAAGAACGTTTTCTTACCTATGAATAACCACAACGTGATTTTGTCAACTTCTATTTACCCTTCATAAGGACCCTTTTCATCGAATCCGCTCCAACTAAAGTGGGAGAGACAGACACCCGCCAGCCACCTTATGCAACTAGTGCATGTCAGTCGGTGGAACCGGTCTCACGTAAGCGTACGTGTAAGGTTGGTCCGGGACGCTTCATCCCACAATACCGCTGAAGCAAGATAAGACTAGTAGCGGCAAGCAAGTTGACAAGATCTATGCCCACAACAAAATTGTGTTCTACTCGTGCAATAGAGAACTACGCATAGACCTAGCGAATGATGCCACTGTTGGGGAACGTTGCAGAAAATTAAAATTTTTCCTACGGTTTCACCAAGATCCATCTATGAGTTCATCTAAGTAACGAGTCATCGGAGAGAGATTGCATCTACATACCACTTTGTAGATCGCGCGGAAGCGTTCAAAAGAAGGGGGTTGAAGTAGTCGTTCTCGCCGTGATCCTATCACCAGAGATCCTAGCACCGAACGGACGGCACCTCCGCGTTCAACACACGTACGGTCAGCGTGACGTCTCCTCCGTCTTGATCCAGCAAGGGGGAAGGAGAGGTTGATGATGAAAGCTCCAGCAGCAGCACAACGGCGTGGTGGTGGTGGAACAGCAGCACTCCGGCAGGGCTTCGCCAAGCACGTGACGGAGGAGGAAGAGGTGTAGCAGGGGGAGGGAGGCGCCAGAACTTCAGGGTGCGGCTGCCCCCTCCCCCTCCCTTTATATAGGCCCCCAGGGGGGCGCCGGCCCTGGGAGATCCAATCTCCCAAGGGGCGGCGGCCAAGGGGGGTGGAGTACCCCCCAAGCCAAGTGGGGCGCCCCCCACCCTAGGGTTTCAACCATAGGCGCAGGGGATGGGCCAAGGGGGGCGCACCAGCCCACTATGGGCTGGTTCCCCTCCCCACTTCGGCCCTTGGGGCCCTCCGGGATGGGTGGCCCCACCGGGTGGACCCCCGGGACCCTTCCGGTGGTCCCAGTACAATACCGGGTGACCCCAAAACTTTCCCGATGGCCGAAATATCACTTCCTATATATAATTCTTCACCTCCGGACCATTCCGGAACTCCTCGTGACGTCCAGGATCTCATCCGGGACTCCGAACAACATTCGGTATGCTGCATACTCATATTCATACAACCCTAGCGTCACCGAATCTTAAGTGTGTAGACCCTACGGGTTCGGGAGACACGTAGACATGACCGAGACGGCTCTCGAGCAATAACCAACAGCGGGATCTGGATACCCATGTTGGTTCCCACATGCTCGTCGATGATCTCATCGGATGAACCATGATGTCGAGGATTAGAACAACCCCGTATACAATTCCCTTTGTCAATCGGTACGTTACATGCCCGAGACTCGATCGTCGGTATCCCAATACCTCGTTCAGTCTCGTTACCGGCAAGTCACTTTAGTCGTACCGTAATGCATGATCCCGTGACCAAACACTTGGTCACTTTGAGCTCATTATGATGATGCATTACCGAGTGGGCCCAGAGATACCTCTCCGTCATACGGAGTGACAAATCCCAGTCTCGATCCGTGTCAACCCAATAGACACTTTTGGAGATACCTGTAGTGCACCTTTATAGTCACCCATTTATGTTGTGACGTTTGGTACACCCAAAGCACTCTTACGGTATCCGAGAGTTACACGATCTCATGGTCTAAGGAAGAGATACTTGACATTGAAAAAGCTCTAGCAAAACGAACTACACAATCTTGTGCTATGCTTAGGATTGGGTCTTGTCCATCACATCATTCTCCTAATGATGTGATCCCGTTGTCAATGACATCTAATGTCCATAGTCAGGAAACCATGACTATCTGTTGACCAACGAGCTAGTCAACTAGAGGCTCACTAGGGACATGTTATGGTCTATGTATTCACATGTGTATTACGATTTCCGGATAATACAGTTATAGCATGAATAAAAGACAATTATCATGAATAAGGAAATATAATAATAACCCTTTTATTATTGCCTCTAGGGCATATTTCCAACATTTACCGTGTCACATCCACACAAAGAAAGATGAAGAGGGTAATTTCATTTACCCGAAGCATACCACTCGACAATGTCGACTCTTGATACAACAGTTCCAAGGGAAGCAGTCTAAAGATAAGGAAAAAGAGTCGGACAAAGTTGAGGACAAGGGGGATAGTGATGAAGAATATCCTTAGGCCAATTCCACCCTGATGATTTTTGCTGACGTTGAGAGAAAAATTCGACTAAAAGTTATAAACCGAGAGGTGAATATGGTTGCTCCGGCAACGCCCAATTATCTGAAGTGGTCTCAGACATCCATTACATTCGACCAGTCTGATCACCCGACGCACATAGCCACCCCTGGGGGGCAGGCTCTGGTGGTCGACCCAGTCATCGAAGGTACTCGACTGACCAAAGTACTGATGGATGGCGGTAGTAGTTTGAACATACTGTACGTAGAGACACTGGAAGGGATGGGCATTCCGATGTCCAGACTCAGCACAAGCAAGATGAGTTTCTATGGAGTCATTCCAGGCAAGAAGGCCGCGTCACTCAGTCAGATTGCTCTCGATGTGGTTTTTGGTGATTCCAAGAACTTCCGCAAAGAAAAGTTGACATTTGAGGTTGTGGATTTCCAAAGGGCTTATCACGCCATTTTGGGCAGGCCAGCTTACGCACGTTTTATGGCTCGACCATGCTACGTGTACCTCAAATAGAAGATGCATGGCCCTAAAGGCGTGATCACTGTTACTGGTAATCGCAAGAAGGCGGAAGCGTGCTTTTAGAAAGGCTCAAAGATCGCCGATGCTAAGATGGTAGCAGAAGAATGGCAAGAACACCAGAGAAATGCAGACCCAAGTGATTTGTTATGGGCCAAGAAACCCGCTATGGAATCAGCGTTTCAGTCGTCCGGCGAGACAAAGCTAGTTCACATCCACCCGACTGACCCCAACGTTGCTCCTACTCATATCTCCACGACACTCGACCCCAAATAGGAAGAAGCGCTCATCCAGTTCCTCTGTGAGAACTGGGACATCTTTGCATGGAAACCCTCTGACATGCCAGGTGTACCCAGGGGGCTGGCTGAGAACCGTTTGCGAGTCGACTCAAAGGCAAAAACTGTCAAGGAACATCTGCGATGGTCCGCCGTCCAGAAAAGGAAGGCTATTGGCGAAGAGGTAGCTCGGCTCTTAGCAGCAGAGTTTATCCGAGAGATTTACCACCCCGAGTGGCTCGCCAATGTTGTCATGGTCCCAACGAAGGACAAGTCACTTCGCATGTGCATTGACTTTAAAATATCAATCGGGCCTGCCCGAAAGATCATTTTCCTCTCCCCCGCATCGACCAAATAGTCGACTCGACTGCGGGGTGTGAGCGATTGTCTTTCTTAGACGCATATTCTGGGTACCATCAGATCCGTCTGTATGGACCCGATGAGATCAAAACGGCTCTCATCACCCCATTCGGGTGCTTCTGTTATGTCACCATGCCATTCAGCCTCAAGAATGCCGTGTTCATGAGGATGATTCAGAAGTGTTTGCTCACTCAAATCAGTCAGAATGTGGAAGCATACATGGATGACATTATGGTCAAGTCACGGAAAGGTTCCGACCTGCTGACTGACCTCGCTGAAACATTTGCCAACCTCAGGAGGTATGATATCAAGCTTAATCCATCCAAGTGCACATTCGGAGTCCCTGGCGCAAAATTACTCGGTTTTCTCGTTTCCGAACAAGGAATCGACGCAAATCCAGAGAAAGTGGGCACTATACTCCGAATGAAACGACTTGTGCGTGTGCACGATGTTCAGAAGCTTACTGGTTGCTTGCCCGCTTTAAGTCGATTCATCTCTCGTCTCAGCGAGAAGGCATTGCCTCTCTACCGACTGATGAAGAAGTCAGACAAGTTCGAGTGGACTCCTGAAGCTGATGCAGCGTTTGCAGAGTTAAAAACCCTGCTTTCCACCCAGCCGGTGCTTGCTGCTCCGGTCAGCATAGAGCCTTTGCTGCTTTGCATTGCAGCCACAGGACAAGTCGTCAGTATTGTACTTACGATCAAGCGGGAAGAAGAAGGGAAAGCCTTCAAAGTTCAGCGCCCAGTATATTATATTTCCGAAGTCCTGACCCCATCAAAGCAAAGATACCCTCATTATCAGAAGCTTGTATATGGGATTTATATGACCACGAAGAAAGTTGCTCACTATTTATCTGACCATACCATTACAGTCGTCAGCGACGCCCCGTTATCAGAGATTCTGCACAACAGAGATGCAACTGGTCGAGTGGCAAAATGGGCGATTGAAATCCTTCCCTTGGATATCAGATTTGAGGCAAAGAAAGCTATCAAGTCCCAAGCGATAGACGATTTCCTCGCTGAGTGGACTAAACAGCAATTGCCGACTCAAGTTCACTCGGAGCACTGGACCATGTTCTTTGATGGCTCCAAAATGCTGAATGGTTCCGGTGCTGGGGTGGTGTTGGTTTCTCCCCGAGGAGATAAGCTCAGATATGTACTCCAGATTCACTTTGATTCCTCCAACAATGAAGCAGAATACAAAGCACTTTTGTATGGGTTGCGCATGGCCATTTCACTCGGCGTCCGTCGCCTCATGGTCTACAGAGACTCGGGTTTAGTGGTTAACCAAGTGATGAAGGAGTGGGACGTCAGAAGTCCAGCTATGACTGGTTACTACAGCGCAGTAATAAAGCTGGAGAAGAAATTCGAGGGGTTAGAGCTTCATCACATACCCCGACTGAAGAACCAAGCGGCTGATGACTTGGCGAAGATAGGTTCCAAAAGAGAAGCCATTCCCAGTGGCGTGTTTTTCGAGCATATTCACGCGCCATTAGTTCAAGAGGATCCTTTCATCGAAGAAGCCCCACAGCCTAAAAGTGCCTCGGATCCGACTGAAGTCGAGGTTCCAGCAGTGGTCGACCTAATCATGGAAGTTCTGGTTATCGTTCCCGACTGGACAGTGCCTTACATCGCATATATCCTAAGGAAAGAACTCCCACAGGATGAAGAAGAGGCTCGGCAGATCGTCCGTCGATCCAAGGCCTTTACTGTCATGAAGGGACAATTTTACAGAGAAAGCGCGGCTGGAGCCAGCCAGAAATGCATAACGCCGGAAGAAGGACGAATGATTCTCAACGACATCCACTCGGGGAACTGCGGCCATCATGCGTCCTCCCGGACCATCGTGGCTAAAGCATACCGAGCGGGTTTTTACTGGCCCAGAGCAAATGAAATGGCGAAAGAGATAGTTGAAAAGTGTGAAGGATGTCAGTTCTATTCCAATATGTCGCACAAGCCCTCCTCAGCCTTGAAGACCATTCCAATTGTCTGGCCTTTCGCTGTTTGGGGGTTAGATATGGTTGGACCACTGAGAACTGGTAGGAACGGCTTCACCCACGTACTGGTGGCAGTCGACAAGTTCACCAAGTGGATCGAAGCCAAGCCCATTAAAAATCTCGATGCTGGCACTGCCATCGGTTTCATCAGAGAATTAATATTCAAATATGGAGTTCCGCATAGCATCATCACTGATAATGGGTCAAACTTCGATTCCGATCAATTCAAAGCCTTTTGCGCTTCTCAAGGCACACGAGTCGACTACGCTTCAGTCGCCCACCCCTAGTCGAATGGACAAGCACAAAGAGCAAACGGACTAATTCTCAAAGGGCTGAAACCCCGGTTGATGCGTGACCTCAAACACGCAGCAGGCGCGTGGGTCGACGAACTTCCATCAGTTCTTTGGGGATTGAGGACTACTCCAAATCGGTCGAATGGAAGAACTCCATTCTTTCTCGTCTATGGAGCTGAAGCGGTTCTGCCGAGTGTTCTGCTTCACAATGCACCGCGAGTTGAGCTCTACTCTGAAGCCGAAGCAGAGCAAGACAGGCAGGACGCAGTCGACCTTCTGGAAGAAGAAAGAGAGATGGCCATGATCCGATCGACCATCTATCAGCAAGACTTGCGCCGATTCTACGCCAGAAATGTGAAGAGCCAAGCCTTCCAAGAAGGAGACTTGGTCCTCCGAGTGGACCAGCAGAAGCCACACAAACTCGCCCCTACTTGGGAAGGCCCTTTCATCGTCACCAAAGTTCTCCACAACGGAGCGTACCATCTTTACAACGTCGATCGCGAGATCGACGAGCCACGAGCTTGGAATGCGGATCTGCTCCGCCCCTTTCACACTTAAATATTTACTCGGATGAGATGTAATAAAAGTACTCCTGTAGTTTATCTATCAAAGGCAAAAGTGATATAATTTTCCCGATTATTGTTGCCACTTTTTATTGTGTAAGAAGTACCCCCAGTGGGTGGCTTAGCTGCGAATCCGTTTCGCCTAAGTTTGTAAAAAAAATCCTGCCGAGTGACGAGCAAACCTCTCACTCGGAGACTTAGCTACGAATCTGTTTTGCCTAAGTTTTTGAAATCCTTCCGAGTGGGGAGTAAACCTCTCGCTCGGAGGCTTAGCTGCGAATCCGTTTCGCCTAAGCGTTTGAAATCCTTCCGAGTGGAGAGCAAACCTCCCACTCGGGGGCTTAGCTGCAGTCTAGTACTCACCTAAGTGTTTGAAATCCGTCCGAGTGGAGAGCAAACCTCCCACTCGGGGGCTTAGCTACAGTCCAGTACTCGCCTAAGTGTTTGAAATCCTACCGAGTGGAGAGCAAACCTCCCACTCGGGGGCTTAGCTGCAGTCTAGTACTCGCCTAAGTATGTGAAATCCTACCGAGCGGAGAGCAAACCTCCCACTCGGGGGCTTAGCTGCAGTCCAGTACTCGCGTAAGTATGTGAAATCCTACCGAGCGGAGAGCAAACCTCCCACTCGGAGGCTTAGCTGTAGTCCAGTACTCGCCTAAGAACGAAACTCATTCTGATCCGCGAAGACGACAAGGTGCAGGTCGACTACTACCTTCTCCTTCGAGCTATGACACAAATACAATGAGAAACAATAAAATCCTACCGAGTGGTGAACTTGTCTCCCACTCGGGAGGCTTAGCTGCAGCCCAGTGCTCGCCTAAGTGATTAAAATCCTACCGAGTGCTGAACCTGCCTCCCACTCGGAGGCTTAGCTGCAGCCCAGTGCTCGCCTAAGTGTTTAAAATCCTACCGAGTGGTGAACCTGCCTCTCACTCGGGGGCTTAGTTGCAGCCCAGTGCTCGCCTAAGTGTTTAAAATCCTACCGAGTGGTGAACCTGCCTCTCACTCGGGGGCTTAGCTGCAGCCCAGTGCTCGCCTAAGTGATTAAAATCCTACCGAGTGGTGAACCTGCCTCTCACTCAGGGGCTTAGCTGCAGCCCAGTGCTCGCCTTAGCGTTTAAAATCCTACCGAGTGGTGAGTCTGCCTCACACTTGGAGGCTTAGCTGTAGTCCAGCGCTTGCCTAAGTACGAAAATAGTTCCGACCCGCAGGGACGACAAGGTGCAGGTCGACTGATTACCTTCCCCTCCGGGCTCCGACGGAAATACCACGTGCGCTCTGCAAGGACTACAAAGCCAACTGCTACCTTCTCCTTCGAGCTTCGGCACAAATACAATGCGCGCTTCCTCCTGGGTCGCAAAGCCGCAAGTCGACTGTGATCCGCGCTCCAGCCTGCAAAAGATATATTCCAAGCGAAGAACAATGCCGCTCGAAGACAAATGCAAACATATTCAACCACAAAGCCAAGTTCAGATAGCGTCCTACGGATCCAGAAGTACTCAGGCGTCAAGCCTGTTAATGTTTATCGGTTACAAAAACCACTCGGCATTCCGAGGCAAATTTAAAGCATCCAGGATAAAAGTTTTTTACTCCTCCGATGGAGGACTGGAAGGCGTGACGAACTCGTCTAGGTCAATTCGTTCAGCAATCCGAGTGGCAGCTGCAATGAATGTCTCCATGAAGGATCGGAAGTCATGCTTCTTAGTATTGGCCACCTTGAGGGACGCCAGCCTTTCCTCTCGAGCTTCTTTGCAGTGAACACGGACTAAAGACAGAGCTACATCAGCACCGCACCTGGCAGAAGACTTCTTCCACTCTTGCACTCGGCCTGGGACTTCGTTTAGTCGAGTCATCAAAGACTCGAGGTCGTTCTGAAGCGTCTCCCCTGGCCAGAGTGTCGTGTCGATTCACGACGCCCCTGCCTTCCGTCGGGCCAGATAATCCACCACACCTGCGACGCGAGATTCCAGTCGAAGTACGTTCATAGCAGCTTCATCTTTCATTGGAGAGTTGATGGGGTCCAAGCCTGTTTCCACTCGACTGTTTTCTTCCTCAAAGTTTTGGCAGAATTCTGTAAACACAAGTCAAGCATGAACTAGCAGTTCCACGACGAATCAACGGTGACAAGTCAGTCGGGTGAAGAGGTTACCTTCAAGCATGAGGAACAGCTTCTTGGCGAGCCCTCCCAGATAAGCTTCCAGATCATTCTTCTTCCCCACCAGTTCACTTGCCTTGTCACTCAGAGCAATCTTGTCATTCTTCAGACGGCTGACTTCCTTGTTAGCCGCGTCAAGAGCAGCTTTCAGGCTGACATTCTCCTCTTCAAGTTTGCCGACTGAAGCCAGCTTTTCTTCCACAAGCTTCGTTTATCCGATGCAGCCTTCTGCGCCTCTGCAAGTTCCTAGTCCTTCTTGATCAGAGCCGCCTTCGTTTTCTCTGCAAAATGGCAAAGAGGTCAGAATCAATAATGGGCAGAAGGGTAAAAGCAATCATCAAGTTCTCACCAATCATACCTGCTGCCTCGTCCTTCGCCTTCTGAAAACTCTCCTGGACAACTTTTAAGTCGAGGTTGAGCTGGATATGTTTCTTCTCCAACTCAGTATAACGGGCCACGAGCTCGCAAGATTTCTGCAAAGAGACAGTCGACAGACATGAAAGACATGTTATTTCCGAGTGGCTGAGAGAAAACAGCAACGTTTCTAAGACTACAGTCGAATCAAAACATTCAACAGTAGTCTCAGGGACTACACCCAGTGGGTGCACTCAGCGTGCCCCCACTAGTTCTACCGACTCGATCGGCCAGTCGACCGAAAGGAACAAAGAGATTACGGTCTTATAAAAAAAAGAGTTCTTCAGACTACAGTCGACTGCCAGCAGTCCATCGTAGTCTCGGGGAGTACACCCAGTGGGTGCACTCAGCGTGCCCCCACAGGACTTGACATTCCACTCGACATGGCCCGACCAGACCGAGTGAAGAAATTTCAACTACAAAGACTACAGTCGACTGCCAACAGTCCACCGTAGTCTCGGGGACTACACCTAGTGGGTGCACTCAGCGTGCCCCCACCAATCTACAAGCCTAATCGACACACCCAGTGGGTGTACAGACTCAAAGAGATTTTGGAAAGAAAATCTTCAGATAACATATCCTAACAGAACAGGCGGTTACCAACTAACCTGGACATTGCTCTGAAGGGCTGCGCTTGCATCATAAGCCGCTTGGCTACCTTCCCGGTTCGCCTTCACTTGCTCCTTCATAATCGCTTCCTGGCGTATAGCCTACTTAGCAGCGCTCCCCTGGTCCTCTGGGACGTGGTGTGTGGCGAAAAAGGAAGGTGGTTCAGCAGTCGACGATGAAGGTCGGATGCTCGTTAGCGGCATAGCGAAAGTCACGGAATGTCGAGTGATGTCGCCACCTTCTTGAGCCTGTGCCTCAGGTGCTGACGCAGTCCGAGATACCTTGCCAGCTGGGGCCTGTCTATTCTTCCTCGCCCTCAGGGGCACCTCGTCATCGTCATCAGGAAGATCAATGACGTGGCGAGGAGCTGCAAGATAAATCCAGAGTTGGAAACGAAGATCCAATCGACCAAAAGTGAAAACTACAAAAGAACGTACCAGGGTTGGAGGTGACAGTGTCTTCCATTTCTTGGTCGCCATCCTTGGCGGAGGTCTCGGAGGTAGCAGCGCTGCGGATTACAGAAACCAGTCGGTTAGTCGATGAGTTGACCAGAAGTTCACTCGAGCTGAACAAAGAAACACAAATCCTGTTGTTACCCGGAGATGGTGGGAATGGCCATTTTCATTTTGGGCAAGGCCTTCGGCGGCTTGGACGGCTCCGCCCGCGGATGCTTCGGCGCCTTTTCAGTCGGCGCCGGAGAGGCCGTCCGAGGGCTCTTTGTTGATGGCACAACAGGCGCGACCGCTTTGCCGCGCTCCCTCGCGGGGTCGTGGGCGAGCTTGGATCGCCTCTCCGTGCGAGGAGGATCGACCTCCATCTCCTCCTCCTCCTCACTGGAACCGTCTTCATCCTCTTCCCCCTAGTCGTCATATTTCCACTCCCCCTCCTCGCTTTCACCTCCACTCACTTCCCCCTCAGCTTGTTCCTGCACCCCGTTGGGCATCGAGTACATTTCAGTCATGACCTAGAAGACAGCAAACAAGACAAAAGTCAGTCGGATTGATCTCAAGTGGACAGAATGGAAAAAGCAGAATCGCACTCGGAAATGCAGAATCGAACCTTGTCAACTTCATACGTTTGGTCGAGTGGAACGACCCTCCTGGCCACTTAGGGGTTGTCCTTGTTACCCGTAATGCTTCCCATCCACCGCTCCAGTGTGTCACCGTCGATCTCCTCCGGATGGATCCGAGTGGTGTCTTAGGTTCCGGAATACATCCACATAGGATGGTCCCGAAATTGGAGCAGCTGGATGCGCCGCCGGAGGAAGACCTCCAGGCTATCCATACCAGTCACCCCGTCGCGGATGAGCTGCACGACGCGATCGACCAGCACCCTCACCTGCGCCTTCTCCTCCGGGATCACCTTCAAATAGGAGGGTTTCCTCACTCGTTCCATGGAAAAGGGAGGGAGCCCGATCGACTGCCCTGGCATCGGCTGGTCCTTGCAGTAAAACCAAGTCGACTGCCACCCATGGACGGAGTCGGGCAAAACCATGGTCGGAAAAGAACTTTTCCCCCTCAACTGGATCCCAAGACCCCCGCACATCTGAATCACGTGTGTCCTCTCGTCACTTGGATTTGCCTTCTTCACCGTCTGGGAGCGACAGGTGAAGATGTGCTTAAAGAGGCCCCAGTGAGGCCGACAACCCAAGAAGCATTCGCACAAAGACACATAGGCGGCGAGGTACACTATGGAGTTGGGCGTGAAGTGGTGGAGTTGTGCCCCAAAGAAATTCAAAAAACCCCGGAAGAAAGGGTGGGGCGGCAAAGAAAACCCACGGTCGACGTGGGTGGCCAGAAGAACACACTCACCCTCCTGAGGCTGCGGCTCTGACTCCCTCCCCGGGAGCCGCCCCGATCCATGGGGGATCAGCCCTCCGGCGGCCAGGTCGTCGAGGTCTGCCTGAGTGATTGTCGAGCGGATCCAGTCGCCCTGGATCCAGCCCGGCGGCAGGCCGGTCCTCGATGATGAGCCGCTCCGACTGGTTCCCCTCCCCTTCGCCTTCACCGTTGCTTTCTTGGCCCGCTCCAGAGCCGCCGTCTTTTCCTTCACCATCATCATCGGCGAAGCACGCGCGGAGCAGGGGCGCGGAGGCAAAGGCTAGTGCTGCGGAGAAATCTGGAGAAGAAGGAGGAATGAGGGCGCACTGTTGAAGAAACCCTCGTCCGGCGCTTTATATAAGGCTACTTCCGAGTGGCTGACATCTGGGTCCGGACGATCCTGTCAAATCCCGCAACAGTCGCGTGCGCGATACGTGGCGAAAAAGGTGGCACGGAGATCGAGGCGTCCCTGCCTTATCCCATCCGATTGATACGGCCTCGATCCACCCCGCGCGCTTCCCAAAATTTGAATCCCGCAGAATCCGCAAGTTGCAGAACGACTCGTCAGACAGAAGATCTCCTCCGATCTGACACTCGGAGCTTCCCAGGCGAAAACTTCACTCAACTGATACAAAGAATGGATCAAGGCGACTGAAAAACAAGTTGGTGTCGTGACCTAAAAAGTTCATTGATCCAAGACAAGACATACTCATAGCATGAAAAACGGGTCGGAAGAATCCTCAAGTCCTTCCCCACTCAAACCTCGATCCATTCGGGGGCTAATGATGAAGCCACGAACCTGGGGTAGGGCCATGGACCTGCCTAAGGCACCCTACCCAAGGACATCTCTAGTAGAAACTACCTATCAGTAGACCTAGAGGTGTTCCACTCGACAAGCTCGAGGACACTCGACCTGTTCGAAATATGCCCTAGAGGCAATAATAAATTAGTTATTATTATATTTCCTTGTTCATGATAATCGTTTATTATCCATGCTATAATTGTATTGACAGGAAACTCAGATACATGTGTGGGTACATAGACAACACCATGTCCCTAGTAAGCCTCTAGTTGACTAGCTCGTTGATCAATAGATGGTTACGGTTTCCTGACCATGGACATTGGATGTCGTTGATAACGGGATCACATCATTAGGAGAATGATGTGATGGACAAGTCCCAATCCTAAGCCTAGCACGGAGATCGTGTAGTTCGTATGCTAAAGCTTTTCTAATGTCAAGTATCTTTTTCTTAGACCATGAGATTGTGCAACTCCCGGATACCGTAGGAATGCTTTGGGTGTACCAAACGTCACACTGTAACTGGTGGCTATAAAGGCGCACTACAGGTATCTCCGAAAGTGTCTGTTGGGTTGGCACGAATCGAGACTGGGATTTGTCACTCCATGTGACGGAGAGGTATCTCTGGGCCCACTCGGTAGGACATCATCATAATGTGCACAATGTGATCAAAGAGTTGATCGTGGGATGATGTGTTACGGAACGAGTAAAGAGACTTGCCGATAACGAGATTGAACAAGGTATCGGTATACCGACGATCGAATCTCGGGCAAGTACAATACCGTTAGACAAAGGGAATTGTTTACGGGATCGATTGAGTCCTTGACATCGTGGTTCATCCGATGAGATCATCGTGGAACATGTGGGAGCCAACATGGGTATCCAGATCCCGCTGTTGGTTATTGACCGTAGAACGTCTCGGTCATGTCTACATGGTTCCCGAACCCGTAGGGTCTACACACTTAAGGTTCGATGACGCTAGGGTTATAAAGGAAGTTTGTATGTGGTTGCCGAATGTTGTTCGGAGTCCCAGATGAGATCCCGGACGTCACGAGGAGTTCCGGAATGGTCCGGAGGTAAAGATTTGTATATGGGAAGTCCTATTTTGGCCACCGGAAAATGTTTGGGAATTTTCGGTATTGTACCGGGAAGGTTCTAGAAGGTTCCGGAGTGGGGCCCACCTGCATGGGGGGACCCACATGAACGTGGGTAGTGGGGCCAAGGCCCCACACCCCTGGTCAAGGCGCACCAAGATTCCCCCTTAGAAGGAATAAGATCATATCCCGAAGGGATAAGATCAAGATCCCTAAAAAGGGGGGATAACAATCGGTGGGGAAGGAAATGATGGGATTTCTTTCCTCCCACCTTTGCCAACGCCCCAATGGACTTGGAGGGCAAGGAACCAGCCCCCTCCACCCCTATATATAGTGGGGAGGCGCATGGGAGCTTTACCAAAGTTCCGGCGCAGCCCTCCCCCTCTCCCAAGTCCTCCTCCTCTCCCGCGGTGCTTGGAGAAGCCCTGCAGGATTGCCATGCTCCTCCACCACGACCACGCCGTCGTGCTGCTGCTGGATGGAGTCTTCCTCAACCTCTTCCTCTCTCCTTGCTGGATCAAGGCATGGGAGACGTCACCGGGCTGTACGTGTGTTGAACGCGGAGGTGCCGTCCGTTCGGCACTAGGATCTCCGGTGATTTGGATCACGACGAGTACGACTCCTTCAACTCCGTTCTCTTGAACGCTTCCGCTTAGCAATCTACAAGGGTATGTAGATGCACTCTCCTTCCCCTCGTTGCTAGTCTCTCCATAGATAGATCTTGGTGACACGTAGGAAAATTTTAAATTTTTGCTACATTCCCCAACACGACCATGAAGACAACCACTCGACCATCAAGCTAACCACTCGACGGCCAGGAGATCTAAAGTCACTCTGCACGCAACGGTCTGTCATTAAGTAGCCTTTATGGTCTTCATAGCACTTAATGGGGGCGTTACTAGTAACCCCCTGACTTAATGTACTTTAAACCCGACATAACTGAGGGCAGGAGGGGTCTGGCAAAATCTATATAAGCCACCCCCCTCCTCAGTGTGAAGGGTTCGCACCCTTGTAACTCTCACGCATATAATCCAGTCGACCGCCTCCGGCACCGAGACGTAGGGCTGTTACTTCCTCCGAGAAGGGCCTGAACCCGTAAAACTCTTGCGTGTACAACTACTCCATTGCTAGGATCTTGCCTCTCCCTTAGTACCCCCCTACACTACTGTCAGACTTAGAACCACGACAGATGCCTCTTCGTGTATCCTTCTTACTGTCTTGGACCGTAGTGATATGTGGACGTCGGGGTGTGTGCCTTGGGTTATCCTGCCTAGATTGAGGTGGCCAGTTATGCTGCGCGTGCTATCGGGGCGGTCGAGTCCGTATTTATTGGTGGACAGGATCTTGGTCCACCTATCTGTGAGCAAATTTTGTTCAGCTTTAAGCTGTTCTTGCATCCTTTGCAGGCTCTTTGCCGTGGCCATGAGCCGTCGCTTGAAGCGAACTTGTTCCCCTGGATCTTCAGGCACACCGAATTCGTCATTGTCGAGGCTTATATCGTCCTCGGAGGGGGGTGTATAGTTGTCCCTCTCCAAGTATACCATCGTGGCCAGTCCGGTCTGTTTGAAGGTAGGCTGATCATGGTTGTATTCATCTTCGGCACCGCCCGGGTTGTTTTTGTCTCCGGTGCCGGTATTGCCTTGGCGGGGCTTGGAGCGGCGCTGGCGACGCCCATGTTTTGCTTTCTTCTTGGAGGGGTTATCCTCCATTGCCTCATCGCCATTTGTTTCTTTCGGGTTGTCCACCATATATATATATATATATATATATATATATATATATATATATATATATATATATATAATCATATGAAGAGGTGGCTGTCCACCGCCCTGTGGGTGGTGGCTCCTGTGTGTCTCCTGCATCGTCGTCCATACCGTTAATGTCTTCGGAGTCGAAGTCAAGCACGTCGATTAAATCATCGACCGTGGCAATGAAGTGGGTGGTGGGTGGGCAGCGAATTCCTTCGTCGCCTGCTTCCTACTCAAGCCGGACATAGTTTGACCCCGAGCCTCCTGACAAAGAGAGATACTTTAATGAGTTCAGCATGTCGCCAAAGAGCGAGTGCTGAAAGATGTCCGCAGTGGTAAACTCCATTACCGAAGCCCAACCTGGCTTGCCTGGCTCGAGGGTATGCGGACCGGAACCAACAACCGGATACGAGTCCGGGGGCCCGGGGTTACAGGCCTCCACAGAGGTGAGACCTGTGTTCGGCTCCGCCGATGAGGATGCGGCCTGTGAGGCGGGGTCCACCCCTCCGTCCTTAGGCAACGCAACCTGCTCCAGATTTGGATCCGGGGCTACTGCAGGGTTGATATCCCGAGCATTGTTCGACAACAGGTTTAGGCTGTGCTCGTCGTGACTGTCCGGCGCTCCTGGCACAGGCCAGGTTCCATCGAAGATCGAGTCTTGCGCGGATATCGGCCGTGTAGTTCAGGTGGCCAAGCGAATTGGCCGGGGGCGTACCTACCGATCTGCTCCAGATGGCCAAGTGAATTGGCCCGCAGTGCGAAGCCGTCAAACACAAAGATCTGTCCGGGGAGAAAAGTCTCACCCTGGACTGTGTTGTTGACGACTGAAGGCGCCATCAAACCTCGAAGCGACCACACAGAGGAACTCTCAATGAAAGCACCAATGTCGGTGTCAAAACCGGCGGATCTCGGGTAGGGGGACCCGATCTGTGCGTCTTAGGCTGATGGTAACAGGGAGCAAGGGACACAATGTTGACCCAGGTTCGGGCCCTCTCGATGGAGGTAAAACCCCACTTCCTGCTTGATTAATATTGAAGGTATGAGTAGTACAAGAGTAGATCTACCACGAGATCGTAGAGGCTAAACCCTACAAGCTAGCCTATGATGGTATGATTGTAATTATGATCGGCCTTCTAAGGACCATACTCTCCGGTTTATATAGACACCGGAGAGGGCTAGGGTTTACATGGAGTCGGTTACAAGGAAGGAAATATAATATCCGGATCGCCAAGCTTGTCTTCCACGCAAAGGAGAGTTCACTCCGGACACGGGCCGGAGTCTTGTGTCTTGCATCTTCACGCTTCAATAGTCCGGACGATGTATATAGTCCGGCTGTCCGGATACCCCCTAATCCAGGACTCCTTCACCCCCCAGCCACCACACACACTTTCACCTCCATGCATGTTGCATCATCACTTCTCCCCCCTTTGACCTCACCATCTTGCTCCAGCCCTCTATTGTTGCGCTCCTCATCGCTCGGTTACAAGTTATGTGAGGGAAGGTAGTGAACAAGGACCAAAAAGGAAACTAGAAATGACTTTTGCAGCCTCGTGTAGTGAGCTGAGCATACCCAAAAAATGGAAAAGTACGAGTCAATAATCCATTTTTTATAGAAAAATTATAATCATATATGACTAAATGATTTGGCTCATCTGCCCACTTAAGTTTAGGCGCATATTTTGAGAAATGCACTCTGCCAAGGCCACATTAAATATATATGTTATCCGTTGTTTGTACGGAAATCATCCAATGTCGATGGGTGCACTGCCCCACCCCTCCATCTGTTGTCCATTGTGTGAATTTCATCCAACAACTATGCGTTAATCTCCACTAGCCATGTACTATCTTCTACTATGCACATAGAATAGGTAGAAACTATGGAGGCTACCCAAAACATTGCACTGTATGATAGTTGAAGCAAGCATCTCGCCCCACGGGCACTGCAAAAATGCAGCAAGTTTTTGCTACGGTTTATGTGGTAGTACGTGTGTGCAACTGTGTGTACACGGGGCAGAGATGTTGTGTATTGGTGGAAAAAGAAAGGAAAAGGAGGGGGAGGAGAAATTAAATCCAAGAAGAACAAAAGAACAGGAAAATTTGGGGGACATCCTCATCTTTTCCTCCAAGAAAGTATCGTAGTAATTTCTTCCGACCAAGAAAAGATCTGAATAATAGGTGTTCAAATCATGTTTAAAAAAATTCTGAATACGGAAACTCAACGACGATACATAAACAATTCTCCAAAAAATTGCATATTCAAAAAATTGCAAGAAGAACTAGAAATATAACAGAAATTTTGCAAAATTTATGATAAAAAATTTCTTCCAAAATGCGGATTATTTTTGCATATATTTCTTACAAACATTTTCTTACAATTTTTTCTTATAGCATGCATATAATTGTCTTCTATGCCTCAATAATCCCAATGCATGACGCTATCCCTCATCTAACTTGTGAAGGTACATGGTGCATTAGTGTATGCCGAAAAAAATACTAGACAACAACTACTTGCCTAATCCACACTATTATGATGGGTTAAATATCCTTAGCACCTAATCATTAGATGGAGATTATTTTGCGAGCGACCTTTTTATGCACCATGCAAATAGGATATAAATGTATCCACTGCTATATATTTTTCTTTCCGCGAGTGAGCTGATTGATTAGACAAAAGCACATGCAGCAAAAATCGTACTTGTTTCGGACGTGAAAACATCGTGTGTATAGCAGAACTCTTTTATATTAGCATCGAGTGATCCGCGGACGTAGGGCACATCACTCTTATTTATATTGGACTTTTTTATTTATTAATAACCCTACCACTAAACATTGTTGTTTTTCATTAATACAAATGTTTTGATATAGAATGGTAATTATCAATTGTCACTTATAACTAGTAGAATTAACGATGTAGTCGAGCTCTTGTATATTAATATACATATAAAATTATATTTTTCATTACTAATGCTTTATGCTCAGCTGAAATTGTACTTTTCCATATAAAATATCTTATTTTTTGAGTTGTTATGCAAATCTTTTGTTATAATCCATTTCACCCTAGTTCTAACAAAATAAAAGTACAACATAACTCACAGTATACATCCATGCTGCATTATAATGCCTTTTTGTGTCCATATCCACAATATCTCTAAATAACTTGCTAGTGTGTTTAAGAGTGTATGAATCTAGCAAAGCATATGAAAATTGTCGAGTATAGGTGTAACTACATCGAGAATATCAAGAGTAAAGTGTATGAAGTGTTAGTAAGTAATTGTTTTCCCAATCCCCTCATTTGCTTTTGCTAGTCTTTACTAAGTCTAACAATATCTATAAATATCTCAAAATAAGATTACAAGCACAAGCTCTCTACTCCATCTATTTTTCCTTTTAGTTGGCATATTAGGTTTGTCTTGAATCAAACTTTCTAAAGTTTGACCAAATTTATATAAAAATTATCAAGATCCACAATTTTAAATAATTACAATGTGACAATATAGTCCTCGATGAATCTATGGGCCAATGCATATAAACAACCCTCTAGACTCTTGAGAAGTTCGTTTGGAGCACGAGCACTATGAGCCCTTTTTAAGTTCAAATTTTTTAGTTCTGTGGCTCCAGAAATTCTGAAATATTGCATGCATACATATATAGAAGTGTACTATAGTTGTGCAAAATTTCATCTATATACGTGTTGGTATGTGAGATATACAAAAAAATGAATACGTGCAAAAAAAAGAGTTTGTTTTCTTGTTGAGTTTGGGCAAGAATTTTGTATTTTGTGTGTAGCGTATAACATAACGTATTATTGAAAGAAAATAACAGGTGCTTAGAGCGCATACATATGTATTTGTGGAAACAAATCAACTTTTTTTAAACTGATAAGCACAACGTGCTACAATGCCATCGCAAGAAAAAAGTGCTCCAATGCCCACGTGTCCTGGAAATCCGCTTTGCTGAACTCCTTCCTATGCGAAGTGCTCCTTTTGAAAGGGAGGGAGTATATGAAGCATCTTTAAATGAAGGGTGTCACTGCTTCAAAAAAAATGAAGGGTGTCACTCCTACGACTACTGAAATGCTAGGTTGATTCGCTTAACTAAGTGCATCTCCACGGGCCACATTGTGACCACTAATTATTCCCACCTCACTCGCTCAACATTGGATATATGGGCCCTATTGAATTCATGCTACAACCTACTCATCCCAAAGTCTGAGCTGATGAAGAGAAACATGCAATATATTTTAACACCTCCTAATGCCTAGGCTTACTTATTCCTTAGATGTGGGAATGATGTAGGCCGCATAATTTTTTATTTTAGTACTGCGTTAGCAGGGTCTTGAACTCACGACCATATTGAATTCATGCTTCAGCTAACTCACACTAGTAGAAAAGAGGACTTTGGTCCACCCCGGGTTAGCCCATTTGTCCCGGTACAGTCTTGAACCGAGACTAATGGGGGCATTAGTCCCGGTTCGTGCGCCCAGGGGCCACGTGGGCCATTTGTACCGGTTCGTCTGGACCTTTTAGTCCCGGTTGGTGCCACAAACCGGGACTAAAGGGTGCGATGCCCATTAGTCCCGGTTCGTGGCACCAACCGGGACTAAAGGGTTAGACCTTTAGTCCCGGTTCGTGCCACCAACCGGTACTAATGGGGTTTGAGGCATTAGTACCGGTTCATGGCAC
>NC_041393.1:744404032-744443517 GCF_002162155.2 Triticum dicoccoides | reverse complement strand
TTTGCAAAATCTCTCTAGAATTTAGTAAAATGGGCATAACTTTTGCATACGAACTCGGATTAAAAAGTTTTTTATACGAAAAATCATCTACTCGAAAAGTTACATCCAAATTTAACCGGGGGAACCCCGTTAAACACTTTCAAAATCCTCAAAAATCGAACAGAAAAAAAAGTTACGGGGCTTTTAAGATCTAGAGTGGAAAAAATCGAAAAAAATTTCAAATGTGGTCAAACAATGGTCAAACAATGGTCAAACTAATTATTCTAGAATATTAGTGTTACTAAATAATTATTTCAGTTATTTTGAATTTTGGTCAAATCTGGTCAAACTGTGGTCAAACAATGGTCAAATTAATTATTCAAGAAATATTAGTGTTACTAAATAATTATTGTTTTTTAAAACAATAGTTTCAAACTCAAACAGTGAAATGTGTCAGGAAAATTCCTGAGGGTTAATAGGATTGACATCTTACTATTGTCAGGAAAACAACAAGTGCAGACTTGGAAACGAGGGAGAATAGAACCCGAAAGTTAATCGTGCTCAGGCTGGGGAGTGGGAGGATGGGTGACCGTTCGGGAAGTTAGATGATTTGGAATGATGAGGGGTGATTAGAGATTAGAGGATAAATTGAGCAGTGATGAGGGGTGGTGATTGGAGATTAGAGGTTAAAATAATTCAGAAATTTGAAAATAAAAAAAAATTCAAAAAAAATTAAAAAGAAAAAAATCATAAAATTTCCTTTATTCCCGATTGGTGGGAGGCATTAGTCACGACCCTTTAGTCCCGGTTCATGAACCGGGACTAAAGGCCCTTACAAACCGGGACAAATGCCCTGTTTTCTACTAGTGTCAATCAAAAGTCTAAAGTGATATTCGGAGTCAGGCAATATAGGCCCCATTGTGACCAGCCTTGTATAACTGTGCGATCAATCGATGACCTCGCCACGGCCGGAATATATTTTTGTGGGAGCATCGTCCCGTCAGTCTCTATCGCCACCGCCGGCGACCAAAATCACTGTTTTGACCTTATTGAGAAAGTTAATCACAATTTGACCCTGCTTTGCAAATATTTTCGAATCTGACCTTTTTGCATCGCGCCTGCGGGAAGGGCGCTATGCTCCACTGTATAGCATCCCCATACACGGCGTCATGCAGTTGCCAGCGTGGCACGGGCGGGCCCAGGGCTAGGTACCATAGCGCCGCCTGAGCAGGCACTATGCTGCTCAAATAGCGCCTGTGCCCAAGGCGCCATGCCCGGTTGCACGCCTGAGTTCCGTACGTGGTTATTCAGTCTTGGATCTGCGTGTAAGTGCATGCATGCACGGCACAGCCACCATGCATATGTATGGCACAACGCATTACGCATATATTTGGAGTGTACATACATATCAATATATGCATATGTACGTGACAGCGAGGCTGTGACGGTGTTTATTTGGTGTATATACCAACGAGTGGGCAGTATTATTAACTAAATAAACAAATTGTCTATCGCTGTCTTCAGAGAAGAAAGAAAGACGATCTCGCCTCCCAGCCGGCAGGGCGGCTTCCCTCCGCCGCCGTCCTCCGGCGGCTTCCCTCCGCCGCCGTCCTCCGGCGGCTCCACTCGTCGTCGATGGTGAGGCAGTTGCTGGATTCACGTGGGTGGATCATTTTAGTCATTAGGCGAACTCCAGCGCACGACCACATCCCGTTCGGCCCTGTCCATTTGGGGCAAAACGGACAAACCCCACGACCCAGCGCGCGACGACATGTACCCATCTTGTCCGTTTTGTGTCCGGACCAACCCATTTCCGTTTTGAGTTCTAAGCACTGTGGTGGCCGCGAAGACTGTTTAATTATGTTTGCGTATTATTTGATTCTTTTCCGAATTTCTTTGAGTTGTGCAATATTGTTTATATCACGTCCACCCCCGACATGATTTGGGGTGCGGCCGCATGTTGGGCGCACCGACACGGCAACGGCCTGATCCGGACATGTGCGACCCCATTGCCGTCCCGAACGGACAAAAGCAGACCGAGACGGACTTCGTTTGGGGTCGTGCGCTCGAGTTGGCCTTAGTAGCTTATAGGAGTTTGGGATGTTCGTCGTCTTTCACTTCGGTGATGGCGATGGCAACGTTGAATAAAAAAATCTTCAGATCCTTCCTCGATGAGGCAAACAATATTGGGGTTGGATTTGAACACTGGTCTATTCAAGTAAGGACGATACGACGACGGGGGCATTCTTGTAGTGGACCTGGTCACTAAAAAATACGAAACGGGCGAATATACGGGATCTATTCATGCCGGCAAAATTTTCTCCGTCCCGTAAATCGGCGGTTATTTTGCCGGATGGCCCGGTTTACGGGATCGGTTCGAGATGCTCTTAAGCCGCGCTGGCAGTTACGGTTGTGTGCTCCTCGTTGAACCTGGTTGTAATTAAGCCTGTCGAGCGTATATTCACGGGGTAGTAGCTATATATAACTACGTGCCTAGCTCTCACGTTTATAGCTAGGTTAGCCTGGACCATCGAGAACAGTACAATAATTAACTACTGTCGGTAGCCATACATACAAGTGCAAAGCAGATCAACCGGTCGATTTCGCATCGAGTGTGCATGTCCATGTAGTCATGTACGTAAGGGCTGGTTGCGGCTAGTTGAGGCAACCAGGTATAACGCCCTGATCGCAGGCGCTATCGTATCTGAGCATAGCGCCTGGGCCCGGGCAACAGCATGGAGCCATGAGTCGCGGCGCGATATAGTGGAGCATAGCGCCATTCTGGCAGGCGCGATGCAAAAAGGTCAGATTCAAAAATATTTACAAAATAGGGTTAAATCGTGATTAACTTTCTCAAAGAGGTACAAGCTAGAGGACAAGAAGACAGCAATCAGGCGCTCCGTACATGGCAAAAGACGTATGCATGCGTGCCGGCGCCCCTCGCGCGCACTGGGCCTGTCTGTCTCCCCGCGCGCCCTGCCACCCGCGGCGGATCATGTCGGGCGCTGGCCGCGCACGCGACGCCTCCGGCCGGTAGCGACGACACGGCGGCATATGCACGCAGCGGCAACTAGCGCGCGCACGGGACGCCATGCACCCCTGTCGACCGAGATCCACGATCCATCATGCACGAGCAGCTGCTGCAAGCCAAAGCGCAAATGAACCAGCCACTCCACCTATCGTGTAGGTGCAGAGGTAACGTACGTATGTAGGTGCAGAGGTAACGTACGTATTATTTTTCTAGACTAATAATTTGTATATGCCCGTATATTTGTGTGGCTAATGAGGTCACATCAGCTTATTGGATTTTGTAAAACCAGATGCAATCCTAAACCCTAGAGCGTAATTTAGTCATGGAGATAGTATACCGTTGGTGGCTTTTCCAGCTGCGGACGTGGCGGCGGAGGAAAGTACGGTCGGAAGATGCTGGCGGTCGAGGAGGAGGACAGTGGCGGCAGTCGAGCCAGAGGACGGGGGCTGCGAGGGGTCGAGGCGGAGAACGCGACGACGAGCAGATAGGACGGTGGTTGCGGCGTGGAAGGAGCCACGGGCGAGTCGGAAGGACGGCGGTGGTGGCGGTGGCGGTCGATGCGGAGGACGACGCAAAAGGCGATAGGAGAGGAACTGACATAGAGAAATGAAACACTGGAAATGAAAAGGCCGTGAACGTCTGGGTGGGCGCAGAAGGGAACTCTCCGTGCAGAGCACTGGCGGGCGACAACATAGGCCCGCCACTGCAAACTTTTTCAAAAAAAATTATTTGGCGCGGCTTGCCGAAATATAGTTGTAGCCGGTGCGAGGTTCGGCCCGCCACTGCAATCTCATGAACCCTATAAGGCTTTTTCCAGTAGTGCCTTTATCCTCCAAAAATAAATATTCAAACATCTCCGAGGTATTTGTAGGTACGGAGATATCTATTTTCTATAAAATCAAAAACATGCGAAATATAACAGTCGGCTCTCGGCACTGAATAGGTTAGTCTAGAAAAATAATACAAATTATTGTAAAAAGTACCATAATCTCATAAAACAATAAAAAATTATAGATGCGTTTAAGACTTATCACCAGACACTAGCGCGCCACAATGCCTGTGGGGTCGGCCGACAAGAGCGAGGAGGAAGACGACGAGGAGCGGTGCACACTGGGAGAGCCTTGCTATGGTTTCCTTGTGCTCTATATCACTTAGCTATAGCCGTAGTGTAGTAATGTAGCAATTTAGCTAGCTATAAGGTACATTTGGAGCTACAATGACCGATCGGGTACCTTGATGTCAAATTGGCGCACAAATATATTTTGGCGGCCAATCAAAGTAATAAACTAAGTAATCTATATGTTTGTAGATTCAAGTTTAACTATATTACGAACATGTGCATTTCTCAATTTTCAAATTGCAGTGATATATTTAACAATTATAAGAAAGTTTTTCCAAATTTGATGAGCATAAAAATAGAGTCGCGAGACATGTGAACAACACAGGTATTCTATCGACGTTGCTGGTGTGGAACGTTTCATGGGACGGGTAAATGATCGAATGTCGGAACTATTTTGCAAAACACCAGTGGCGATGGTTGGCACCCAACACCCCTAGTACCAAAATAGCATACCACACAACAATTTTCCCACATCCATTATTTTGGCATAGCAAGTAATTATCTATACCTATAAGGTTTTTCGTACTAGTTGTTTCAGCTTTTGTGATAAGCCTTCCTTGATTCGGCGAAAAAAGTAAGAATTAACATACAAAAGGCCTTCTAAATATAGAAGTTCTAATGCAAAAAGGTATTTATTAAATTATCTAACATAATAACAAGGTTTAAAAATTATCAGATGTTTTGATGGCGATGCATTAGGTAAGTGTTTGATGAAAACAAATGTACACCTCTCTTTATTTTTATTCTTATTTATTAAATTGGAAGAACACAACAGTGTAACAGCAAATCCAATGCAATAATAAATATAAATTTATATATTCTTTTATAATTCATTTTTATGATATATAAATCACAAAAATAACAATGGTGAAAAGGAGAAAAAAATAATTTTGCCATCTTCATATTCAGATTCAGTCCAGTCATGGCATTATGTTATTTAATGGATGTTTTATTAGATCAAACTCTGCATGATGGGTTACATTCGGGTCATGCTATAATGAATTGTTCTTCTCAATTTATATTGAACATTTATACTTTCTTATAATTTATTTTTAATACTAAATGCATGTTGTCTTCATTAACAGATACAAGTTATGACAAGCTCTCTCCGTTAGTATTATTTTGCATTTATATGTAGTAGAATAAATTACGTAGACACAATGTTTTACATAAAATACATATTTAATTTATTAATTATCCTGACAAAAATATTATGTGCTAAACTAAATATATAGTTATTATTTTCCTTCTTCTATTTTTCTTTTTTCTCATCAATTCTAGATGTTTATGTAAATAATTGTTACAATGCATTTCTCCTTGAATCTCAGAAAAGAAAAAAAAACAACACTACTCGAACTATACAATATTTATCACTTTACTATAATATTTTTATGTCTGTCCACACTCTGAGCATCCTTGATTATTTACATAGTTTGATGGAGTGTTATAGAGTGTATAACAACTTTCGCGTTTAGGTGTAACTAACTATATACTACCAAGTGTAAAGTGCATGACGTGATCATAAATAATTATTCTCGAATCGCCTCTCATGTGCTCCGGCTAGTTTGAGAAGGTTAATATCCATAAATATCTAATAGAACATCCTGAGTGCATGTGTCTAGGTTTTTTTAATATACTAGGAAAGTGGCCCACTCGATGCGCGAGCAATGCCTTTTAACCATCTGTCATATTGTATTGTTAAACTTCTTATATAATGTGAAATTACGAATATTCTAAACCCCATTTGAATATTTTGAATATCATCCATTATTTTTATAATACATAAATATTAGAAATAATAAATCAGAACCTAATTAATAAGTATTAATGTCCAATTATTTTTTTCAGAGTTTAATTTTCGTAGAACTTTGAAAGAAATTAAACATCATGGATATTGTCATATTATTGTGCTTCATGTAGTCTTGCAATCTGAAGAATTACAACAAATGGAGTATTACATTCCAGCAAATTCATAGTTAAAACTAAGCATTACATTCACAAAGAAAAAAACCAAGTAAATCTAATGAGTACTACAAGAGATGGAAGAATATGGTTCTTTTTTTGTCAGTTACCATGATGGAGGTGATTTAGTGGAACAAGTTATAAACTTATAATGTGGTTTTTGGTGCTCAACTACATACAAATTTATGTCTCATATATTCCTAAATATGATAATTAAATAGTGAACTTGCATTGTATTGTGGGAATATTATATGTTGTACAATAGAACATGCCAACATTGTGTGAGAAAACAGATGATGGTGCAAATTCATAGTTTGTTTTGCCTAGGCTCAACACACGTATACACAATGAGTGGAGTAGTGTTCATGATTCACTTTGAAAACGCCTATGATAAGGTCAAATGGTCATTCCTTAAACATGCCCTAAGAATGAAAGGATTCATCGATAAATGGCACAAGTGGATCCAAATTTTGTTACTCGAGGTAGTGTGGCTGTCAAAGTCAATGATGACATAGGCCGTTATTTTCAGACGGAGAAAAGATTACGACAGGGTGACCCCATGTCTCCAATGTTATTTAACATCGTGGCTAACATTTTGTCTATTCTGATTGATCGTGCCAAGCAGGACAGTCAAATTGCAGGAGTAGTACCCCACCTTGTGGATAGGGTCCTCTCTGTTCTGCAATATACCGATGATACAATTCTTTTTTATGGAACATGACCTGGATAAGGCTTGAAACATGAAATTATTGCTTTCAATGTTTGAGCAAATGTCAGGCCTTAAAATTAACTTCCATAATAGTGAATTGTTCTGTTTTGGAGCAGCCACTGAGGCAGCAGCTCAGTATGCCGACCTATTTGGTTGTCCGCAAGGCCAATTCCCAATTAAATATTTGGGAATTCTGATTTATTATTGGTGTCTCACTAATGCAGAGTGGAAACATGTAGAGGAGAGAAATGGTTGAGTAGTTGGAAAGGCAAGTTGCTCTTTGTTGGAGGATGATTGGTCTTAATCAACTCGTCCCTCACAAATATGGTTCTCTATATTATATATTTTTTCCAACTCCCAATAGGGGTCTTGTAGAGGCTGGATTATTTCAGATCCAGATTATTTCGGAAAGGGGACGGTCAAAAGAAAAAATGCAGGCTAGCCAAATGGAGTGTGGTTTGTAGGCCGAAAGACCAAGCTGGACTTGGCATTCATGACTTTCAACTCAAGAATGATGCCTTACTTAGTAAATGGTTGTTCAAACTACTTACTAAGGATGGCATTTAGCAAACCCTACTACGCAATAAGTATCTAGGCCAAAAAGTTGTGTCACATGACAATTGAAAACCTGGTGACTCACACTTTTGAGCTGGTATAATGGTGGCGAAGAAACACCTTTCCTGCTTTGGATGCTTCACGATAAAAGATAGGTCAGCGATTCGTTTCTGAGAGGACAATTGACTGGGAAATGCCAGCCTCCGAGAACAATATCCAGCTTTGTACCACATTGTTCGCAACAAGAATGATACTCTAGCGCAGGTTATCGCCGAATATTGCTTTCAGGTGGGATTTGATTGGCCCCCGTCTTATGTCATGGCAAAATCTGTTATGTCGATTGGATTCGATTAACCTGACACAAGGACGGGACGTGTTTGCTGGAACCTCACTACATCTAGGTCTTTCACAGTCGACTCTATGTACCGCGCTCTCACGCATTCAGATGTCCCAATGGATAATAATAAGAAAATTTGGATGTCAAAGATTTCGCTAAAAGTTAAAATCTTTATGTGGTATCTTTGAAGTGGAGTTGTGATAACCAAAGACAATCTCACCCACCGCAATTGGCACGGAAGTAAGAAGTGTAGTTTTTGTAATCATGACGAGACAATAATGTTGGGGAACATAGCATGCAATTTCAAAAAAATTCCTACGATCATGCAAGATCTATCTAGGAGATGCATAGGAACGAGAGGGGAGAGTGTGTCCACGTACCAACTAGACCGAAACCGGAAGCTTTTAGTTAGTGCGGTTGGTGTAGTCGAACGTCTTCACGATCCAACTGATCCAAGTACCGAACGTACGGCACCTCCGTGTTCAGCACACGTTCAGCTCGATGACGTTCCTCGAACTCTTCATCCAGTAGAGGGTCGAGGGAGAGTTCTGTCAGCACGACGGCATGGTGACGGTGTTGATGATGTGATCCATGCAGGGCTTCACCTAAGCACTATGACGCTATGACCAGAGGAGTAAACTGTGGAGGGGGGCACCGCACACGGCAAAGAGAACAATTGATGTGCCTTTGGGGTGCCCTCCACCCCTGTATATAAAGGAGGACGGGAGGAGGTGGCCGGCTTAGGGGTGCTCCAAGTGTGGGGAGTCCTATTAGGACTCCCTAATCCTAGTAGGATTCCCCTTCCTTTCAGGAATAGGAGAAGAGGGAAAGAGGTGGAGGAGAAGGAGGAAAGGGGGGCCGCGCCCCCCACCCTAGTCCAATTCGGTTTGGGATGGGGGGGGCGCCTCCACCTGGTAGCAGCCTTCACTCTTCCACTAAGGCCCATTAACCCCTCGGGGGGTTCCGGTAACCTCCCGGTACTCCGGAAAATGTCCAAACCTTTCCGAAACCATTTCGGTGTCTGAACATAACCTTCCAAAATATCAATCTTTATGTTTCGACCATTTCAAGACTCCTCGTCATGTTCGTGATCTCATTCGGGACTCCGAACAAATTTCGGTCATCAAAAACACATAACTCATAATAAAAATCGTCATCGAACGTTAAGCGTGCGAACCCTACGGGTTCGAGAACTATGTAGACATGATTGAGACACATATCTGATCAATAACCAATAGCGGAACCTGGATGCTCATATTGGCTCCTACATATTCTACGAAGATCTTTATCGGTCAAACCGCACAACAACATATGGTGTTCCCTTTGTCATCGGTATGTTTTGCCCGAGATTCGATCGTCGGTATCTTCATACCCAGTTCAATATCGTTACCGGCAAGTCTCTTTACTCGTTCTGTAATGCTTGATCCCGGAACTAACTCATTAATCACATTGCTTGCAAGGCTTATAGTGATGAGCATTACCGAGAGGGCCCAGAGATACCTCTCTGATACACGGAGTGACAAATCCTAATCTCGAGCTATGCCAACCCAGCAAACACCTTCAGAGACACCTGTAGAGCATCTTTATAATTACCCAGTTACGTTGTGATGTTTGATAGCACACAAGGTGTTCCTCCGTTATTCGGGAGTTGTATAATCTCATAGTCAGAGGAACATGTATAAGTCATGAAGAAAGCAATAGCAATAAAACTTAACAATCATTATGCTAAGCTAATGAATGGGTCTTGGCCATCATATCATTCTCTAATGATGTGATCCCGTTCATCAAATGACAACACATGTCTATGGTCAGGAAAACATAACCATCTTTGATTAATGAGCTAGTCAAGTAGAGGCATACTAGGGACACTATGTTTTGTCTATGTATTTCACACATGTACTAAGTTTCCGGTTAATACAATTCTAGCATGAATAATAAACATTTATCAGGATATAAGGTAATATAAATAACGACTTTATTATTGTCTCTACGGCATATTTCCTTCAGTCCCCCACTTGCACTAGAGTCAGTAATCTGATTACATAGTCATGATTCCAACACCCATGGAGTCTTGGTGTTGATCATGTTTTGCTCGTGCAAGAGGCTTAGTCAACGGATCTACAACATTCAGATCTGTATGTATCTTGCAACTCTCTATGTCTCCCTCCTTGAATTGATCACGGATGGAATTGAAGCGTCTCTTGATGTGTTTGGTTCTCTTGTGAAATATGGATTCCTTTGCCAAGGCAATTGCACCAGTATTGTCACAAAAGATTTTCATTGGACCCGATGCACTAGGTATTACACCTAGATCGGATATGAACTCCTTCATCCAGACTCCTTCATTTGCTACTTCCGTAGCAGCTATGTACTCCGCTTCACACGTAGATCCCGCCACGATGCTCTGCTTGGAACTGCACCAATTGACAGCTCCACCATTCAATATAAATACTTATCCGGTTTGCGACTTAAAGTCATCTGGATCAGTGTCAAAGCTTGCATCGACGTAACCATTTACGACAAGCTGTTTGTCACCTCCATAAACGAGAAACATATCCTTAGTCCTTTTCAGGTATTTCAGAATGTTCTTGACCGCTGTCCGGTGATCCACCTGGATTAATTTGGTACCTCCCTACTAAACTTATAGCAAGGCACACATCAGGTCTGGTACACAACATTACATACATGATAGAACCTATGGCTGAGGCATAGGGAATGATTTTCATTTTCTCTCTTATCTTCTGCAGTGGTCGGGCATTGAGTCTAACTCAACTTCACACCTTGTAACACAGGCAAGAACCCTTTCTTTGACTGATCCATTTTGAACTTCTTCAAAACTTTATCAAGGTATGTGCTTTGTGAAAGTCCAATTAAGCGTATTGATCTATATAGATCTTGATGCTCAATATATAAGAAGCTTCACCGAGGTCTTTCATTGAAAAATTCTTATTTAAGTATCCTTATACTATCCAGAAACTCTGTATTATTTCCAATGAACAATATGTCATCCACATACAATATTAGAAATGCTACAGAGCTCCCACTCACCTTCTTGTAAATACAGGCTTCTCCAAAAGTCTGTATAAAACCATATGCTTTGTTCACATTCTCAAAGCGTATATTCCAACTCCGAGAGGCTTGCACCAGTCCATAAATGGATCACTGGAGCTTGCACACTTTGTTAGTACCTTTTGGATCGACAAAACCTTCTGGTTACATCATATACAACTCTTCTTTAAGAAATCCATTAAGGAATGCAGTTTTGACATTCATTTGCCAAATTTCATAATCATCAAATGCGGAAATTGCTAACATGATTCGGACAGACTTAAGCATCTCTACGGGTGAGAAGGTCTCATCGTAGTCAACTCCTTGAACTTGTCGAAAACCTTCCGCAACAAGTCAAGCTTTGTAGACATTAACATTACCGTCAGCGTCAGTCTTCTTCTTGAAGATCCATTTATTTTCTATGGCTTGCCGATCATTGGGCAAGTCCACCAAAGTCCACACTTTGTTCTCATACGTGGAATCTGGGCTCATCATTGCTTCCTCGTAGTTCGTAGGTTCGTCAGGTCTAGTAACATGACTTCCAGAATAGGATTACTGTACCACTCTGGTGCGGACCGTATTCTGGTTGACCTACGAGGTTTGGTAGTAACTTGATCTGAAGTTTCATGATCATCATCATTAGCTTCCTTACTAATTGGTGTAGGAATCACTCATCTAATATTTTTGTTTTCCTTACAGCCGCCGCAACACTTGTATTTAAGTGTGAAAGGGAGCCAGATGGTAATCATATGGAGGCTGACCCCACTCATCGTCAACCTGCACGATCGCAGCTATGGCAAGACCGTCCAGATTGTCGTGATGCTGCCTGGGAACCCCTGTCACAACCTCCCAATGATCTCCTAATGGTGTTAAGAAGCAAACCATTAGTCTTGATTGAATTTTTTATGCACAATATACAGATTGTTGTGTAGATAATACTTGCTACATGGTCAGTGATCTCCCAATGGTGTTAAGAAGTGGACATATATTCATGTATAGGAAAATTTCTTTCATTGATCCCCGGTAGTAAATGTCCAGTTTTGCAGCTACCCTAGCTTGGAGAAAATAAGCCAGTGAGTGTAGCCTTGCCACATATGAATGTATGGTAGTGAAAGTATATTGGCTGCAGTACCGTCTTTAGACCGGATTGGCAGCTTTTTCCTGTTGCATGCTATGGTCAGTTATGCCGCCTGCCTACTGTAACCGCCATTAGTTTGGATCGTTCTTTGGTCTCCTTGGTTTGTGGTTGGCATGTCATTATATCATGTGGTTGCTGGTTACAAGCCGGTGTCACGTGGTCAGTTGAACTGATGTGAAACTTCCAAAGCCGAGGAGCTTTGCTTGGTGCTCACCTCAGGTTTGGATTTCGGTACAGAGGTGGCTTTGAATCAGCCATCTACTCCCATGGAAATCTAGCTAGGCATGAACCATATGGTTTCTGCAACCTAAGTTGGTCTATTTTTTCTAGTTAATTTGACGTGGCTGCAGCAAGACCAGCAGCTGTTGTTATTGATATAATGTAGTTAAGCCGTTCTAGATCTCTACTATTGATCTATTGATTCATAGAATTTGGTTTTCCAGTGATCCATTTACATGAATAGATGTGCACTTTGGCTGAAATGGTGTGTTGCTAGTGTCCAAAGCAAAGCAATTTGTGAATATAATTTTCCTGGGTTAGTTTATGATCTTTGTATAACTATAGAGGGAGGGTGTATTTTTTGGATGAGAAAGTCGTATTAAGAGCTTATTTCGTGCACCCCGTGATGCATTGCCTTTTGGAACTACTTTCTATTTTTTTCCTTGTAGCTGCAAAACTCATATGTAAAGTGTGATTTTGTTGTGAAGTAGTATGATGCTATGGGAGCCAATTTGTGGTTTGGCTTTTTGGCTGTGTAGTGGGTTACAAGAGAGAAATGAAGTCAGCTCCATCAAGCATCCTACTGACTGACCCTTCACTTTGTCATGTTCCTACTACAGGAAGCAATGGAGGATCATCATGCTTCTTCCTTGAATGAACTTGTTTCCGAGTTTCAAACTGGCGTAGCTGCTTTGCCAGGACTTCTTCCTGTGGACGTCCGTCCATTAGTTCTTACTTTAGCAAAGACGAGAGGCGCGTCGATTTCCCCTCAACATTCAATTGTGGAAGAAGCAAGATGAAATCATCGGTGGCATGATAATACTTCCTTGGTGATGTAATTTTTGCCTCCCTTGAATGGCATCGAGGTGGAGCACTGATCGTCTTTTGTTCATAGCATAGATGGAAGGAATGGAGAGTATGTGTGTTGTTGGTTTCCATCTTTTTATGATAAATCTTGTTACGGACATGTGGATAAATCTGATATCAGCAAAATGTATAGGTTGGTATGTGCACGGAATTGAACATGTGTAGTTTGGCTCATGTTTCGTATGTCCTGGAGAAATATTTTTAGAGGTGTAGATATATTCTGAAATGTATCAACAACTTGGAATTACCTGATGATGTTTTTAAAGGCATTCTCATAGGAATATACAAGGTGAAGGACAGTAAATTCATCCAAATAAATACCCAAATCCTTCCTCACGGTAAAATTCTACAGTAAAACAAGTAATGTGGTTCATAGGAGCTTGTTTCTTAGAGGTTAACTAACGCAGTACTATAATTGGCACATCTATTTGACTTAATTAAAGGTCTGTTAATAAATCAACCAAAAATAAATTAAGCTGAACTTTGATCCTGAAATTTGCAGCAGATGGTAAATTTGTTAATTTTTGTTCTAATGAAAGCCTCTACCAATACTAATATAAAACATATTTGTGGTATATAAGATAAATTCTTGGTAAAAATGATTCACCATATATAAATATACAGCTAATTGATATCCTCATGCCATATTCTTCATCTGTCGTCGAATAACATTATCACTGTCGTCATGGTCCAGTATGGTGGTCGAAAGATAAATGTATGATGAATTGACTAGTTGAGAGAGAGAGAGAGAGAGAGAGAGAGAGAGAGAGAGAGAGAGAGAGAGAGAGAGAGAGAGAGAGAGAGAGAGAGTTTAATTAAAGAAGTTATGATATGTTGAGCATATGGTGTGTTGCCCCACAAGCCCAACTCCTATAGCCTATGGGTGGTGTCCTCTCATTGTCAGTCATTCAATCTATTTTTATGGCCTGTGGGCCTTGATTCGTAGTCAAAACATAGAAACAACGAAGGGACGGCTGGCAACTTTAGTACCACCTCGCCACTTGAGAGGCCTCCACACCATGTTATAAGGGAAGGCTACTCATGACTCCTAGTTGAGTGGGTTGGTGAAAGAAATGCTACACGTACACACACATGCAATAGCGTGTGCGCTCGCGAGCTTAGCCGCGTCCTTTGCCGTGGACTTAGGACTTGGGACGCTTGGCGCCGCTCTTTGTGGTTGTTCAAATGGTCTAAAATGCAACGCAAGAGAATATCTGAAAGTGGTGATTTATTTTATTATACTAACGGAACTCATGAGTTTTGTGTTGTGAAGTTTTTAAGCTTTGGTTAAAGATTTGATGAACTATGGAATAAGGAGTGGCAAGAGCCTAAGCTTGGGGATGCCCAACGCACCCCCAAGCTATGGAATAAGGAATATGGTGACGCGGAGCAGGTACTTGTCATCTTGGCCCATGTTGCGGCGGCGGCGGCGGAGCCTGAGGAAAAAATCGTAGCGGGAGGCGCTCTCAATAAGGCAGAATATGCCGCTGTCGCCGCCACCATCGATGGAAGACGGCGGCGGCAGCCTCGGTGAGTGCGCCTGACCGGTGTGTGACACAGTCCAGGTATGTGGCCGGGATGGGGTATCCGGCATTAGATGTTAGTATTTGGTGCGATGTCTGTTTGGTATTAGGCTCGGACATTCGGTACCACTACATCAAGGGGATGGGAGTAGCGATAGGTGTTGCCTAGAGGGTGACTTCAAGCTTACTGATGTACTTCCTTGTAAGGTCTTTTGTGAATAATTAATAAAATGGCCGCATGCATCATCGAGATGTAGTGGCCAGGGTGCATCCTCCTTTTCTAAAAAAAAAGATATATGTCAAGCTGCTGAAAATTTATATGGATCGGTCGATTTTGAACTATTGATCAACGGTTCAATAATGGCGCTACTTGTATTCTTTTCTGTTGTGTGTGTTGTCAAGTTCTTGGCTGAATTTTTTTATTTCATTTTTGTTCATCTTCTTTCTTCTTTAAGGTAATTATGGTTTATTCACACGTCTTGAAATAGGCTATTGTTTCAGTTGATAGATAAAAGTCTTAAGAAAACCCTCTTAGGTGCTCATCTACACACTTAAGTTTAGGCACATGTTTTTAGAATTGGGCATTGCCTTGGCCACATTAAAGTTATTCACTATCTGTTATTTATACGGAAATCATCCAGTGTCGATGGGTGCACTGCCCCACCCCTCCATCTGCTGTCTATTGTGTGTATTTCATTCAACAACTATTCGTTAATATCCACTAACGGTGTACTATCTTCTGCAATGCACATAGAAAAGGCAGAAAACTACAGAGGCTACCCACACCATTGCACAGTACGATAGTTGAAGCAAGCATCTCGCCACCGGCTCTGCAAAAATGCAACAACTAGTGTTTGCTACGGTTTATGCGGTAGTACGTGCGTGCAACTGTGTGTATGCGGGGCAGTGATTTTGTGTACGGATAGAAAAAGAGAAGAGGAGGAGGACGAGGAGAAATTAAATCCAAGAAGAACAAAGGGAACAGGAAAATTTGGGTGACATCCTCATCTTTTCCGGCCTTCTGGCTAGAAAACTAAGTAATTTCTTCCGGCCAAGAAAAGAACTGAGTTATAGGTGTTCAAATCATGTTTAAAAAAAATCTGAATACGGACGCCCAACAATGATACATATACAATTCCTTGGAAAATTGCATATTCACAAATTTGCAAGAAAAACTAGAAATATAACTGAAAATTTGCAAAAAGTTATGGTAAAAATTTCTTCCAAAATGCAGATTCTCTTTGCAAAGATTTTGTTACAATTTCTTTTTCTTTTAGCATGCACACAATGGTGTTATAATGATGGAAAATTCCCAATGTATAACACTATCCCTCATCTAATTTGTGACTGATGGTACGTGGTGCACTAGTGTATGCCAAAAAAAAATACTAAACAACAACTACTTACCTAATTCAACGCTATTATGATGTGTGAAATATTTTTAGCATCTAACTGTTAGATGAAATTTGCTTTGCGAGCGGCCTTTTTATGCACCAAGCAAATAGAATCTAATGTGTCTCCACTTGCCCGCATGCTGCATCCGTTTTATTTTTGTGATCTAGTAAGCTGATTGATTCGATGAAAACACATGCAGCAACAATCGTACTTGTTCCGGATGTGAAAACATCGCGTGTATAGAATAACTCCATTAGATTCGTATAGAGTGATCCACAGACGTAAGACACATCTCTCTTATTTGTATTGGACTTTTTTATTTATTATTAACCCTCCCACTAAACATTGTTGATTTTCATCAATACAATGTTTTGATATAGAATCGTAATTAACAATTGTCACGTATAAATAGTAGAGTTGATTATGTAGTCGCGCTCTTGTATATTAAGTTATTAACATACATATAAATTATATTTTTCATTACTAATGCTTTGTGCTAAGTTGAAATTGTACTTTTCATATAAAATGCCCTTTTTAGTTGTTATGCAAATCTTTCGTTATAATGCATTTTACCCTAATTCTAACAAAATCAAAGTAGAACATAGCTCACTGTATACATTCACGCCAATTGCATTATAATGCTTTTCTGTGTCCATATCCACAATATCTCTAAATATCGAAATAACTCGCTAGTGTATTTAAGAGTGTATGAATCTAGCAAAGCATATGAAAATGCTCGAGTATAGGTGTAACTACATAGAGAATATCAAGAGTGAAGTGCTAGTAAGTAACTGTTTTCGCAATTCCCTTATTTAATTTTGCTAGTCTTTACTAAGTTTAATATCATTAAATATCTCAATAGAAGATTACAAGCACAAACTCTCTACTCCATCTATTTTCTTTTTAGTTGGCATATTAGGTTTGTCCTGAATAAAACTTTCTAAAGTTTGACCAAATTTGTATTAAAAATATTAACCTCCATAATTTTAAATAAATACAATATGGCAATATAGTCCTCGATGAATCCAAAATTTTGACTTAAAACACACCTAATATGCGAAGTACAAAATAAACGTACTGGAGGGATTAGTTATGATATGATATTCAATACTCCATCTTTTGCGTAAAGAACGTCTTAACTTTTAACCTTTTTTGCATTACAGTATGGATGAGGAAACTGAAAATCAATGGCTCTTTTTTTCGCCGGGTGGGGGGTATGACCGATGGTTCTATGAGCCAACACATATAAACAACCCTCTGGATTCCTAAAAAGTCCTTTTGGAGCACGAGCACTATGACCCCTTTTTTTACATATATAGAAGTGTACTATAGTGCAAAATTTCATCAACATACGTGTTGGTATGTGAGATATACAAAATAACAAATACATGCAAAAATAATGAGCTTCTTTTCTTGTTGAGTTAGGGCAAGAATTTAGTACGAAATCGTTCGCAAATGACATCCCCTCCTGGCGAACGTTCACTTCGCCAGCTAAGGGGGTCCTAATTTTAGCCCATGGATAATCTAATTACAGAAAATTAGAAATTAGCCAAGGAGACTGAATAAGAAGTTGAGTAGTACTTATATACTGGTCATAATTTGCAGTAGTATTGTACACCAATATAGCTTTATGGAAATAGCACGGTGTTTTCTAAAGCATGGATTTTTTATTCTTTTAATTTTATAAAGCATGGGAACTAATTCTCCGACGCAGATGAAACTCAAATCTGGATGAAAAAAATTACAAAATTCCGAATATGGCCCAAGGCTTGAGCGCTGCTTCCCGGCAGATCACTCCATGAGCTTGCACTTCGCGGGCACTGCCGCCATCAGGGCAGTACTTTCGACAACTATGTAGAGTGTTACTGTACTTTGATGTACATTTGGCTGTTGGCCATGGGGGGAGACACAAGACATGGATGCGTGTGTTTCCCAGCAACGACAACGGTGCATCTGGCATGGCCACGGACATGATCCGCGATGCATGGTGCTTGCGTGTCCGTCTAAGACCAGATCTCGAGGGCGGCCAGCCGCACGTACACATATGCATTGCCAGATCGGCGCCCTGCATTCTGGCACTAGACTATTTCATTTCCTGCTATAGATCAAGTGGTTTGTCCGAGGCAGGATTCGCGAGGCAACTTCTCGGCGGCTGCGGCGATGCTTCCCTAGTTGCATCGTAGAAAAACGCAAGTCGCCAGTCGGTCGTGCAACCATCAGATACGATCGATGATGTGATCGATTTAGTACTAAAACCTCACGATTTGCATGGCGAGACCGAGAGAGTTGACACATGAGAGTATGTATCCAAGCTCAATTAGCAGCTGGCGTTTTACACGGGGTCGACCGACCAGTCTCTAATCAAATCAATGGGGTCTCATTTGTTTAGCTGCTTATCCACACGAGAGAGATTCCGGCCAGCCAGCAAACCACTCGTGCAGGTCAAGTTGTTCCCGACGTCCAAACCCAAGCTCAATCATCTACCCACCAACACCAATGATAGTGCGTTGATAGATGGCGCGGCACACGTTCGGGGAGAGATGGGCAAGTAGTGAAGTGAAGGTACTCTGAGAGACCGAGACTGAAAGAACGAGCTAGTTAAGCATGTCATTGCAAAGAGAGCCTTGGCTCAGTGGTTGGGCAATGCAGTTGTGCAGCCTAGCGACCCAAATTCAATTCATAAAATGGACAGGGGATGCACAGGGTTTTCTTCCGTTTATTGAGGATCAAACTTGGTGTGTGGTGGGACCTATCATCAAGAAATATCTTGATACTCAATTTAAAAAATTCCGAGAACCATGTTTATCTTGGTACTCATACTAAAATGGCCGTATGCATCCCCGGTTGGTGCAGAGGCCGTGAAGTGAAAATCTCTCCCATTTAAAGGCGGCTTTCTACGCGGGATGACCATGCGGAGGCGACTGAGGGGGCGACCGTCGCCAGTCCTCGATCTCCATCTTCGGGCCTCGGTGCCCTGCGGCGCGTCGGAGGCCAGTTCTGGGCGCTCGCTCTTGACGATGCAGATGACGCGGACGGGGAAATGGACGCGGACTCGCCGGAGTTTCCACCGTCGCCGACGCCATCTGACCTTATTTGTGATTTTTTCAGTCGGGATATGATGAGGAGGAGGTGGCTTCGACGATCGACAAAGTGCTACCCCTAGATGATCCGGCTAGGATTGGTTTACAAGCGGGGGAGAAGAAGGAGATGATCCGGCGGGTAGTTCATCGACGGATGGCGGCGATGGCAGTCCAGCCATGGAAGGGTCCCCTCCCCAAGGTTTGTCTTCCAAATCTTACGCTTTTTGATTTAATTCGTTCGGAGTCTTGGACCCAGGTTGTGAGGAGGAAAAGTAGTCGTCGGGCGATGGCTCGGCCACCGCCGGCGGTCACCGAGGCATCTGCGCCGAGGATCCCGAAGACCGGGATCAGAGACGACCGGGCGCGGCGTCTGAATTAATTGCTGGGCCCAGAGTGGCTGTCTCTGGCGGCAGAAGGTATGGGCCGACCTGATTTCGAGTTGGCGGCTCGCGGCGAGACGTTGGGGGATGGGCCGGGACTAGCTGGGCATGAGGTCCAGGCAAACCCGGTGCCCAACTCTGGCGATTATGTAGACGCATGCAGGGACTCGTCTGATTGTAATCGAACTCCATCGTCGCCGCCGCCTAGGGTTTCATCGCGACGCTTTCTTCCTGGTTTTCCCAAGTGCGGGCCGGCCGGGCCACTCACATTCTCCCTCTCACCATGACCGGGCATGGGGGTACTCTGACGGGCCAAAGCCGTCGGGTGCTCCCGGGACTTTGCCGGCCGGGCGTGGAGCGGTGCCTCCCTCAGGCCAGAGGCAACCGATGGCCGCAGGCCGCCGGTGCTACGGGCGTGGGCCATGCTGCTGCGGCTCCGCCTGGGCAACGGCCGTCGGGGGCCGGGGGGCCGGCTCCGGCTGGTTGGGGTGGTGCTGCCCCGCCGGGTCAGCGGCCTCCGAGCGCCTCTGTGGCCTCGCCGGCTGCAGAGGGTGAAGGCTTTGGCTCGTTGGGACCTCGGCCACCGCTTCCTGGGGCCGCCGTGGTGGCGCAACGCAAGAAGGTGCAGACACAAGGGCAGAAGCCTCGGGCGCCGCCTCGCCATGTTGCTGCTAGGCCGGCACATAAGCAATGCTGGTGCGATGCCAAATCATGCTCCCACGCAGCAAGCGAGCGATGGTACCACCAGTCTTGCTCAAGCGCCAGTCCACCGTGCCGCTAATGGACCACCCTGGGGTCAGTGAGGCGACGATGGCATTAATGTTTACGGCGAGGGGCATCATCGTGGCTCGTCGTCGTCAGGCGGCGGGCGTGGCTATGCTTGGCAGAGTGATGGAACGGCTGAAAGACCATTTCTTGGTCCTCCAGGAGGCTTTGTCGAGGGGGCATCTGGCCCTGATCACTGACACGGAGGTGGATACCGTGGTCATTGCGGTGGTCGCGGTGGGAGAACCCGCTACCGCCAGCATCCGCCGCAGGTTATTGTGGAACCGACGGCGTCCACGGAGGTGGCTACTTCTGGGCAGGCGCCGGAATTGTCCAGTGAGGCTATGGAGGTGGTGACAGCGCTGGCTACTGCTGAGGTCCCTGTGACTGAGCCAGTGACGTCGGGTGCTTCAGGTGCCGTTGACAAGGCAGATGGTGAGAGAGCTTCCAAGTGGGCTCGAAAAAAGGAGAAGATGTTGTGCTATCGTTGTGGTGAGAGGGGCACTTTATTGCTGAATGTGTGACTGAGTTATGTGATACTTGCCTCAAGCCAGCGCGTGACAAGGGTGAGTGCCCGATACTGCGTGATCAGATGCCGAGTATTACTATCTATGGAGTATGTTGTGCCGACCTGATGTTCTTTGAGTGTCCTTGTGTGAGGGACGTTCCCGAGGAGTCCTCGAGCATGACCACGGGGATCATTAAAGTCACGAAAGGTGATGTGTCTGAGGCCCAGATTCTCCAGAGGCTTAGGGACTTGACTCCAGGTGATTTTCAGTGGGAGCATGTTGGTCTCGAGGCCAACATGTATAAGGTTGACTTCCCTTCTACTGAGGACTTGGAGTGTCTTCTCAGTTTTGGGTTGTGCAGAGTTCCTGGCACAGAGTGCATTCTTGAGTTTCATGCGTGGAAGAAGATACAGCCACAGGGCAAGCCTCTCACTCAGGTCTGGTTGCGTTTTTCAGGGGCTCCGTCGAGGCTGATTCAGGACGCCCGGGTTGCTGCTAGCTTGGGAATTCTGGTCGGGAAAACTGAGAGGGTGGACATTGCTTTTACCCGAGCTAACACTAGTAGAAAAAGGGTCAAATGTGAGACACATTAGTCCCGATTTGTAACAGAACCGGCACTAATGTGTCCATTAGTGCCGGTTCCAACGGCTAGCCGGGATGAGCTCTTTAGTACCGGTTCGTGGCAAACCTTTAGCACCGGTTCGTGCCACGAACTGGTACTAATGAGAGTGGTGGCAGGATGTTGTCAGAGTGGGGCCCTTCCAGCACCTTTAGTACCGGTTCGTGGCACGAACCGGTACTAAAGGTCGTCCTATATAAATCCTTCGTCCACCCGCACTCTGTTCTTCCCCCTTTCCCCTCTCCCTCTCTTTTGTTCTTTCCTTCTTCCTCTCGAGTTCATCACAAAATTTGCCCCAAATTTGTCAAGATTTGCAGGCCCTCATCCATTCAAATGATCACCAAGGTTAGCAACTTTGTCCTTTCATCTCTCATTGCTAGATTAGCTCTTGCATTGGTTTATATAGTGATTAATTGTGGGTTTTAGTAATTTGGGAGGAATTATATGTGGTAGTATTTGATTTATATGCAATTTGAGGTCAAAATAACACTTAGTTTGCATATGTAGGTGTGGTTTACTTAGTGCCTTCTAAATCTCCGTCGTAACCACCGTCGATCGCCCGCACCGTCCCGTCGCCGGCACCACCTTGTGGTGAGCCTCTTGTTCATGAAATTTTATATAAAAAAATGATGTTTGTGTGATTTGGATATATAGTTACTCGTATAATAATTATCTTACCCTACGTTGTTTGTTATACATAGTGCCATGGTTTTGATATCCGTCCCCGTCGGCCCTCGTCCTTGTTATGATTCGGATGTGGTATATTCTCTTTTAAAACTATTTGTTGCATTTAGTGTTTATGACAAATAATTATGCCCATCAAGTTGACATAGATATTTTTATCTAGGAGGTATGTGAACCGGAAATTCCAACCGACCCTATTGTCGAGAGGTTAAATTTAGTTGAAAGAGAAAACGAGTACTTGAAAGAAAAATTGAAAAGAATTGAGGGGGAGAAGATGGAATTGGAGTTGCATGTTGCCGATGTCGTCGATGATCACAAGATCAAGATGGAGAAAATGCGCTTGAACATTAGAAAGATTAGAAAATATGCCATCGATAGTGAGGCTTGGTATCATTATGCTGTTGGATCAATTGTTACCTTAGTTGCGATCTTGATCGCATTTGTTGTTGCATTTAAATGCTTTAGCTAGAGAGTTATTTGTTTGTTGCATTTAAGTGTTGTATGAACTTTATGTATGAACTTTTATTAATTTGGTCTATTCGGTGTTGTGTAATGAAGATGAGCCGGCAATGGATGTACGATGACCGATGCTCTCCCCAGTTCGTTGAGGGCGTGCATACTTTTCTGCTTGTGGCTGAGGCAAACAAGCGGGCGGATGGTTTTATGCCTTGTCCATGTGCTGGCTGTAAGAATGGTCGCAATTACTCTACGTCAAGAACCATTCACGTCCACCTGTTTGAGTCCGGTTTCATGCCCCACTATAATGTTTGGACCAAGCACGGAGAAAGAGGGGTTATGATGGAATACAATGAAGAAGAAGAGGACGACGACAGCTATCCTGGCCATGGGTTCCCTGAATACGATGATATAACAATGGGGGAAGAAGCTAAGCCGGTAATGCGGGAAGAAGCTGAGCCGGCAATGCGGGAAGAAGCTGAAGAAGAGGCATCAAATGAGCCCGTTGATGATCTAGGTCGGGCCATTGCCGATGCAAAGAGAAACTACGCAAGTGATTTGGAGAAGAAGAAGTTGCAGCGCATATTAGAGGATCACAAAAAAATTGTTGTACCCGAATTGCGTAGGTGACAAGAAAAAGTTGGGCACCACACTGGAATTGCTGCAATGGAAGGCAGAGAATGGTGTATCTGACAAGGGATTTGGAAAGTTGCTGGTAATGATAAAGGATATGCTTCCAAAGGACAACGAATTGCCCGAGAGTACATACGAAGCAAAGAAGGCTGTCTGCCCTCTAGGGTTAGAGGTGCAGAAGATACATGCATGCCCTAATGATTGCATCCTCTACCGCGGTGAGTACGAGGATTTGAACACTTGCCCGGTATGTGGTGCATTGCGCTATAAGATCAGCCGTGATGAGCATGGTGATGTCGAGGGCGAGCGCCCTAGGAAGAAGATTCCTGCCAAGGTGATGTGGTATTCTCCTATAATACCACGGTTGAAACGTTTGTTCCAAAACAAAGAGCATGCCAAGGCGATGCGATGGCACAGAGAAGACCGTAAGAAAGACGGAAAGTTGAGAGTACCCGCTGACGGGTCGCAGTGGAGAAAAATCGAAAGAAAGTACGGGAAGGAGTTTGCAGATGACGCAAGGAGCGTATGGTTTGGTCTAAGCGCAGATGGCATTAATCCTTTTGGGGAGCAGAGCAGCAACCATAGCACCTGGCCTGTGACTCTATATTTGTATAACCTTCCTCCTTGGTTGTGCATGAAGCGGAAGTTCATTATGATGCCAGTGCTCATCCAAGGCCCTAAGCAACCCGGCAACGACATTGATGTGTACCTAAGGCCATTAGTTGAAGAACTCTTACAACTATGGAATGGAACAGGTGTACGTGCGTGGGATGAGCACATGTGGGAAGAATTTGACCTAAAGGCGTTGCTGTTCGTGACCATCAATGATTGGCCTGCTCTCAGTAACCTTTCAGGACAGACAAACAAGGGATACCGCGGATGCACGCACTGTTTGGATGATACTGACAGTATATATTTGAATAGTTGTAAGAAGAATGTGTACCTAGGACATCGTCGATTTCTTCCGAGCAGGCATCCCGTAAGAAAGAAAGGCAAGCATTTCAAAGGTGAGGCGGATCATCGGACGAAGCCTCGCCACCATACTGGTGCTGATGTACATGATATGGTCAAGGATTTGAAGGTGATATTTGGAAAGGGTCCTAGCGGACAACCTGTTCCAAAGGACGCTGATGGACGCGCGCCCACGTGGAAGAAGAAATCTATATTTTGGGACCTGTCATATTGGAAAGACCTAGAGGTCCGCTCTGCAATCGACGTGATGCACGTGACGAAGAATCTTTGCGTGACCCTGCTTGGCTTTTTGGGCGTGTATTGGAAGACAAAAGATACACCTGAGGCACGGGAGGACCAGCAACGTATGCACGGAGAAGACGGCATACATCAGGGTCATGCAAGCTACGCTCTTACCAAAGAAGAGAAGGAAATCTTCTTTGAATGCCTGCTCAGTATTAAGGTACCGTCTGGCTTCTCGTCGAATATAAAGGGAATAATAAACATGGCAGAGAAAAAGTTCCAGAACCTAAAGTCTCATGACTGCCACGTGATTATGACGCAACTGCTTCTGGTTGCATTGAGGGGGCTTCTACCGGAAAACGTTCGATTAGCCATTGTGAAGCTATGTGCATTTCTCAATGTAATCTCTCAGAAGGTAATCGATCCAGAAATCATACCAAGGTTACAGAATGATTTGGTGCAATGTCTTGTCAGTTTCGAGTTGGTGTTCCCACCATCCTTCTTCAACATCATGATGCACGTCCTAGTTCACCTATGCGAAGAGATTAACATTTTGGGTCCTATATTTCTACACAATATGTTCCCCTTTGAGAGGTTCATGGGAGTCTTAAAGAAATATGTTCATAACCATGCTAGGCCAGAAGGAAGCATCTCCAAGGGCCATCAAAATGAGGAGGTCATTGAGTTTTGTATTGACTTTATTCCTGACCTTAAGCCGATTGGTGTTCCTGAATCACGGCATAAGGGCAGACTGGATGGAAAAGGCACGCTAGGAGGGGAACAAATAATATGTATGGACGCACATTCTCTCACTGAAGCACACTACACAGTTCTACAGAATTCCGCCTTGGTGGCTCCGTATATGGATGAACACAAGAATTTGCTACGCTCCAAACACCCGGAGCGGTCTGATGACTGGATTACACGTGAACAAACCAGGAGTTTCGCCAGCTGGTTGCAGACACGTACCATGCATGACACCTCTATTGAAGATGACCTGTACTTGCTGTCCCAGTTACCATCTTCGAATATAATGACTTTCAAAGGGTACGAGATAAATGGTAATACATTTTACACGATCGCCTAAATAAGAAGAGCACCAACCAAAACAGTGGTGTCCGCTTTGATGCAGAAACCAAGATGGGAAAGGAAACATATTATGGTTATATACAGGACATATGGGAACTTGACTATCGACGTGGTTTAAAGGTCCCTTTGTTTCGGTGCAAATGGGTCAATATGACACGAGGCAGGGTAACGGAAGACCCGCAGTATGGAATGACAACAGTGGATCTCAACAATCTTGCGTATGCAGACGAACCATTCGTCCTAGCCAATGATGTGGCACAGGTTTTCTATGTGAAGGACATGTCTACCAAGCCAAGAAAAAGAAAAGATAAGGAAGCGAATGCATCGTACGATGAGCCAAAGCGGCACATAGTTCTTTCTGGGAAGAGAAACATCGTGGGAGTGGATGACAAGACAGACAAGTCAGAAGATTATGAAAAGTTTGATGAAATTGCTCCATTCACAGTGAATATTGACCCGAGCATCCTGTTAAATGATGAATATTTTCCATGGTTACGGCGCAAAGGGACACACGCGAAGAAAAAGTTTCACACCCAAAGATCTGGGATGTGATCGGCTTCACTGGCTATCATCACTTTCTTCTGTGTTTCGCACCGAGAGGGGAATCTCTGTAATAGTTAGGGTAGTTATGTGTTTTGGCATTTGAAACGCGAAGAAATTTTATGTGCAAATAAATTCACACTAATTTCAAATAGATCAAAATTTAAACTATTCAAATTTGAAAACTACGGGCACTAACAGAAAAAATAGCAGAGAAGAAAGAAAAACTATAGCTGAAAAGAAAAAACTATATAAAAAACTACTCAAAAATAAATAGAAGAAAATAAATATAGCAGAAAAGAAAAACTACTCAGAAATAAATATAAGAAAAAATAAAGCATAAAATAAAAAAATTATATTTGCTATTTTTCAATCATTTACAAAATGACCGTGAAATTGAAAATCACTACAAAATGAACTCTGAAAATGTTGAATTTTGGCAAACTAGATGAAAAACTACTCAAAAATAAATAGAAGAAAATAAATATAACAGAAAAGAAAAAACTATACAAAAAACTACACAAAAATAAATAGAAGAAAATAAAGCAGAAAAGAAAAAAAACTATAAAAAAATTGGGGCGCTGCCCTGTGGCCCTGATAGGCCACAGGTGTGTAATTACAGGCCTTAAAGGCCTAGCAGACTCACAGGGCAGCGCGCAGAGTTTAGGCCCACAAGCCTGCTAGGTATATAGAGGAGTTCGAAGTGGTAGCCGTGGCTGGGTTTATAAACCAGTGCGGCTGCCCTTCGCCCGGCGAGGTGGGACTAAACTTTGGGGTGGCAGCGCGCCCCCTTTAGTACCGGGTCGTGGCACAAACCGGTACTAAAGGGGGTCCTTTAGTACCAGTTTGTGCCACCACACGGTACTAAAGGGGGTCGCTTCCCGCCGCTTGGCCTGGCCAAAACAGGCCTTTAGTACCGGTTGGTGGCTCCAACCGGTACTAAAGGTGCCTTCTATATATACTCGACTTATGAAATTTACATTCATCCTATGTCGTCTCCGTCGCCGTCGCCGCCCCCGTCCCCGTCGCTGCCCTCGTCTCCGTCGCCGCCTCCGTCCCCGTCGCCCCCGTCGTCTCCGTCGCCGCCCCGGGCCCGCCCCCGTCCCCGTCGCCGCCCCCATCCCCGTCGCCGCCCTCGTCCCCGTCGCCGCCGTCGCCTCGCCGTCGCCGTCGCCCCGCTGTGATCTCTCCCCCTCTAACCTCTCTCCCTCGCCCCCGGCGGCCACCATGGGCGCCGCCCCTCCCAGCCCCGAGCACACACACACACACAAGCATGAATTAGTATATAATTTAGATTATTTAGATTATTATTATTTTAGTTATCAAAACACACACACACACACACACACACACACACAAGCATGAATTAGTATATATGTTTAATTAGTATGGAATTTTTTATATGGAAATTAGTGTTTAATTAGTATGGAAATTTTTTATGTTTAATTAGTATATAATTTAGATTATTATTATTAGTATATAATTAGTGTTTAATTAGTATGGATTTTTTTTATATAATGTTGTTTTTCAGTTTTTTAATGGATGTATAGAAGTTGTGTTTTCTGTTTTTAGTGTTAGATGCTTAATTAGTATGAAATAGTATATAAATTTTTGAAATAGTAGAAATGTTAGAAATTTTAGTTATCAAAATCCAATCATTAAAAAAATATTACTTTTTGCGGGCATATAGCTAGTATTTGTTCTCGACGATGTCCGGCCCGCATTCTCGCCGTCGACCCGTCCGCGACAACGTCCAGCCGACCCATGTCCGGGACTGGGCTCCGCCAGGCTGGCACTGGGAGGTGCTGCCTGGAGGGGCGCGCCGCTTGATGAGGAACCCGGCCCCGGGTCCCGTCGTCGACCCTGATCTCGTTTGGTGGCGTTCGCGTGGGCCAGTTTCGGTGCGGAGGGACCCGGCCCCGCCGGATGTGGTACGTCGCCGTGTCAGGGAGGAGGATGAGCACGTCCATCGCTACATGGTTGCGTTAGAGGGCGGCAGGTTCTCTAATACCTGGCAGTATCTTCGGGGATCTCACTTCAGCTATGATCCTGTGAGGGTTCCTTCTCTTTGGGTGTCCACCGCCCGCGCCCCAGGAACCGCGAGTGTCCTAGATTCTTCTGTAGTATTCGATCTTTAATTAGCTAGCCACTGATGTACTATTCAATATTATATATTATTCGAGACGATGTATTCGAGATTATATCTATTATTCTAGACGAAGTATTCGAGATTATATCTATTATTCGAGACGATGTAATTTGAATACTAAATTGTTTTATATTTCTTTTGAATTAGTTAAATAAAAGCTATGGCAGACAATACCGACAGAGAGGGAGAACAGACCATGTTCGATATGATACGCGGGCCAGATGATGATCAGAATGAAGAAGATTATGACGGCTCCGAATTTCTAAACAACACCGGAGAGGGTGATATGATATTCGATCGTGACGACCGAATTGATGAAGTCATGAACTACGATTATGACGATGACGAAGAACATGTTGATCCTGAAACAACAAAGACGGCGAGGTATATATATTTATATAAGCAGGTATCTGGTGATCATCACATGTTTTAAATGACTTGAAGATATATTAACGAATCGATCTTTGTTCTTTCAGCCATCCGGATCGAGCAAATCTTCAGGCAAAAGGACGAAACAAGGCCCGAACGAAAAGTTGAAGGAGGGCGTAAAGTACAATATCGAGGCAGTCAGACCTAATGGCGAACCATTAGCGCCTAAGAAGATTGCGGACAAGTTCATTCGTTAGTGCGGAGTTCTTGTGAAGGACCAACTCCCGATCTCCCTTCAAGAATGGAGAGAGCCAGCAAAAGACTAAAGACAAAAAGGCAAAGAGGACGCTACTCCACATCCAGATGTTACTTTTGTCGACAAGAATCAAAAAGATCTGCTTTGGGATACTCTCATGGAACATTTCACCCTACCAGATCATTTCACAGAAGCAGATGTGCAGAAAGTCAAGGACGCTGCTCTTAGGAAGATGGCGGTTGCATTCAAGAACCACAAGAATCGTGAATGGGACAAGTACGTCAAGGGAGGAAGGAAGACTCCAGTATTCGAGGGAACACTAGAGAACCAACGTGCTCATTGGGACGATTTCGTGAAATTCAAGGATTCGGAATTAGCTAAGGAACGGTCGAGAATAAACAAGAAGAACGCCGAAAAAAAGGATAAGTTCCATAAGCTGGGGCCAGGTGGCTATGCGGTGGCAATGCCTAAGTGGGATAAGTCTGAGAAAGAGATGGAGGATGCAGGTGCCACTCCGGTTACTAAGAGCTGGCCCCCCAGGGTCAAGACTTGGTTCTATGCGCATGGGGGGGAGTTGGACCCGAAGACAGGCAATGTTTCGACGAGGGCAAGTCTGAAGGGAGCCGACGATGCGATACTTGTTGCAATAGAAGAGGCACGATCGGGGGTGTTCCAGCCCAACAGAGAGAACGACGAGCTTACGCGTGCCCTGGGAAATCCTGAACACCCGGGAAGAACACGAGGCAAGGGCGCTATTCCATGGTATGAGGGGTTTTCAGACTGGAACACCGACTACAGAACCCGTGCGAGAAAGAAGATTGCGGAGGAGAAGAAGAGGAAGATGGAGGAGGAGCAGAGGAAGCGGGACTATGAACGCCTTCAAGGCCTAGAAGCAAGTCAAGTGGAATTGGTAGTCAAATTCCAGCGGCAGCAGGAGCAGATCGACTCACTTACCCAGCAAAGGGGGTCTCAGCAGCTGCAGCAGCTAGCGAATGATCCAGCATTGGATAGCACCGCCCCATCTATGCCGAGAAGCAGCGTGGGTTCCGCCCCGGACGATGCAATGCTGGGTAGATACCATATGGATGACATCACGGAGAACACTAGCTGCGAGCTACACGTCAAAATGAAGAACATATCCATGAAGGTGGCGGACGCCGTTGCTTTTACAAATCCCCCCGAGGCAACCATCCATTGCAACCCGATTCCAGCGGGCTATGCTCGTGTCTTGGTTGATGAGGTGGTGGACCCATATTCGGAGCTAGAGCTTGACATTCCTGGAGGTGATGACGAGCGCTTTCTCGGAGACGCCAACCATCGTATCATCCTATTTAAAAAAGGATTGCATCATCTTTCGAAGGCCACCGACACCGCGTCAGCCGACTCCTCGTCGAAGTCCGCTACCGAGTCAGCAGTCTCCCGCTCCTGCAAGTCCACCAAGTCCGGCAAAGTGTCAGGCCACTCCTCCTCCATGTCCGGCAAAGTGTCAGGCCACTCCTCCTCCTCCAAGTCCACCACAGCGTCAGACGTCCACTCCTCCTCCAAGTCCGGCACAACCTCAGGCCACTCCTCCTCCAAGTCCGGCAGAGCTTCAGGCGGCCACTCCTCCTCGTCCAACTCAGCCCCGTCAGCCGTCTCCGCCGCCTCAGCAATCGCAGAAGAGACACCCCGCAGCTATGGTGCGTAGCGGTACGAGTCGAGGTAGTACAGGAAGTACAGGCGGAGGCAAGCGATATAAATATGGTCCAAGCCTCACGCCTCTTCCGCAGAGGGCTTATGACAGGTCCGAGGAGGAAATCGCAGCCATATCGAAGTCCAAGGTGGAAGCCCATTTTGCACTGAAACCGCCAACGCCGCCAAGGGAGAAAGTGCCTGAAGAAACGATTGACCACATCATTCGTATGGCTCAACCACCAGCTCCCAAGCCTGTTGACACAGACTATGAGCGCCATATCAGGAAGTTAAATCGAGCACGTCTACGTAAGGAGGCGAGCTCGGGATCGAGCAAACAAGAAGCAGCTGTCAAAAAATGCGGGAAAACCATTCCCCAGCTGGGAGAACAGGCGGCGCAATCGATCCCCTCGCTTGTTGTGCCAAGAACACGTGACAGTACGCGCGCCCAATATTATTGTGGGCAAACAGTTTACGTTCCTGAGGTGGGCAATGTGGTAATAACAGAGGAGCATATAATGCAGGCTGAAGTTCTCAAAATCACTGTTGGACAACTCCTCGAGATCGAGCCCATGCATGTGCTTAGAGAGGATGAAATAAAACGGAAATATGTCCGGGGCCAACCTTTGGTCGAGCCAGACAAGGTCAAGAACCTCCCAACGAGAATGTATGAATTGCATCAATGGTACATGAACATTACCAAGATTTCCGACCGATTGTCCCTCATGGTGAATGTCAAGGAGGGGCATTACTACCATGAGAAATCTGTGTCTGTTGAGTATTCTGAACTGTTTCAGTTATACAATCAAGACGCACTCGACAAATCTATCGTCAGTTGCTATTGTCTGTAAGTGATTTCTTTCTGTAATTTAAGTCTCAAGCTAGCTGTAGTGATCCTTTTGATCAGTCATTACCTGTAATTATCCTCACTATATTCTTTTCTGTGGTATTATATGCAGGATGAAGATGTATGAAATGAGAAAAGGTGGACGCTATGGCATTGGGTTCATTTACCCAAACACCGTTAATGAATACACATGGAAAATAGATTCACGTCATCAAAAGGCAGTAGAGGACAGCATGCTAGAGTTCTTGAAGCGCCTCAAATACAATGAAGATATACTACTTCCTTACAACTTCCAGTGAGTCACACTGTCTTGTACTACAAATTCTCTGTTTTTGCCTACTAGCTATCTACATGTTTTTGCTTACATATGCCCGCTTAATTAAGACATGCAAACGTGTGTGCATGCAGATTTCACTGGGTCTTGTGTATCATTAAAGTTGACGCCGGAACAGTTGAAATACTGGACTCACTACTCAAAGAAAAAACTGACTATAACATCTTGTTTGGGATAGTCAACAGGTAATTTCAATCATTATTAACTATATATCTCGGCCTATTTAGTTCGTCATTTCATGATATGAACTATTTAATAACCCCTTTATTCATTTTCTTTGTCGGCGGGCAGGGCTTGGGCAAGGTTCATCAGCGTCACGGAAGGCGAATGGAAAGAAAAGCTTAAATGGGGAAGACCCAAGGTAAGTAATTAAGTAGTACTAGCTAGCTAGCTAGCTGCCATCTCTTTAATTATCATGCTTGATTAATTATTATCTGATCAAATTCCATTCTCGTAAAGGCCCTGAAGCAGGCGCAGGGGATTGATCTGTGTGCATTCTGTGTTTGCGAGAACATTCGCATGATGGCGTCCGAAAGGAGCAGATCTCAAAGACATGAATGGGTACGCTTGTCAAAACACTATTCACAATTTTTACACCATTATCGATATCTAGTCACACAACTAATACACATTGATCTCCTTCTTAACAGTTCAGAGAGGTGCGGGCGAAGCTCCTAGAAACGGAGCGCGTAGAAGCACTTCAAGAGGAAATAGCGGGATTTTTGCTCGACTAGGTCATAAATCCGAAGGGAGAATACTATTACCCGCTACCGCCCCCATGAAAACCACTTCCAATTGTCATCGTGCTCCGAAGGCACCAATTAGGCTAATGCCACTGCCTCCGAAGGCAACATGCATATGTAGGAGAAATTGTATATAGCTATACATGTGTGTATGTGTGAATTAATTAATATGATGGTTTGTGAGACATTGATGATATATATATGCATGATTGGTTCTACTAGAAATTCTATTTATATATATATATATATATATATATGCATAACGTGTACAATGTGTAGTATCGTAAAATACCTGCAAACGAAAAAGAATTAAAATGGAAACACAAAATTAAATAAAAAAGAAATCATAAAACTAAAAAAAACCTTATAGTACCGGTTGGTCTTACCAACCGGTACTAAAGGGCTCCAGGCCCCTGGAGCTGGCTCGTGCCACGTGATTTCCCTTTAACACCGGTTCGTGCTGAATCGGTACTAAAGGGGGGGGGGCTTTAGTGCCCACACTTTAGTGCCGGTTATGTAACCGACACTAAAGGGCCTTACGAACCAGTGCTATTGCCCGGTTCTGCACTAGTGTAACGGGGTTGCCTAGCTTCTAGTGAGTGTTCTGGATATAGAGTTTGTTCCTGACGTGGTCAAGTGGACACATAAGGGCCTCGTTTACAACCTTGACATTGAGTTTGAGGATTCCGAGTACTTCGCTGAGGCCCTGGCAGGGACTGATGTGGACATGCATGATAAGAATGATGGATCGGATAATTCGGAGGCGCGAGGGGAGGATGCTGCGCATGAGTTGCCCAATGGCATGGGGGCTGACCCACAGATGCCCGGGAATGGGTTTGCACCCTCTACTTCAGTGCCGATGAGTACTTTGCGTTTTGGCTCTTTTCAGCCAGCTTCCGCTCCTCCCAGGCTGTGGAGCGATAGGGTGGAGTATGAGGATGTGCTTGAGCACACGCTTCCTCCCCTGGATTTTGCGGAGGCTGATTAATCTCTGGAGGGGAGGGATGATCTTGGGCAGGTGGCCCCCGTACTTCCACCCCGGCTGCTGTTTCGCCGCACGGGAGGACTACGCCGAGACTGGCCACTGCGGTGGTTGTGTCACCGATCGGGAAGCGGCCCTGGCTACCTCGTACCCTGGTGTGTCCAGGGGGCCAAGCATGCGCGTTGACTGAGCCCTGCCTGACGCCGATAGGAGTGGACACGACGCACTTCAGTCTGACTGTCGGGTCGGGTGGGGCACGGGGGCAGGCGGCCCCCGTCCTCTCTTCTTCTCGCGGGACTCCAGGTGGGGAGCCAGGGCAGGTGGCCCAGCCCTCGCCAACCCCGTGCTTCCCGGCGGGACTGTGCGGTTCTCCGACTTTACTTGCCGGGTCGTGCGTTGGGGGTGGGGCAGGAGGCCTTACCCCCAATGGGGTGACCCGGGAGGAGGTCATCGCTTTTGGAGGTATTCCGGATCCTGTGTTTGAGGGAAGATGGATGAGTTGTCGCCTTCAGGACCAGACGGATGTTGATGATATGCAGCTGAGGTGCGTCATGCGGGCGGCCAAGCTTCGTGACATGGAGGTCACTACTTGTATGTCGGTCAACACTTCCAATTCCATTTGACACTTTTCTAATGATGAGATCATTCACAATGCAAATTAGTTAGGAGTTTCACTAGGTAGTAATGATAGTGAAATCTCTAAATCTGTTAATGATTTACTAGACCTGGAAGCGAAACGTGCTTTAGAGTTGATTCGTAACTTAGCAGCGGTCAAACCTATGAATGATTCATACATAGATGCTTTGGGAGTCAGGGTACTAGATACGTTCTGTGCGGATCTTTCCCCATCCGTCCCTGAGACAGAGGAGGATGGAGGTTCTATACCCCTTGGGGAGAGTGCCCCTGTCAAGGGTCAGGAGGTTAGATCCACGGAGCCCGGTGGTGAGGACCGGGTAGAGGATCAGAACAAGCCTAAGGGAAAATGGAGGCGTAAGATCTATCCTACATCCGCGGTGCGCAGAAGTGCTAGGGTCCGTACTACCAAAAAATTCCATGATGAACTATGAGAGGCATCTTTTGGAATAGCAGAGGTCTGATGGACTTGGCTAAAAGAAGGTTTCTAGCAGATGCTTCAATTGAACATAGACTGGATTTCATTGCCCTATCCGAGACAGGAAGGGACAATTTCTCTCCTCAGTTTCTGAGCACTTTATTTGGAGGTATCGATTTTGATTGGCACTGCCTTCCCCCAAGAGGAAGATAGGGGGGATCCTACTTGGGGTTAGATGTGAGGCGTTGGAAGTCCGAAGTGTGGTTATGGGTGATTTCGCCGTCAAATTTCGGGTCAGATCCAAAGTCGATGGTTTTAATTGGGCACTGGTAGCGGTGTATGGGGCCGCGCAGCCGGAACTCAAACCAGACTTTTTGGCGGATCTCGTCCGTAATTGCCAGTCTGAGCAGCTTCCAATATTGGTTGGGGGAGATTTTAATATTATTAGAAGGAGAGAAGAAAAGGACAATGATAATTTTGACGCCAGGTGGTCGTTCATGTTTTATACCACATTGAAAGCTTGGATCTTAGAAAGATAGAGCTTTCGGGTAGAAAATTCACTTGGGCTAATACTTTGCAAAACCCGACGTATGAGAAGCTGGATCGAGTACTAGCGAGCTTTGACTGGGAACAGAAATTCCCCCTAGTTACAGTCCAAGCGTTATCTCGCAGTATCTCTGACCACACCCCTTTGCTAGTTAACTCTGGTGAGGCAACGCATGTGGGTAATAAAAATACCTTTTCTTTCGAACTTGCGTGGTTTGAAAGGGAAGGTTTCCTGGATCTGATAGCAAGGGAATGGGCGATAGATGCAGGAGAAAGGCCTTCTATTGAGAGATGGCAGAATAAGATTAGAAACTTGATAAGTTTCTTGCAAAGGTGGGCTAAGCATCTCAGTGGGATCTATAAGGTTGAAAAGGAAAGGCTCCTTACACTTATCCGGTCCCTAGATTTAAAAGCCAAGTCCACAGTTCTACAAACCTCGGAGCTTCATGCCAAAGTAGATGCAGAGATGAGATTGAAAGATTTGTTGCGAGGAGAGGAGTTGAAGTGGGCATTGCGGGCTAAGGTTCGCAAAGTTGTCCAAGGGGACGCTAACACTCAATTCTTTCATATGATCGCCAATGGCAAGCATAGAAAGAAAAGAATCTTTCAGCTTGAGAAAGACGAGGGGACGATCTTAGGGCAGACGAACTTAAAATTATACATTACAAATTACTACAAGCAGCTATTTGGGCCTCCAGAGGATGATTTTGTGTCCTTGGATGAGTCTAGGATTGAGGATGTGCCTCAGCTGGTTGCAGATGAGAATGATGTATTAACTACACCATTCTCGGAGACAGAGGTGTTTGAAGTGATTTCACAGATGAAGAATAATAAAGCTCCGGGGCCGGATGGATTTCCAGCGGGGTTCTATAAGAAATGTTGGCACATTATTAAAGGGGATTTGTTACCAATGTTCCATGATCTATTCTTCGGACAGCTTCAGTTGTTTCATTTGAATTTTGGAACAATAACTTTCCTTACGAAGAAAACAGGGGCTGTGAGAATTGAGCAGTTCCGGCCTATTTGTCTTCTTAATGTTAGTTTCAAAAAATTTACCAAGACTGGGACTAATAGACTCACACAGATTGCGCATTCTGTGGTGCAGCCGACCCAAACTGCTTTCATGCCGGACAGAAACATCCTAGAAGGGGTTGTGGTCCTTCATGAAACGCTCCATGAAATCCATACGAAAAAGTTGGACAGGGTTATTTTCAAAGTGGATTTCCAAAAGGCGTACGATAAAGTCAAATGACCATTTCAGCAATAGGCCTTGCGCATGAAAGGTTTCGACCCGGCTTGGAGGCACCAGGTTGAATCTTTCACGCAAAAAGGGAGTGTTGGAATCAAAGTGAATGACGACATAGGTCTCTATTTCCCGACGCATAAGGGCCTGAGACAAGGAGATCCGATGTCACCTATTCTGTTCAACATTGTAGTCGACATGTTGACCATTCTAATAGGTAGGGCAAAGGATGCTAGTCAAGTAGGAAGCCTGGTACCTCATCTAGTTGATGGAGGGGTGTCTATCCTACAGTATGCTGATGATACTATCATCTTCATGGAGTATGACTTGGCAAAAGTGAGAAACATGAAGCTGGTGTTATGCTTATTCGAACAATTGACCGGGTTAAAGATTAACTTTCGCAAAAGAGAATTGTTTTGCTTTGGAAGAGCCAAAGAGGAACAAGAGGCTTACAAGCAATTGTTCGGGTGTGAACTTGGGGCTTTACCTTTCACGTATTTGGGTATACCAATTCACCATCGTAAGCTAACAAATAGAGAATGGAAGTGTATTGAGGATCGATTCGAAAAGAAACTGAGTTGCTGGAAGGGCAAGCTGATGTCGTAACGGGGCTGTCTAATTCTCATTAATTTGGTACTCACGAGCATGCCTATGTTTCTCTTGTCGTTTTTCGAGGTACCAGTTGGAGTTCGGAAAAGACTGGATTTCTATCGATCCCGCTTTTTCTGGCAGAATGATGACCTGAAAAGAAAGTATAGACTCACTAAATGGCATATTATTAGTCGACCGAAAGACCAAGGGGGTCTAGGTATCGAAAATCTTGATGTTAAAAACATATGTCTTCTCAGCAAGTGACTGTATAAGCTATCTGTAGAGTCGGAGGCCACGTGGGCGCAGATTATGCGTAATAAGTACCTTCATTCGAAAACTTTGTCACTGGTGATAGTGAGGCCGACGGACTCACCTTTTTAGAAAGGGTTGATGAGAGTTAAATCAGTCTTTTTCAACAGAAGAAAGTTTCTAGTCAGAAACGGTACTTCGACGAGATTCTGGGAGGATACTTGGCTAGGGGAAACACCCCTCGCGCTTCAATATCCCTCCCTTTATAGCATTGTGCAACGAAGAGAAGCTTTTGTTGCAACCGTGCTTCAGTCCACTCCCCTCAATATCCAATTTAGGAGAACACTTGCTGGAGCCCGTTAGGAAGTATGGCTCCATTTGGTGAGAAGACTGATGGATATGCAGCTTTCTCAACAGCCGGACATGTTGTGCTGGAAGCTAACCAAGAATGGAGAGTTCACGGTTAAATCTATGTATTTAGATGTCATCAACTCTAACTCTATTCCTAGTTCGAAACATGTTTGGAATGTCAAAGTGCCTTTGAGAGTTAAAGTGTTTATGTGGTTTGTACACAAACAAGTCATTTTAACTAAGGACAATTTGACAAAGCGGAACTGGACTGGTTCTACGAGATGTAGTTTCTGTGATCGGGATGGGACCATCAAACACCTCTTTCTTGATTGTCTGATGGCGAAGGTTCTATGGCGGACTGTTCATATTGCGTTTAATATTACTCATCCGAATGCGATCAACACGTTATTTGGGACGTGGCTTGACGGGATAGATTCCCAAATAGCGAGACACATTCGTGTAGGAGTATGTGCTTTACTTTGGGCATTCTGGAACTGCAGGAATGATTTGGTTTTTAACAGAACAACAAATACTCATTTTTTACAGGTTATCTTCCGAGCCACTGCGTTGATCCGTATGTGGTCGCTACTCACTCAGGCGGAGGCCAGGGAGCGTTTGGTTACTGGATCTACCCGATGGGAGATGGGTGCTCGGGCTATATTCAACCGGTTTGGGTGGCGGTCATGTAATAGGATAGGCAATTTGTTTTCCTATCTTTCTTTTGCATGCCGGTTGTGACTTTTCTTTTCCGCTCTTCGTGAGCCTTTTTGTGGTTCGTTTTGTTTAAGACTTCATGACCTTTGTTGAACTTATCTGCTTTATAATAAAGGTGGCCGTATGAATCTTTCTGATGCAGAGAACGGGGTTATACCCCTTTTCCCAAAAAAAAGTTAAGCATGTCATCGATCCATCTTTGCTTAATTTGGCATCCGTTGGAGGTTTGACCAGCCATCCATCCACTACGAGCTAGGTAATTAAGCTGGGCTAGACCAGCTAATTTGGTATCGTTCGATCTAGTATACTGGACCAACCATTCGAAGACTGTTGGCGGTCTTCACCACCTTAGCGAGGAACCAACCTGTGAGTTACTACCACCGTCCTGAGTTATTTGTCCTTGTGTAGTTTGGCTAAAACTTTGACCTTTGATTTAACTATCAAAAAATAAGTTACATACTCTAAAAACAGTATCATCGAAACCTCTTTCAAATATGAATCAAACAATATATGTTTTATGACATACAACTTATAATTTATTAGTCAAATCTACGGTCAAAGTTGGGACCGGACTGAGGTATAATAGGCTGTTTTCGCGAGGTTATTCTACTATCAGTACATTCTGTCATTGATAAGGCACCAAATTGATGCTTTTGCGTGACTTGTCCAAAATGTGATACTAAGGGCCTGTTCGGTAGCTCGCCAGCTCCAGCTTCCGCGAATCTGCGAGCGAAGCTGGCCCGAACGGCCCAGCTCCAGGAAGCTGGCTTCCCAGATCGGAGCAGTTGCCGTTTTGTCGATCCCAGGAATCAGGGAAGCTGGAGTTGGCCTTATTTACGTTGAGATGCCACCGTGAAGTGAACTTACCAGTTCGATAGACAAGCTCCCTTCACGTGGCTGAGTGCTGCTCCTACTTGGGCCTCTATTGGGCCAGTCCGAACCTCCCACTAGGGCTGAATCCCAATGGAAATGGCTGTCAGCCCATGCCTAGCGACCAGAAAAGCTGGAGCGGACCAGCCGAACGCATTTTTGATCGCTAGCGCTCCCATCGGAAGCTGGCAGTGGAAACGAGAAGTGGGATTCGAGGATTTACGGGAGCTGGGGAGCTACCGAACAGGCCCTAAGTTGTTACCCTAGCTAGCCATATATGTAATGGTTTTGTGTAATTACCTCAAGTATATGAGCGATCCAGATTGAGATAATAATGCTCCAGTCGATTTATTCAGACTCGCACGCTGCACGCAGGCGCCTTGTTGCAGGGGTGCGTCGGAGCTGTCAGATAGTGGTGTGTATGATATATGGATGGACTACTCCACATAAATTGCTAGTGTGTTTAAGGGTGTATGAATAGGCGACAATAAGCTTTCACTAGAGTTGTTGTTGCTCGTGGCATTTCCACTAATGCCCATGTGACAAAGCCTGTTGCACTGATGACAGAGACCCACCTAGACAGAGTGATGACTTCGGAGAAATGAGGTAGTACTGGAAATAGAGCAGCGCCATAGCCCATAATCATCCACACATCGATCTCTGGCTCCGCCATGTTTTCCCCCACCG
>NC_041393.1:744390345-744403657 GCF_002162155.2 Triticum dicoccoides | reverse complement strand
TCACTTGTCCCTTCTTTTACCTCACCATCTTGCTGCAACCCTCTATTGTTGGGCTCGTCATCACTCGGTTAAAAGTTTTGTGAGGGAGGATAGCAAACAAGGACCAAAAAGGAAACTAGAGATGCCTTTGCAGCCTTGTGTAGTGAGCTGAGCATACCCAAAAATGGAAAAGTATGAGTCAATGATCCATTTTGTTATAGACAAATTATAGTCATATCTGCAACATCGAGACTTCCTCATCATAAATGACTAAATGATTTATTTTTTTGAGATCCAATGAGTAACAAGCTACTCAATGGGTAGGATTACACTCAGGTAGAAACATATCCTTAAGATTCTCTGGGACTGACCCAGCTAGAGCTTGGTTGCCTGCTGTTCTTGCTAGGAAAGCTAGCTCATGAGCCAGTTTGTTGAGCTTCCTCCCAACCACACTAATGTGATAATCAGCAAAAAGTTCCAGAGTTTGCCTGATGTCTGTCAGTATGGGGTAGCATTTTGAAATTCCAACTGTGGTACTTCTCAGCTCTCTACCAACTGAAGCGTTGTCAGTTTCCAATATGATTCTTCCATTGTATCTCTTTGCAAGTTCCTTCAGACCACAAAGGATCGCTCCTGCCTCAGCCTCCTCTTCTGAGCTGCATTTTTCCAGGCGTTGGCAAACTGAGAAAAGGACCAGACCCTGGGGGTCGCGGGCCACAGCACCGCACCAGCTGTCACCTGTGTCTGCTAAAAAGGCTGCATCCGAATTTAGCTTTGCCCACCCAGGGGCCGGCGGAGACCAGTGCTTGGGGGAGGCACCAAAGCTGTGTCCAGCCCGGTCTTTCTCTGCTTTCCCTCCTGCTTCAGTTTGAGTGACTGTCTGGGCCTCCAAAAATTCAGTTTCATATCTGACTAGAAGACGCACCGATCCAGTCACAGTCTCCTTCCCAGAATCATGAATCACATCATTACGCAGATTCCATGCCTGCCAACACATAAGTAGGATCCTCCGTTTGGTTGCCTCGCTTTGCATGCCCAGCAGCATTTGAAACCAAAGATCTCCAGTATCCCTAAAGGCTTCTTATTTTGGTAAATCCCAGACTGACCTTAGTTCATTCATCAAGGCCCTGCTTCTTGTGCAGGCGATGAGAGCGTGATACTCATCCTCTATTCCATTCCCGCAAAGATCACAGGTATTATCAGTGGCAATTGTACGCCTAAAAGCATTATGCTTAGTGGCCAGTGATTGTGTGGCTGCACGCCACCCGAACACCTTAATCTTTTGAGGGACTTTTGCCTTCCAAATGGTGTCCCATATGCATCTATCTCCTACCTCCTTTGCCGAAGAGGAAGCTCCAGTATTGTAGTTCCGGCTGATTCTGTAAGCCAGTTTATATGCACTTTTGACCGCGAAAATACCAGTGTTCTCATAGTGCCAGGCTATCACATCCTCCACCTCACGAGCTGGGATTCTTATTTTCTCAATCTCTTCTGCATCAAATTTGTTGAATTTTTCCAGTCCCAGGTGTCCTCCATCATCAGTTGATTTACCCACCTGATTCTTGACCGTCTTATAAGCCTCGTGGTTTTACATCCTTCCTTCCTCGGTATCCAATTATCTCTCTGGATTTGGATGCTCTTGCCGTCTCCCACTCACCAGATTAAGCCTTCCTTTAGAAGCTCTAGCCCAAACTCAATACCTCTCCAAGACGGCGAGGCATTGGCCGCAAACACTGTATCCAAGAACTTGCCATTGGGAAAGTATTTTGATTTTAGCACTCTTGCGCATAGGCTGTCTGGTTGTTGAATAAGCCTCCAACACTGACGGGCCAGGAGAGCTTGATTAAAGCATTTCATGTCTCGAAAACCAATGCCTCCATCTCTCTTGTGCTTGGTCATATTTTCCCAGGACATCCAATGAACTTTCCGGCGGTCAAACTTGTCTCCCCACCAAAAATCCCTGATCAACTTCTCATACTTATCACAAAACCCTGTATTAAGTTTGAAGACCCCCATAACAAAGGATGTGAGTGATTGCAGCACTGACTTGACATTCACCTCCCTTGCCGCTTGGGACATGAACCTCTCATTCCAATTATTGCACCGTTTTCCAAATCGGTCCATGATGGGCTGAAACTTTTCATTTTTCATTCTGCCATCTGGGGTAGGAAGGCCTAGGTATTTACTTTCAAAGGTATCTGCTTCCACTCCAAGAATATCCTTTATCCCATTTCTGACTTCCGTCGGGCACACCTCACTGACAAGGAGAGAGCACTTGCTTTGGCTCAACAATTGCCCCGTACCCTTCTGGAACAGGATGAGGGCGTCTTTAACTTTCCTAGCCTGATCCGTTGACGCTTTGAAGAATAACAGACTATCATCAGCGAAAAGAAGGTTAGATATGCCCGGGCTGCTTCGAGCCACTTTTAAGGGGGTTATATTACCTTCTTTAACTTCTTTCTTGAGCAAACTCGCGAGCCCATCAGCGACGAACAAAAACAGGTAAGGACTCAGGGGGGGTCCCCTTGTCTCAGGCCTCGTGTGGGGGTAATAGGCTCAAGAAGCACCCCATTGCACCTAACAGTGTATTTAACCGACTTAACGAATGTCATGACCCATCCTATCCATCTCTGGTCGAATCCAATCTTGTGTAGGGATCCTTCCAAAAATCCCCAGTCCACTCGGTCGTAGGCTTTTGCTAGGTCGAGCTTATAAGCACAATAGTTATCTCTCTGGTTTTTGCTCTGCTGGATCTTATGGAAGCATTCAAACGCGATGAGTGCGTTATCCATGATCATTCGCCCTGGGATGAAAGCACTTTGGGTTTTAGAAATTAGCTCATCTAACATGGGTCGGAGCCGGTTCACTAAAATCTTTGAGATAACCTTGTAGATTACGTTACAAAGACTAATTGGGCGATAATCTTTTATACTTTCTGGACCCGCTCCCTTTGGAATCAGCATAATTACTGTCTCATTTACCCCTTCCGGCATGATCCCGTCATCAAAGAATTTTATTACTGCATCAGTAACCTCATCCTTCATCACTCCCCAATTCCGTTGGAAAACGCGAGCTGGAAAACCGTCCGGCCCCGGAGCCTTGAGGGGACCAATTTGAAACAGTGCATCCCCAACCTCCTCAGGAGTCACCGGGTTGGTTAACGCCATGTTCATGGAATCATCCACTCTCGAGGGAAAGAGGTTCAGCAGCTCCTGAGGTTTGACATCCTCATCCTTACTGTACAAGTCCATGAAAAATCCATTTATCTCAGATTGTATATCTTCGGCCTTCTCAATCCGACGCCCATCACTTTTATTTAGCTTTGATATTTTATTCTTTTTCCTTCTCCACATTGATTTCCTATGAAAAAATTCAGTGTTTGAGTCCCCTTCTTTTAGCCACTTGATTCTCGACCTCTGGCGCCACATGATCTCCTCCCTGTACAACATCTCATTCAACTCCTTCTCAGTCTCCTTAATTTTCCTTTCTGTGTCTGTCGAGTTCGGGCGCTGCCACAAGTTTTTTAGCCGGGCCCGAAGAATGCTAATTTTATTCTGGACCGAACAGAAGTCCCTCGCTGCCCATTTCCTCAAGGAAGTTTGCATGTTTCTTAATTTTTTCACAACTGCAGCCAGCGAATTTCCAGTTCTGCTTTCGGACCAAGAGGTGTTTATTGCTTCCTGTAGCGTCTCAACTCGTTCCCACATTGCGTCATACCTGAAGTTTTTCTGAATTGGTCTCCATTCCTTTCTACTTCCCAGTCGCAAGTGGATCGGGACATGATCTGACCTAGCTGAAACAACATGTTCTACATGAGCCTCCTTGAACAGACTGCACCACTCTGGCGATACCACTGCCCTGTCCAGCCGGGCCTTGACATTATTTATGCCACTTTGCTTGTTATCATGCGTCCAGCTAGTCCCTTTGTATCCTAAATCATGAATGTTACAGTCTGCTAGCACCTGTCGAAAGCTGGCCATGTTACTCTCGGATCTTTTCACCCTTGAGAAGTGTTCGCTCTGCCACATTGTTTCATTGAAATCCCCGATGACAAGCCAAGGCTCAGAAGCATTCGGCCTTATACGACGCAGCAGGTTCCACATATGAATTCTATCTTGAGCTCTAGGTTCACCATACACAAAAGTACCCCGCCAAGTAGGGCTGTGAGGAGATAAACGGATCAAGACGTCAATATACCTCGGCCCAACGGCAAGCTTCTTTATTTCTACTTGTTCATCATAAAAGAGAGCTATGCCTGCACTTTTTCCGGTGCCAGCATGCAGGATACAATTCTTGAGGCCTAGCCTCCATCTAAGCTTATTGACATAATCATTACTTTGCCGTGTTCAGAGAGGAAAACTAGTTTCGGCTTGAGAGCATTCACAAGACTCACTAGTTCATGAACTGTACGGGGTTGGCCAAGTCCCCGACAGTTCCAGCTTAGCACTGTCATGGCTCCTGGTGGGCGCCATCCTTAGCGCCCACCAGTTGATCGGGAGCCCCGGGCCCGATTGTTTCCTTTCCACCGTACATGCCATTTCCCTCCTCACCTTCCTATGAGTCTGGACCCTTCTTCTTCTTCTGACCTGCAGTGAGTTATTGTTGTTCATAACCATACTCAAGGCCTTGCTGTAAGCCACCCCCCCTTTTCCCCAGGATTGAGGCTGAAGCCATTCCCCGTTGCTGATCCATGCCCTGCTTCTCCTCCTGACCACTACGTAACTTCTTTCTGCTTACAAGTTTGCTTAAGATATTCTCACTCTTAGCTTTCTCTCTATCTATAGCTCTATCCTGCCTTTTGCCTAGAGTAGATTGCACAATCTTTCCTGCCCTACTTTCATTTTCATGCACGAAGGACTCAGGGCGACCACAACCCCTACGTCCTATTTTAGAAACTCATGACCCAACGGTACCTTTACCTCCGGCCCTGTTGATGACGTTGCTTGGCGTAGTCCTTTCAGAGGCTGACTGCTTGTCCTTGACACTGTCAAGGGGACTCTTCTCAGCATCAGGAACTATCTTTGAGTCCTCCTGCAGCGGTTTGGCTCCAGCACCCTGCGACCCGTTATCATCCGGATCGATATGAGCGATGTAGTTTGATTTCTGGCCGCCATCAACAGGTAAAGAGGAGCCACCGGTGTTGATGAGAGGTGGGAAATCCCCACCTGATGCAGCCACATTGACCACCTTGGGGTCAAACACCGCACCGTCAGTGTTATCCTTCAGTTGCTCAAGGTTGGTGTCGATAGGCGCAGCAACATGACCTGGTGGCGGGGGAAGGATTTTCGATGTTGTCGTAGATTCCCTAGCATTTGCATCATCGGAATTGTCCTTCGCCAGGGTCGCCATGCCCTTGTTAGGTGTTGCCTCTGCTCCAATGTCAGCCAGTGCTTCTTCCTGCTGATCCTTTCGGCTTGCATCGTTTTCCATCACATCGTCCACTGAAAGGCGAGCAATAACATCACGCATTTGCTCCACAGCTGACAACACCATGGCTTGGCTAGAAGGCTTGGAGGCAAGCCACAAGAGAGTTGAAGGCTGTGAACCCCGCGATTGTCCCATTTTCTCAGGCAGGAACCAAGCACGGGGGTCATCAAAGTGGACCGGTAACACACCGAGCTCCTTGATGTACCTCATCTTCCTCTCTGCAATTGGTAAATCACACTTGCTTCCATATGGCCTGTGAATCCGCAAAATAAACAGAAATTTGGTAACCTCTCATACCGCAAAAAAACGGTCACCTCTTCATCTGTGATCTCATCGGCTAGCGTGATTTCCTTTTGCAGTGCAGAGTACAAGGGCGGCAATACTCTCACTCTGAGAAACTTGTCACAGATGTTACCTCTCGCATGATGGTCGATCATCACCACTGGGCCAACCTGGTCACCCAGGTTGCGAGTGAGCTCCTTCGTGAGAAGGTAGAAGGGGATGCCCCTAAACTGAACCCACATCGGCAAATGAGAAAATATTACCGATGTAGGATCACCTCCGTTCTCGAGGCCGACGACCAGGAACACATCTCCCCTGTACTGCCACGGGCCTCCCTTGATGACGTGTTGCCGGTCCCCATCCTCGGAGAATTCGAGGACGAATTTTCGCCCTTCCATTGCGACCAGTTCATGGTCACCCAACTCTCCATGCACCTTCCAAACTTTCTTCATATGATCGATCAATTGCCTGGAATTCACAAACAATACGGACAGGATGAGTCCGACCGCCAGGAAGCGTGCCTGCACCGCCTTTCGAGCCCCGGTCATGTTGATGACCAAGGTTTTCTTCTCAGGACCCCCCACAGCCTTGGCTATCTCCTTCCCCGGCCGCTGGACCTTGGTGGCGAGGGCGTGATCGACGAGCAGGTCGTTCGAGCCTCCAGCCACCGAACCCGACCCCAGCGCACTCTTCACTCCCGCAGTAGCCAACCTCGACTCCACCTCACGGCCCTTTTTGGGTGGGCTTCCATCTCAACCATCAGGCAAAACACCAAACACCTTATGTGCGAGTGGGGAGCACAAAACTGAAAATGAGAGACTGGGGATGGAATCTGCAGAACAAAGCTCTCTCTAAATAGAAAATCTTCCATGGCCTTGTTAATACCTTCTTTATGCTCCGAATAACTCCCTGTAATTGGGGGCCTTTCCCTCTCCTTAGGCAGAAATGCCCCCCACGATCTGTATTGCTCTTCATGCCCCTTAAAGCGGGAGTTAGTTCTTGGCTCTGTTGATTGCCCACGTCCCGGATCAGGCGGCTCCCTTCTCTCATCAACAGAGAGATTGAATACAGGAAGAATGGCTCTTACATTTTCCAGTTGAGCTCTCAAAGACACGATCTGGATCTTTAACCTTTCGACTGTAATGGCGGTGTCTTTGATGCGGCTTTTGATCCTGGCTAAGGAAGTGGGAGCTGGTTTAGGTGCATCTACACACTTAAGTTTAGGTGCATATTTTTAGAAAATGGCTCTGCCTGGGCCACATTAAAATTATTCATTATCCGTTATTTATACGGAAATCATCCAGTGTCGATGCGTGCACTGCCCCACCCCTCCAGCTTTTGTCCATTGTGTGTCTGTCATCCAATAGCTATGTGTTAATCTCCACTAATCATATACTATCTTCTTCCATGCACATAGAATAGGAAGGAACTAGGGAGGCTACCCACAACATTGCATAGTATGATAGTTGAAGCAAGCATCTCGCCCCACGGGCACCGCAAAAAATGCAACAACAAGTTTTTGCTATGGTTTATGCGGTAGTAGGTGTGTGTAACTGTGTGTATACGGGGCAGAGGTGTTGTGTATGGATAGAAAAAGAAAGGAAGAGGAGGAGGAGGAGAAATTAGATCCAAGAATAACAGAAAATTTTGGGTGACATACTCATCTTTTCTAGCTAAGAAAGTATCTTAGTAATTTCTTCCAGCCAAGAAAGGATCCAAGTAATAGGTGTTAAAATCATGTTTAAAAAATTCTGAATACGGACGCCCAACAACGATACATACACAATTCCCCCCAAAAAATGCATATTCACAAATTTGCAAGAAAAACTAGAAATATATCTGAAATTTTGCAACACGTTCTGCTAAAAAAATCTTCCAAAATGCAGATTCTCTGTGCAAATATTTCTTGCAAATACTTTCTTACAAATTTTCCTTATAGCATGCATACAATGGTGCTACAAAGACAGAAGATTCCCAATGCATGACGCTATCTCTCATCTAACTTCTGACTAACGGTAAGTGGTGCACTGGTGTATGCTAAAAAAATACTAGACAACAATTACTTACGTAATTCAACGCTATTATGATGTGTTAAATATCCTTAGCACCTAACTATTAGATGGAAATTGATTTGCGGACGACCATTTTATGCACCATGCAAATAGGATCTATATGTCTCCTCTCGACCGTATACTACATCCGTTTTATTTTTGCAAGTGAGCTAATTGATTAGATGAAAGCACATGCAACAGCAATCGTACTTGTTTTGGACATGAAAACGTCGTGTGTATAGCAGAACTCCATTAGATTCGCATCGAGTGATCCACATACGTAGGGCACATCACTCTTATTTATATTGGATATTTTATTTATTAATAACCCTACCACTAAACATTGTTGTTTTTCACTAATACACATGTTTTGGTATAGAATCGTAATTATCAATTGTCACATATAACTAGTAGAATTAACTATGCAGTCGCGTTTATTAACATACATATAAATTATATTTTCATTACTAATGCTTTGTGCTAAGCCGAGATTGTACCTTTTCGTATAAAATGTCTTGTTTTTTTAGTTGTTGCAAATCTTTTGTTACAATACATTTCACCCTAATTCTAACAAAATAAAAGTACAACATAACTCACGATATACATTCATGTCAATTGCATTATAATGCTTTTTTGTGTCCATATCCATAATAGCTCTAAATATCCAAATAACTTGCTAGTGTGTTTAAGAGTGTATGAATCTAGCAAAGCAGATGAAAATTCTCGAGTATAGGTGTAACTACATAGTGAATATCAAGAGTTGTAATATTTTTCCCAATCGACTCATTTGCTTTTGCTCGTATTTCCTAAGTGTAGTATCATTAAACGTCTCAATAGAAGATTACAAGCACAAGTTCTCTACTCCATCTATTTTTCTTTTTAGTTGGCATATTAGGTTTGTCTTGAATCAAACTTTCTAAACTTTGACTTATCAACATCCACAATTTTAAATAAATACAATATGACAATATAGTCCTCGATGAATATAATGATATTGATGTTTTCTTATATAAATGTAATCAAAGTTCAAATTTTTTGACTTAAAACAAACCTAATATGCGAGGTGAAAAAGAAACAAACTGGACGGAGTACTTATTATATGATATTCAATACTCCATCTTCTGCATAAAGAACATCTTAGCTTTTAACCTTTTTTGTGTTACAATGTGGATAAGGAAATTGAACTGTATCGAGACAGTATTTGCATGAGCATTTATGATCAATGTTTCTTTTTATGGTTCCATGAGCCAATGCATATAAACAACCCCCCGAACTACGGAAAAGTCTGCTTGCAGCACGAGCACTATGAGCCCTTTTTATATTTTATTTTTTTAGTTTTAAGGCTCAAAAAATTCTGAAATATTGCATACATACATATAGAGAAGTGTACTGTAGTTGTGCAAAATTTCATCAATATAGGTGTTGATATATGAGATATACAAAAAAAACACATACATGCAAAAAATGAGCTTGTTTTTTTGTTGAGTTTGGGCAAGAATTTTGTATTTTGTGTGTAGTGTATAACATAACATATTATTGAAAAAACTAACAGGTACTTAGAGCGCATACATATGTATTTGTGGAAACAAAACAACTTTTCTTAAACTGTTAAACACAACATGCTCCAATGCCACTCGCAAAAAGAAAGTGATACAATGCCCACGAGTCCTGAAAATCCGCTTTGTTGAACCCTTTGCTATGTGAAGTGCTCCTTTTGAAAGGGAGGGAGTATATGAAGCCTCTTTAAATGAAGGGTGTCACTGGTTCAAAAAGTTCAAATTGACGAAGAGAGTTAGGCTATACAGGCCCCGAGTGACCAGCCTTGTATAACTGTGCGATCAATCGATGACCACGCCACAACCTTGGATAACTTATGGCCGACGAAACTACGAACCGATCGCCTGAATGGAACCGTAGCATCGAGATGCATCTTTTTCATGTAGAGCTTATCTCGAACCGAAGCACCGTTGTGTAGATCAGAGGGACAAGGAAGAGAGGAGATTAGATAGAAGCTTACTGGAGGTTGAAGAAGACCTCACGTAATCACTCCGCATCCCTCCCGTCTTCACTCGTGCAAGAGCCAGCTCGCTTGCGCTCGCCTCGGCCTGGCTCGCAAGAAATTGCCGATCGAAGCGTTTCCAGCGAGGCAGGCCCGCAGGTGCTTTTAAGTTCCGTGCTATGCGGGCCCAACAGTGTATACAGGCAACCAAACAGGCCGAATTCTTCCCGCGCAGGTTTGATCGAGGTGTATGCTGGCAACCAAACACATCCTAAAATGATATTCAAAGTCAGGCAATACAGGCCCTGTTGTGACCAGCCTTGTATAACTATGCGATCCATCGATGACTACGCCACCGTCGGAATATGTTTTTGTCAGAGCATCGTCCCCTCACTCTCTGTCGCCACCGCCGGCCGTCGAACAAGCTAGAGGACAAGAGACAGCTATCAGGCGCTCCGTACATGGCAAAAGACGTATGCATGCGTGCCGGCGCCCCTCGCGCGCACTGGACCTGTCTGTCTCCCGGCGCGCCCTGCCACCCGCGGCGGATCATGTCGGGCGCTCGCCGCGCACGCGACGCGTCCGGACGGTAGCGACGACACGGCGGCGAATGCAGGCTTATTTGGCCCTGGCATGCACGCAGCGGCACGCAGCACACGGGACGCCATGCATCCCTGTCGATCAAGATCCACGATCCATCATGCACAAGCAGCTGCTGCCAGCCAAAGCGCAAATGAACCACCCACCCCACCTATCGTGTAGGTGCAGAGGGTTACGTACTATATATTCCCTTGGTCCGAAAATATTTGTCATTAAAATAGATAAAAAGAGATAAATCTAGAACTAAAATATGTCGAGATACATTCCTTTTTATCCATTTTGATGACAAGTAATTTCGGACGAAGGGAGTAGACATATAGTACATGCCGTTGCCGACGCCGGCCGGGTCGGCGGGCATGCACGGGCACGGCATGTCTTCGTGTCCGGGTCGATGGTAGCCATGGACGGTGGCCGGTCGGGCGGCCAAGAATCGTGATCGGTTCCGGGTCCAATAACAGAAAATCCATCTCAAGTTCTCATCCATCATTGTGATGGTCGGCGTCGATCAGAGCAGCCGCTGGGCAACCGCGCGCGTGCATGTCAGCCGTTGCAATGAGCTGCTGCTTCAAGAACCAGAGAGATGGATGCATGGGTACATTATACATATTCCCGTGCCTCACCAGGCTTAATTTCTCATGCTAGTTTAAAAAAAAAACTATTTTGCATGCTAGTTAGTGATCGTGTGAGCGATCGCATGCATATGTGGCTGCAATGCACGGTGCAAAACACAATGGTAGATCCATTGTGGTCGACACGATGAGCTGTGCAGCAGGGTAGCAGGTAGAGTACTCCTCAGGATTTGAGTAGTTACCACTAGCTAGCAAGCAGACGAACAAATGGGGGACAAGAGTATCGGTAGGATGGCGAAGACGCGTGCACATGTACGTACAAGAGTACATGCAGTGTGATTTTATAACATATGGTGCCCAAGATATGCGGTTCCCTGGAGTATCGATCTACTGCCAACGCAGACATTTTCTAGTACTGGGGGTATGTGCCCGTATATTTGGGTGGCTAATGAGCTCACACCAGAGTATTGGTTTTTGTCAAATATTGTACTCCCTCCGTTCTAAAAATGAGTGTCTCAACTTTATACTGGCTCTAGTACAAATATGTATTATGCTCAAGACACTTATTTTGGGGTGGAGGGAGTGGTATGTATTGTTTTTCTCGAAAGTTCAGTTTTATAAGCTTTGATCAAATTTATAGAGTGAATCTGTATCTACAATACCTACAAAATATTTTCATGACGAATCTAATGGTATTGATTTACTATTATAAAAATATTGATTAATTTTTCTACAAATTGGGTCAACATTTATAAAATTTGACTTTGGAAAAGTCTAGTTTGCATTGAAACAAATGATAACTAATTAAAGTGGGGAAGGAGATTGAAAACTAGTACTTATGGGGCTTCCACTCCATGTCGACACCCAGGAAAATTACAACGACAACCACCACTCAATCCCCTTACCGCTGGCTGTCCTCTTGCCCCTGTTTTGCCATTCCCCTTCACGTGTTCTCTACGAGAACCATGTCATGATTGTGTGGTTCATTGCGAAAGCTTAGTGATCGGCTGGTCATGACAATGGCATGGTTGTCATTTCCCTTCTTCAGGGGGGTGTGAAAGAACCCATGTACATGTTTTAATTGTTCTTGTTGTTGGCGTGGATCTTCATGCTCAGCTGGTCATGACAATCGAGGACTGGTCGTGGCGCCTCATGGCTTCGTCATGCTGTCATATGCTTCTCCCATCTCTTGGTGTTGCCTTTTGTGTTGTCATGCAAGTTCAGGTCCATACCATGTGTTGAGTTGCGATTTTATGTGCACCGCCTATGGCTGAATTTGGGGCAAAGTTAATGTTCACTCGTGGTCTCACCGCCTATGCTTTCGTATCATGACTAGGGTTTGCGGTCAATGCCGGTGACTCTCGATGATGTGTGTTTGGACTTGTCCTTGTAGCTACAGCCCAATGGATCGATGTTAGCTGTTCTTGAACGAGAAACACACCCGTGTCATTCTCGACTCCGACAACCCCTAACCTGACCTAGCAGCAGCCACCCCTCCTAGCACCCCCTTCTTTCCCATGCCTCCACCAGAGGACGCCAGCCAGCGAAGCCCGTGCGACCGACAGCGGCAATGGAGGGGCGCTACTCAGGCTTTTGGTGGCGTCAGGTGCGGACTGCTTGCTGGCGGGGGAGGGGGTGTGGTGAGCGGCAATCCTACATGTGTGCTTTCTGGAGGCATGGAGCTCAACGATGGTGGCAATGGTGCTCTCGGCCGGCGAGGTTGTCATGCCAACATGTTTTGGGGCACGACGATGGCTGCCAAGTGGTGGCGTGGTGGTGGTTCGACCCTGTCCCAATTGTGGTTCATGGCGGAGGTTCGTGGTAGTGGTCGTTACTCGCGGGTTTGGTGGATGTGAGACACTGGAGGTGGTGTGGCACTCCCTCTGGATGATGGCGATGCCGCTGCCTGCTAGGGCCATGCTGGTGGTGAGTTATGGATTCCATCTCAGGCTTCGCCCCTGTCTAGGTTGTGTGCGGCTTCGCCAGGCTGGAGCTGCCCTGCCATGGGCGATGTTGGGGCTGCCATGGTCTCTACTTGGTTGAGTTCAGCTGTGTATACCTTGATCTTCTCACTTGGACGAAAGGCCTGCTCCGACCCGAACTAGCGGCGGCGACGCCTATGGGCGCTCGTAAGCTCGTTGAAGGCGTTGTTGTCATCGTGGCTTCATTCTTGACCAAAGTCTAGGAAAACCCTACTAAAGGTGTGCCTAGAACAAACAATGGTGACGCATGCTGCATCGCAGCCCTTCGGCTTAGTTGATTGGGTGGTGAATCAGTGGCGGGGCTACCAGAGAATAGCAGGGGGCAGAGCATAAAATATGATTGTTTTGGGGGGAGAGGGGCTAGTGACTACTTTTTTCTTCAATCTTAGCCCTTACAGAAAAATCCTTCAGTGTTTTCTCTAA
>NC_041393.1:744381248-744389929 GCF_002162155.2 Triticum dicoccoides | reverse complement strand
GGGGGGGGGGCACCCCCCAGAAGTGCACATAGCTCCGCCATTGTGGTGAATGCTTGGTGTGGGTTTGACAGTGGTGGTTGTGGTGCAGCCGGTTTGGGGTTGAGATGGTTGTTTAATGGTTTTCTTTGGGGTTCAACGGTAGTGCCTCGGGCGACGTAGGGCGACCATCGGTTTCCCTTCATAGGAGTGTCCCATATGTGTTCTTGTGCATACTGAAGACCCTCCCATGGGTGTCGATGTGTTGTCGCTAGTTTCATGCTCTCGTTGATGTATGGGTTCATCTTTGCTCATTGATGCTGCAAGATACCTCCTCATATGTTTACTGTTATACTCTATTTTTTGCTTCTTTGCTTACTGGTGCTTGTAAGAACTTGATTAGTAATGATTTGCTGCTAAGCTAAGCTAGTCTCCAATCTGGTCTATTCATGGTTCCCTTCTTGTACTACTAAGGGCATCTCTAACCGATCCCCTATCCGATGGTGAGGGAGGATAAATTCCTTAATCCTCCCTTACGCCGCACCTAGTTGAAGTACTAAAACCTATAAGGGAGGATAAATTATCATCCACCTCCCAAAAACCATCCAATCTCCCAAAATATACTCGTGTCGCGCGCGGCTGAGCAACTCCCGCCTCCTCTCTCTCCCGCGTCGTCTCTCCTGCCACAGCCGCTACCACCCCACTGTCGCTACGGATGGCCGGCCCAACGAACAGAATAGAGAGCCAAGTCTATTCTGCCACCCCACCGGCCACCTCCCCGGCTTGTCGCCGCCAGAAACCACCCATGTGTCGCTGGCCGCGCCAAAGAAGAGCTTGGGGATAAAAATAAGTCCACCGGGTTCAAGCTCTGGCTCCAACCGTGGCAAAGGCCGTCGGGGTGGCGAGTGCCTTTCTGGCGACGGTCGACCAACCCTCCCGCGCCACTCCAGTTTCGGCCCTAGCCAAGGAAGCGACAATGAAGAAAAATAAGAAGTCAACTCCGGGGCCCCGTCCACGACCGCCGGCACGTGCATCTCCGGTGACATCCACGGGCACAACTCTGACGCGTCCAATGCTGGCAGCCAGCAAGAAAGCTCGCGACTGCCAGGTGTTCGATGAAATCCCTACAAGGTAAAAAACATCTTCAACATTTTGGCTGATCGGCGATTGTTGGTAGCCGACTGTGACGTATTTTCTTTGTTTTGTTGTCGTAGTGCGAAGATGAACACGGCCGAATTCTTAGCCTCTTTGGAGTCTTCGACCCTGATGGGTCTTGAACTCTTGATGAGCTCACATGTGACTCCATTTGGCATCATTCGGAGGCGGCCCAAGACATGGAGCAAGAGGAGGTGGCCGATGATGAAGAGGAGGCCAAGAAATAGGAGGTGGCTGATGAGGTGGTGGCCAATGATGAAGAGGAGGTTGTGGAGGTGACCGCTGAAAGCACGCGATCATCAAGGTCACACACCGCCAACTACAATAAAAAGAAGATGTTGCTATTTGCGATGCTTGATGTGCGATCTTCATGGATGCCACGATTGTAATGGATCAAACCAAGACTATGTTTTGGGCTAGAATCACTGATCATTACAACAACTCTGTAGACGTGCGATCAAGCCGTACGCAAGGTTCTTTTGGACATCATTAGAGCACCACTCATGACCAATGTAACCGATGGTCCGGTTGCATCAACCAAGTGAATCATGCACCACTGAGCGGTGTGCAGGTGACAGAGTATGGACCCTACATCCAAGAATTATTTAAGCATCGGAACACCAAGTTCGGCTACAGGCCCTTCACATTGCATCATTGCTATAAAGAGCTATGGAAGAACCAAAAGTGGATTAAAAGAATCCCAAAGATCAATTCAAAGAGATAAAGGTTAACCATATCCGTTGAGGAGGACGACGAGGTTGATGAAGAGGCCAAGAAGAGGTCGGATGAGAACAAAATTGCAAAAGAAAGAAATAAGAGAAATGCATCCGGTGGCAGATACAATGAAGAGCGTATGGCCATGATTGAGGCCAAGAAAGTGTTGGCGGCCGAACAAAAGGAAGAGAAGATGGCGAGGTGGAATGAGCTCAAGGCGTTGCAATATGAGAAATTGATGGCCAAGGTGGTGGCCGAAGAGAGAAAGTTGAAGGTGAAGGAGCGTAGGCTTGCACTTGAGGAGGAGAGGATTCGTAATGCCATGAAGATAGAAGAACGTGCTAGCATGTTCATGAATCCAGCCGCAATGGATGAAACCGCAAGAAAGTATTGGGAGCGCATTCGTGGGGAGATATTGACCCCAAGTGGAAGCATCTCTTCCAAATTGTGGTTGAGGTGGTGGTGGCAGAGAGGATGGTGGTTGTGGCCGAGGGGGTGATGGTGGTGATGGTGGCCAAGAGAATGATGGTGGTGATTTCCTCTCCGAGGACCTCGCTTGAGTGGTGGTGTCCGAGGGGGGTGATGGTGGCCAAGAGAATGATGGTGGTGATGATGTCGGAGAGGATGATGGTGGTGATTTCCTCTCCGAGGACCTCGTTTAGGTGGTGGTGGCCGAGGGGGTTGTGGTGCATGCCATTGCGTGGCTCGATCCACAACATATACATGCTAAGTTATGGTGATTTTGGATCAAACATTCTGTTTGAAGTGATGCCTTTTGGGTAAACTATGCATGTTTTTATTTGAAAATCACGACGATGAAACTATATCTTATGACAGTTATGTTATGCATGTTTGAATTTTAATGTTTTAATGATGAATATTGTGAAGTGTTTGAAGTTAATGTGGCTAAAAAACTATGGGTTTTTTTCTTACTCCACTAAGTTTAGGGGATCGGGTAGGTGCGGCCATCTATAGAGGAGGATAATTTTGCTTCACTAAGGCCAACTCCACCGCGCAACCCCATCTTGTCCGGGTGCGTCCGTTTGGGGTAAAACGGACGAATAGCGCGGCCCAACGCGCGGCCTCAAACGGACAAATGTCCGGAATCCGTCCGTTTTCGACCCATCCCCGGCCCAAAGTTGCGCTCGGTTTGGGATGAAACGGACGCGCGCGGATGGCCGGGACGCACACCCTTGTCCCCCCGTGGCCCGCCTGTCGGGGACACTAGTAGTCCCTCCCTCCCAACGCTTCGACCCTCTCTCTCCCGCACGCCCCGCCGCCGGCGCCGCCGCTATTCTCTGGCCGCCTCCTCACCGCGCATCCCCCGGCCGTCCATACCAAACCACGTGGCCACCATCACGCCCGCGCTTTCGTCGTAGTTTTGGCCGTCGATCGGAGGAGGTTTGGCCTTCGTTGTCTTTGCGGGTGGCAGAGGAGACACGCCCGCAGGCGACGTACCACGGCGGCCATGGCAGCTTCCGACGGCTCCAGAGCGGCCAGTAGCCGGCCGGCAACCACCCCTGCTGCGTCGATGTGATCATCGTGGCCTCTTCGCCACCACGAGCGCAAGGTGTTCGACTTTTTTCCCACAAAGGTATGGACAGTGGAGACGAGTTCTTCTTCCACCACTTCCTTTGTTCATCGGACGATTCGTCGTCGGATGATGAAGATCTTGTGGTGGCTGCACTGATCGTTCACGACCATATTCAACGGCAGCTTCCTCGGTACAGGGGGTCAGTCCCTGGCCATGCTCCCAACCTGAACCGCAACAGGGGGAGAGGCCACGCCATGCTGTATGTCGATTACTTTTCCAACAAACCTCTCTTCAAGCCGGATAAATTCCGACGCCGTTTTCGAATGGGAAGGCATGTGTTCAATCGTATCCGAGAGGGAGTGGTTGCTCACGACCAATACTTCGAGTGCAAGACGGATTCCCTTGGCAAGCTTGGGTTCTCCTCTTACCAGAAATGCACCGCGGCCGTCCGCATGCTTGCCTATGAAATTCCAGGCGATTTGGTGGATGAGTACATGTGTATGAGCGAGACAACATGTCTGATGTCAATGTACAAGTTCTGTCAGGCTGTGATCGAGGTGTTTGGTCCAGAGTACTTGAGGCAGCCAACTGCCGCTGATACAGAGAGATTGTTGGCGACCAACGCAGCTAGAGGCTTTCCAGGCATGCTTGCCGGCATAGATTGTATGCACTGAGAGTGGAAGAACTGTCCATTTGCACCGTTCTGCAATGTTCTCCAGTCTTCGCGAGGCTTGCAGAAGGCGGCTCCCCACCTGTCAACTTTGAGATCAACGGTCACCAGTACAACAAAGGATACTATCTAGCTGATGGTATATATCCTCAGTGGTCAACTTTTGTGAAGACAATCTCGAAGCCCCAAGGTAAGAGGAGAAAGAGATTTTCCCAAATGCAAGAGAGTGCTAGAAAGGATGTGGAACGTGCTTTTGGTGTGCTTCAATCTCGATGGGGCATTGTTCGATACCCTGCACTGTCATGGGATGAAAGGAAGCTTTAGGAGGTGATGACTGCTTGTGTGATCATGCACAACATGATCGTCGAGGACGAGCGTGATGACAGTATGTTCGACCAAGGATTTGATTTTCAAGGTGACAATGTTGAGCCCCTGCATCAAGAACCGGCCACGTTTGATGAGTTCTGCCAGTTCCATCATGAGCTGCGTGATTGGCACACTCACATGGCTCTTCAAAATGACTTGGTTGAGCACGTGTGGGAGCATGTTGGCAACCGATAGATGTATTGGTTCGTTTTATGTTCATTCAAGGCAATTTCGATTTGGTTGTAAAACTATTTTAATTTTTAAATAATTAATATTTGGATGTGCAAACTTGTTTCCATATGAAAATATGGGCATTTTTAGGCCCTGGCGGACGAGATGGGGCAAACGGATGCGGCTGCGCGCTGGGCGCACGGCCATCGCATCCCAGGACAGGCACGGACACGACCCCATTGCCCTATCGAAACGGACAGAAGCCGGACAAAACGGACGTCTGTTTGGAGTCGCGTGGTGGAGTTGGCCTAACTTTACTCGACCGGATGTTGCACTAAATTCTAGGGGATCGGTGACATGGGCCTACGTTATACAGTATCACACAAAGAACAAGAGTTAGGTATAGCATAGAAATGGTTTTGAGCAGGACAAAAGAGTATCGAGCGCCGAGTACACGGCGGGTGATGCGTACGTACAGCTCGAGGTACGTACATGTCCGTACAAAAAGCGACATGCCGGCGCCCCTCTCGCCGCGCGCGCACCAGCTGTCAGCGCCGGCCGGCGCCGTGGTCCCCAGCGCGGCCGGCCGCCGTGCATCGTGTCGGGCGCTGGCCTTTCGTGCCCGGAAGCGACGACGACAGCGCGCATACACGCATGCCATGATTGCCATCGCTGTTGAATCGAGATCCACGCGTAGGAACCTAACTGTCGTGCAGGTGCAGGTGCGGGGGGTAACGTACTGGAGCGTGCATGTCGTTGCCGACGCCGGCCGGGGTCGGCGGGCATGGTGTGCCATGTCTCCATGCCTCGTGCCATGGCCGGTGGCCGGTCGGCCCTCGTGATTGATTCCCATCTACTACATGTGTTAACATAATATCCATGTTGCCCGATCGGCCGTCGACCCGAGCCGACCGCCGGACAGCTGTTTGCTCGCGCGCCGGTAACGCTGGCCGTTGTGCAGTGCAGACATGCATGGGTACATACATATTCCTGAGCTGCACCGTGCCAACGCCGGTCGACCACACGGCCGGAGAGGATTGTGCGTGCCCTCCCTCACGTCACGTGGAGCTCGATTTTTTTTTTGAGGGGTACGTGGAGCTCGATTTGCTAGTACCTTGCATGCGTTTCCTCGCCGATCGTGTAAACATATTTGTCCAAAACTCAAATACGTACTGAGCTATTGTTTCATTTCATCACGTAGTGGTGCATTTCGCTTGGCCCATTGATCGACAGTTAGTTCCATGACCGGGATCATGCATGTCCTTGCATGCATGGCGGCATGCATGACGTATGTAGACATTGATCGAGACGATCGATGCCATGGTGGTGCATGGTTACAAAATAGTGCTAGCTGGCTCCACTGTGATCTTAACCTCACTGTGTCGACATGATTAGCTGTGCTGCAGGTAGGAGCGCTAATACAAACAGACCCTAGCTACTACTATGCTTAATTTACCAGCTCTTGCCCTCACCGTGTGCACGTAAGAATCTTTCTCCTCTAGATCCGAGCTGCCGGCCGGATTGGTTGATTAGTGTGTGCTGCCGTAAGTAATTACTAGTGCGTGCTAGGTTATTTTTAGGTTAACTAGCTAGCTAGCCGACGATGTGAGCTAAGCCAGGCACTCGGTGCCTTTCGTCTAGCAAAGAAATGGGAGACAAGAGTATCGATAGGATCGCGAAGACGCGTGCAGGCGGTGATTTTCCTATCGCACTATGCGTGCGCCAGATCATGAGATCAGATCAGTGGTCTAGGCATGTATTTTCTACTAGTATATGCCCATCGGTCTGACATTTTCGTCGTTATTTGCTCGGTTAAGGGAGCTCATAATGGAGTGTTTGTTAGTAAATTATGGACGCTTGTTTGTCACTGTAGTGCCTATGAAAAAATAATTCGATTGTCACTGTATTCAGGTGTGCACAGAGCCAGGCTTCGTTCATCGTGCTGTCGGTGATGCATGGCTCATTTCCTTTGTGAAGCGATCGAAAACAGTGCATGGTGGACGTGGGAGATTGGTTTCGTGCAAGCACAGAAGCACTATGCTTCGTACAGTGCTGGAGTGATCTAAGCCGTCCTTGGATCGTTGGATCGTATGGTGGTGAGATTGACAATGCATGGCGTGTACACCGGCTCGGGGCCGGCGGCGTGAACAGGACAGGGGACACCGAGGCAGGCAGGGAGGGGGACAGGCCGGCGGCGCTCGTGGGGTGGCCACTACGGGCAGCAAGCAATCAACACCCTTTGGCTCCACCGCACGGGTGCCTCTACGCGCGCCACCCGGACGGCAACGGCAACGGCAACGGGCCAACATGCACGAGGAAAGGGAACCGGGTCACATGGCGACCAAGCGGAGCCGACCACATGGACGGAGGCGCTCCAGTGCGATCGGGACACCGCAACACCGCCGGCGCTTCCACCTCCGGATCGGCCGGGGGGCCGCATCCACGGGTATGGCCAGCGGCACGGCCACACCCACCCCTCGGCGCCCAGGGGAGTCGTGGCGCGCCACGGTCACCACAGCGCGTCCCCGACGCATGTGAGGTGAGGTGAGCTCCGCCGCGGCACCGGAGCACGCGCTGCAGGTGGATCGAGCCCCAGGTCCACGCGTCCCCGCCCGCCCCCCGCGGATCCTGTCTCCCTCTCGCCACCAACCGCCCAGACGTGCACATGCACAGAGCCACAGACGCGCCGCGATGCCATCGGCGCACGCGCTCTCCCCAGTCCCCACCCACCGTGTCGCTCCAGCTCCATGGCCGGCGCCCGCGCTCCCCCCTTATATACCCCACGCTACCCCATCCCTCTCATCATTCATCACAGCAATCAAGCGCAAGCAGCAGCACCGAGTCAACCATCTCCAGCTAGCTAGCTCCGGCAGCAGCAATGGCGCCCAGCTTCGGCCGCTCCATCTCCTTCCCGCTCAGCCCGGCGCGCGCCTCCAGGGCCCGCGCCGCGGCCTACCACGTCCGCTCCGTCTCGCTCCCCTGCCACTCCCACCCGCTCCTCTCCCACCTCGCCGCCCAAATCTCCGCCGTCCGCGCCTGGATCGCCGCGCCCTCCTCGCCGTCCACCGGCCTCGCCCGCCTCGACGCGCTCCACGCCGCGCTCGCCGAGCTCCTGCTCCTCCCGGAGGCCCGCGCCGCGCTCCACAGCGGGTCCAACACCGCCGACTGCCTCCTCGACGGCTTCCTGAACCTCGCCGACGCGCACGGCGCGTTCCAGGAGTCGCTCCTCGAGCTCCGTGCCCACGCCGCCGAGGCGCAGACCGCGCTCCGTCGCCGCGACGACAGCAGGCTGGCCTCCGCGGTCCGGTCCCTGCGCCGCGCCGAGAAGGATCTGGCCCGCCTCGCCGCCTCCGTGCGCGTGGCGGCCAAGTTCCCCACGCCCTCCGCGTCCACCAGCGCGGCCGAGGTCGAGGTGTCCGGGGTGCTCGCCGAGGCCGTGGCCACCGCGGCGTGCGCGTCCTCCGCTGTGTTCTCCTCCGTCGAGGCCGTGTCCGCCGCCGCCACCTCCAAGAAGACCACCGCGGCGTCCTCGCTTAGGGCCCTCGTCATGCGGGCCAAGGCCTCCTCCGACGAGGACAAGGAGGTGGCCGCCCTGGAGCGGCTGGAGGAGGTCGAGGCGTGCGCCGCCGAGATCGAGAGCGGCAGCGACAAGGTGTTCCGCAGCATCCTGCACACCAGGGTCGCGCTCCTCAACATCCAGACCCAGACCTGCTGTTGAATGTTGATCCAATCCAATGCCCTAGCTAGTGTAGCGTAGTCTAGTCTTTTTTGGAGGATCATTCTGATCCTGTCCAAACCCTCAAGTGTACATACACCAATCGATCAACGGATTAAAGCAAAGCAAAGCGAAGGCTTTTGTTCCATTTCCATGGCAGACTGCTGTTGTCTTTCAACTCTCATCACAAATCTCACGAAGTACAAAATAATCAACTCCGATGCATTTTGTTCACGCATGGAACACAAACGCATGATCAACTGAGGTTGCTCGGAGGTTGTCGTCAAACTATCATGTTGGAGAAGGAGTTGGAGAAGGACACGGCGGTAGACCAGCCGACTTGGAGTATACCCCAAGCAATACATGTTGTATCCTAATTG
>NC_041393.1:744372702-744381048 GCF_002162155.2 Triticum dicoccoides | reverse complement strand
TGGAGGCTGGGGTGTGCGGTAATGCACCCCAGATCATTGTTTACATGGTATCAGACACCGGGCCACGATCTCCCTAAACCCTAGCCTCCCCGATCCAACTCTCGATCCCTTCCCATTGCTTCAGCCGCCGAACTCCAGAAACTCGAAGCCGAGCTCAAGGAACGCGAGTCCCTTCTCCGAACTCGCCAAGAAGAGCTTGACCGGCGCCTCGCCGAGTCAGGCAAAGCCCCAGCCACCACCCCAAACCCCTCATATGTCGCTTCCCTCAAACCTAATGTCGCCATAACCCTAGACCTCCATGAATCCAACTACATCAAGTGGCGCGAGCTGGTTCTCGTTGCCCTCGGTCGCTATGGCCTCACCCACCATGTCACCGGCGACGGCGCGGCCACACCATCCGACCTACCTCAGCCACCTCCTTCTCTACACCCTTCGAAAACCTATATGGCACCACTCCTCCCTACGACACTCTTCGCGTTTTCGGCTGCCTATGCTACCCAAACACCATTGCCACCTCCCCCAACAAACTATCTCCTCGCTCTACAAAATGTGTCTTCCTTGGTTACCCTCCTCGCCACAAAGGATATAGATGCCTAGACCTTGCTACACGACGTGTTATTATCTCTCGACATGTCATCTTTGACGAGAACACCTTCCCCTATGCCTCGACCCCTCCTACACCTACGTCTACACCTCCTGAACCTGATCTATTTGATCCTGTCTTTCCTGCTCCACCACAACACGCATCCCAATCTGCCCCGACAGATCATCACCACCACATTAGCCCGCCACCCTCCCCTGCACCCTCCCCTGAACCACACCATCCACCCAGCCCGCCACCATCTCCTGAACCGGCTGACCAACACCACCATCCAAGCCCGCCACCCTCCCCTGCACCACAACCCACACCACCACCTCCTCCTACACACCGAACTCGGTCAGTAACCGGTCGTCTTCCCGGCCGACCCAACAAACTTAACCTCTCAGCTATAGCCTCTTCCCCCCTTCCTCACAATTATCTTACCGCCCTTCGTGATCCTAATTGGCGCCATGCCATGCAGGAAGAATTTGATGCCCTCACTCTCAACCAGACCTGGACTCTTGTCCCGCCCCCTCCTGGTACCAACATAGTTAGTGGCAAATGGATTTTCCGCCACAAATTAAATTCTGATGGCTCTCTCTCTCACCACAAAGCTCGTTGGGTTGTTCGAGGTTTCTCACAACAACCTGGCATCGACTTTGATGAGACCTTTAGTCCTGTTGTGAAACCTGCCACCATCCGTATCGTTCTATCTCTATCTCCAACTAGCAACTGGCCTATTCACCAACTCGATGTCAAAAACGCTTTTCTTCATGGTAATCTCGAGGAGGTGGTCTACAGCCAACAACCTTCTAGATTCATTGATCCTCAACGACCTACTCATGTTTGCCGTCTCCTTAAATCTCTTTATGGTCTTAAACAAGCCCCTCGCGCTTGGTTCCAACGTCTTTCTTCGCATGCACGTTCACTTGGCTTCGTTGAATCTAAGTCTGATGCTTCCCTCTTTATTCTTCGTCGTGGTTCCGATATGGCTTATCTTCTTCTATATGTCGATGATATTATTCTCACAGCCTCCTCTCCAATCTTTCTTACCACAATCACTACTGCTCTTAGTCATGAATTTGCCATGAAGGATCTCGGCCCTCTTCATCATTTCCTTGGTATCTCTGTCACCCGTACACCTACTAGTCTTCATCTTTCTCAAAAATAATATATCTTGGATGTTCTTTCCCGAGCTGGCATGTATGACTGTCATCCTGTTTCCACTCCCATTGACACCCAGTCCAAGCTTTCTGCCACTGCAGGCTCCCCTTTTTCTGATCCTTCCTTATATCGCAGCCTTGCCGGCGCCCTTCAGTATGTCACCTTAACTAGACCTGAGATTGCCTATGCGGTTCAACAGATTTTTCTTCATATGCATGACCCACGTGACTCTCACTTCTCTCTTATCAAACGTGTCCTTCGTTACCTTAAAGGCACTCTTGCTCACGGTCTTGTTCTCCACCGATCTTCCTCACATTCCTTAGTGGCCTATTCGGATGCCGATTGGGCTGGTTGCCCAGACACCAGACGTTCTACTTCCGGGTTTTGTGTGTATCTTGGAGACAATCTTATCAGTTGGTCCTCTCGCCGTCAAACCACGGTGTCCCGCTCTAGTGCTAAAGCTGAATACCGTGCTGTGGCTATATGTGTTGCTGAAACTTGTTGGGTTTGACAACTACTGCAGGAACTCCATAACCCTATTCATACAGCCACTATTGTCTATTGTGACAATGTCAGTACTGTTTACATGACAGCCAACCCAGTGCATCACCGTCGTACTAAACATATCGAGCTGGATATTCATTTTGTCCCTGAGAAAGTTGCTCTTGGTGTTGTGCGAGTCCTCCATGTTCCTTCATCATTGCAATTTGCTGATATATTCACCAAAGGGCTGCCGACTCTCGTGTTCCGAGAATTCAGGTCCAGTCTTCACGTCGCTTCTCTCCCTGGTTCAGACTGCGGGGGCGTGTTGGAGAAGGAGTTGGAGAAGGACACGGCGGTAGACCAGCCGACTTGGAGTATACCCCAAGCAATACATGTTGTATCCTAATTGTAACTCATATGCTGTATATATATATGGAGGCTGGGGCGTGCGGTAATGCACCCCAGATCATTGTTTACATATCACACCAATGGCATGCAGGTTCTTCTCGAGCTCTTCAAGTGTTGATCGTAACCGTATCAGGTGATTTTTGGTTCCGGATATACTCTTCCATTCCCTTTGGATGCCTCGGGATTTCGATTCATGTTGCTTGTCTTCAAGAAGATCACAGAGACCCAAAGGAAAATCGTCAAAATCAACTCCGATGTGTTTTGCTCGCACATGGAACACAAACATACGATGAACCGAGGGACACATCCTCCGGGGTTATCACACTATCACAACAAAGGCTGCAGGCTGCACCAAGATCTTTAATTATAGTACGTAGATCATAACCTTTGTGCGCAAGTATACCTTCCCTTTCGATACCTGAGGATTTTAGTTCATGTTGGTCCTCTTGGCTAAGATTGTAACACCCAGAGGCGCCACATGTGTGCACACTGCTGTTTTCTATTAAGTCTTCACCAGTGGCGGTAGTCTCCATTTTCTTTCTTGAATCGGCACTGGTCTTCACCCTCATGAAGCTCACTCTAAGAAAAGTGAAAATAAACTCCGATGTGTCTTGCCCGCGCGCATTGAACACTGACACATGACAAACCGAGGGACACATTCGTGGCCCGGAGGTTATCACACTAGCACGCCTAAGGTATGCAGGTTGCGCTAAGATCTTGAATTGTAGATCATAACCTTTGCGTGCAAGCATACCCTTCCTTTCGGTACCTCAGGATTTTAGTTCTCCTCTTCAAAAAGATTGCAACACCCAAGGCGCCACACGTGTGCACACTACTGTTGCCTATTCAGTCTTCACCAGCTTGAAGTTCACTCTCAGAAAGTGAAAATCAACTCCAATGCGTGTCTTCCTTGCGCGCATGCAACACGAACAAATGAGAAACCAAGGGATGCATTGGTGGCTCCGAGGCTATCACACTTTCACACAGTGGGAGGGGGAGTTGCATATCTGCCACCAGGCACGCAATTGCAAGTGTCGCCCCCCTCCCCTGAATGCAACTCCGTGGGGTTTTGTCGAGGGAGTGGGGGCAGTTGCATATATTTAAGATTCCTTCCTTGTGCCCCAAAATATCTCTGTAGATGAAATCCCAATGAAAACAGATAAAGGGTGCATAAATGCATTAAAATCATGAAAATCCTAACACTAAGTGCAAAATAAAGGGTATAAAATGATGCTATAAATGGACTCGTCACCCCCTCCGCCCACCTCTATCCGTGAACCAATCCAGTGCCAGCCATCCCCTCTTGTCTAACTTGTTTGGTGGCATATCTTTTATGTTTACGCTTTCCCTTCTGGGAACTGTATTCATGTCCAATGCGCAACCGTCTGTTTCAATAGAAACTGTGAATTTTATACAAAAACCCCTCAAACTTCAAAACCTTATAAGTTTTTATCCGTAACTCCGATTGAGGCGATTCAAACTACTACCACCTTCTTTTGAAGTAATCTTTCCAACACTACCACTTCCACACCATTTCCACGCCATTAAAAATGACACACTTTCAAGTATCCCTTATCTGTTTTGTTTCGGAGCAGTGTTACCTTGGAATCCTGGACCGTCAAATTATTCGCATTCCATGTCATAGCCCTTCTTTCCAAAGCAAGCCAACCACCTAAACAGTGTATGTGTGCTTTGCACACTTGTTCTATGAAATGTTTTTTGATCTGCTTTATGTTTCGTTGGTTTTATATGGCGGTTTTCTTACACATTCTGGATATGTTATTTCCAGTTTTAGATATGTTTATTTCCAGTTACGAATAATGCCATGATATATAGATGTCATATATGATTTACCTTGATATTATGCCATGTTATTGCTTTACATAAACCCGCAAGTAGTGAACATAGCGATCATATATAGTCGTCCACAGTTCTCAATGTCCCCGTCCACAGTTCCCAAAAAATGTGACCATCCATAGTTCTTAATATCTCGATTAGGAGACCTCTTGTATGACGCATTTTGCATCATATAGTCGTCCAATGCACATAGCAAGCAGTCAACTGGGCCGTCCTAGCAATAAACAATATCTGTAGTGAAACAGTGGATATTCCCAAAAAAAAATGTCCATGGGGTAGCCATCAAAGATGGGACCTCCCGAACTCACGCCCACTGGCTTAGGCTAGTCATAGTGGAGAGTAACTTAGACTAGTAACATGCATATGTTACTAGTCTATATTACTACCTTCATAGTGGGTAGTAACATATGTGTGGTGTCATGCAAGCCTTCATTTATTTAGGTGTAGACTCATCTTGTCTCGGGGTGCGTCATATTTCGGTATCTACCTATGTTACTATAACACTCTCTCTTCTTTAATTGTCTGCCACATAAGCATATTTGCGAGTCCCAAGTACATGCTACCGCTTATGTTACTCCCACTATGGCCACCCTTAGTGCCATGGTCCAGCAAGTTTTTTTGGACTAATGTGTAGTGCGGAATATTATGAACTGCGGATGGTGACATTTTTGATATTTTTTAATTTTAAATGCTATTTCTGTGAAAAAATGAATCTTTTTTGAAATACCAATGTTTTTCAAATCTATGAATTTTTTTATAATGTGTTTTTTTTTCAAAACACAAAGAATCTTTTAAAACTTTGGAACACATATTGGAATTCTGAACAAATTTTATTAAATCAAAAGAACATTTAAAATTCTGAACAAATTTGAAACTCCGAGCCTTTTTTAAAAACGTGAACTTACTGTGAAACCCTGAATGTTTTATGAAATTGTGAACATTTTTGTAAAACCATGAACAAAATTTTGAAAATCACAATTTTTTTTAGAACGTAAAAAAAATCCAAATATTTTCATAAAAACAAAGAATTTTTTAAAACATTTTATTTTTGGAAATTTTGAGGTTTTTTTGAGGTTCTCTTCCCCGTATACACACAACTGCACGCGCGTAATACCACATAAACCGTAGCAAAAACTTGTTGCATTTTTGCAGTGCCCATGGGGCGAGATGCTTGCTTCAACTATCATACCGTGCTATGTTGTGGGTAGCCTCCGTAGTTTCTGCCTATTCTATGTGCATAGTAGAAGATAGTACATGGTTAGTGGAGATTAACGCATAACTTATGGATGAAAAACACACAATGGACGGCAGATGGAGGGGTGGGGCAATGCACCCATGGACAGTGGATGATTTCCATATAAATATCGAATAACGAATAATTTTAATGTGGCCTAGGCAGAGCCCATTTCTGAAAATATGCGCTCAACCATAAGTGTGTAGATGGGCCAAATCATTTAGTCATTTATGATGAGGAAGTCTCACTGTTGCAGATATGATTATAATTTTTCTATAGCAAAATGGATTATTGACTCATACTTCTTCATTTTGGGTATGATCAACTCACTACACTAGGCTGCAAAAGGCATCTCTAGTTTTCTTTGTGGTCCTTGTTCACTATCTTCCCTCACATAACCTGTAACAGAGTGATGAGGAGCGCAACAATAGAGGGCTGGAGCAAGATGGTGAGGTCAAAGGAGGGAGAATTGATGATGCAACATGCATGGAGGTGAAAGGGGGTGGTGCGTTGGTGGTGGGGGGAGACATGGCGGAGCAAGAGATCGATGCGTGGATGACTATGGCACTGCTCTATTTCCAGACTGCCTCATTTGTCCGAAGTCTTCACTCTGTCTAGATGTGTCTTTGTTATGAGTGCAACAGGCTTTGTGACACTGGCATTAGTGGAAATGCCACGAACAACAACAACTCTAGTGCAACCTTATTGTCGCCTATTCATAACACACTAGCAAGTTATGTGGAGCACTCAATCCATCTATTATACACACAACTATCTGACGCCTCCAGCGCACCCCTGCAACGAGGCGCCTGTGTGCATCCTGCGAGTGTGAATAAACCGGCAGGAGTATTATTATCTCAATCTGGATCGCTCCCCTACTTGAGCTAATTATCCAAAACAATTGCATATGAGGCTAAAGGTAACAACTTAGTATCACATTTCGTAGAACTCACGAAAAACCATCAAGTGTGCCTTAGGAATAACAGAATCCACCGATAGTCGGATAACCTCGTAAAAACAGCCTGACTGACAGCTTGGTTCCACGCTGAGGTGGTGAAGAACTCCAACAGCCTTCGAACGATGCTTGCCAATCTCTCCCCGTACGTGTGCTGCGCTATCTATCAACATACTATCATTGGTGTTGGTGGGTAGAGCTGAATGAGCTTGGGTTTGGACGTTGGGAACAACTTGACCTGCACGAGTGGCCGGCCGGAATCTCTCTTGTGTGGAACTGTGGATAAACGAGACCCCATTGATTTGATTAGAGACTGGTCGGTCGGCCCCGTGTAAAACGCCAGCTGCTAATTGAGCTTGGATACTACATTTGTCAACTCTCTCGGTCTCGCCATGCAAATCGTGAGGCTTTTTAGTACTAAATCGAACTCATCATCTATCGTATCTGATGGTTGCACGACCGACTAGCGACTTGCGTTTTTCTACGATGCAAGTAGGGGGAGGGAAGCATCGCCGCACCCACCGAGAAGTTGCGGATCCTGCCTCGCGGATCCTGCCTCGGACAAACCACTCGATCTATATATAAGGAAAAGAAAGAAATCGTTCAGTGCCAGAAGGCAGGGATGCCGATCTGGCAATGCATATGTACGTGCGGGTGCGGCTAGCCGGCCGCCCTCGAGATCTGGACTGGACCGACGCGCAGGCACCACGGATCGCGGATCATGTCCATGGCCGTGCCAGCTACACCGCTGTCGTTGCTGCCAAGGAAATAACAAGCAAATTTGACAAATTTGACCTGTGGACGAAATTAAATCACAGAATGAACTGTCCGTGAAACTATTTCACGTGGCTGATCTTTTTGTGTGACGCCCGACACGAAGGCGCCACACTACACTGTGCAACGCCTCGTAGATAGGCGCTACACGTCTGGCCAGCGTTGCACCCCAGACTGCTTAAAATTTGCTAAGTCAATGTGCAGAGCCTAAGAGCTAGGCGCTGCACTGTATAGTGTGGCGCCTAGCTCTTAGGCGCTGCACTAGTGGTTGCACTACAAAATGAAGAAACCAGTGCAACGCCTAGAAGCTAGGCGCTACACTGTATAGTGTGGCGCCTAGCTCTCAGGCGATGCACACTGACTTAGTAATTTTCGGATCACACGGGTGCGATGTTGGTCAGGCGTATAACGCCTATCTATGAGGCGTTGCACAGTGTAGTGTGACGCCTTCGTGTCGGGCGTCACACAAAAAGGTCAGCCGCGTGAAATAGTTTCACGGGCAGTTCATTCTGTGATTTGATTTCGTCCATAGGTCAAATTTATCAATTTTTGCCGAAATAACACACATCCATGTCTTGTGTCTCCCCCATGGCCAACGTTCAAATATATATTGAAGTACAATAACACTGTGCATAGCTTCCACCTCCGTGTGATTAAAAATAACTTACTCGTACATGCATATACAGGATTTTTGATAATTTTTCATCCATATTTGATTTTCATCTGCATCATCAGAGAATTAATTTTCATGTTTTTTCGTTCAATTTTTTACATGCTTCAAAAAAACACCATACTGATTATATAAAACACATTGTCGTACGTACTATATGACTGCAATCGCGCCTGGTATAAGAGCCCTGAACTTCTTATGTAGAGCATCTACAGCCGGGC